>NW_027530545.1:8787081-8840872 GCF_008692635.1 Crocuta crocuta | reverse complement strand
AGTTCCTAGTAAAAAACCACACTACCAAAAGGAAGCCACAATTCCAACAGGACAGGGAGAGCAGTTTGTTAATCAAGAGTCTGTACCACACTGCATTTGAGAGTTCATGAAAAATTGTGTTGTCGTTTTGTATTTTCTTTCAAAAACAGCTTCTTATAAGCTCCTAAATGGGCTCTCCTTATCCCCAGCCATGAAAAACAGCAGCATTTCCAACTTTTCACCTTTCAACCAATGCGTCCCTGAAGTATTCACAGCGCTAATGAAAGAGATTCTTGACAATGTCACCATGGACCACCCCAGAAGTGGAGGCCTGCCAATGTAAACCATTATTACAGTACTGACCGCTCATCTCTTGCTGTGAGGTCATTCAGAAACTTCCCCTGCTTCCCTATTGCTCACACTGTCTCTGAAGAGTGACATCCTCCCTTGAACCAGACACTGAGGCGAGCCCCCTGCTACTGATTCCCATCCAGATCACTACGGACAACATCCACACTTTGATGCTACTGAATGGCCTTTCTTTCTTTCGGGGGAGAATCAAAGAACATTCAAAGAAAAACAAGTTGGTAATCACAAAGAAATGCCCACAAACTGATGCAGCCTTTGCTTTGGAATTTTCCTCACATCCCAAGCCTGTAACAAGCAATGAAGTTTCTTGAGCATAATTATTTAATAATAAAAGCACCAAATAATATAAGGGCTATGTTTTTGCCAGAATCACATTTAACTTCTGGGAATGAAAGTGATTTGGATACAAATTTAGTCTACAGTGACTGACATGGAAGGATTTAAATAATATGGATTATGGGAATGAAGACTATTAGTCTCTATTAAATAACTGTGACCTGTCACACACAATTTGTGTGAAAGGCACAGCAAGTTTAGGTTGCTATATTTTGAGAAATTGCAATGCAAAGATATGGAATATGGATAAGCCTTCAATATTACTAAGAAACAGTTCATCTAATTCATCTAATCATTGTCATCCAAAACAACTGATAAGTATCAGACAAGTTCACGTAAGTGTCCAGACCATGCCAGGTTGTCCTTATGGAGTCAGAGAAAAATGTGCCCTTAGTCTTTAATAAAAATGCCTTCCCTTTCTGCCAGATTGGAGAATTTACTCCCTCATTCTCCCATCTTACAGCTTTGCTTTTTAATTTCCTGTCCTTATTAATCGATAGTACAAGGATGAAGGGCTGTCCACTTCACTCATCTGCTAAAAGATCAACTCAATTTGGGCTCAGCAGTTCCTTTCTTTCCATCTATAGAGGATAACTATTATGGCATTGGACAGAATGATTCACAAAAGGTATATCATCAGGAGAATAAAAATATTTTGTCCTTGATCTCATGGAAATAATCACTACAGAGGAAAAAATGTAAAGTATAACAAGATAAATAAAACCCAATGGGAAGAATATTAATGTAAATTGTGAATAATTATTTCTGTCTATAATTGGAGAGGGATTCACAAGGGAGCTGATTTATACAAAGGGTTTTAATAGATAAACAGGAGTTTTCTTCCTTTTCTTTCCTTTTTTTTTAGTAGGAGTTTTCCAATGGCGGAAAGTGGAAGGAGTATTTCAGTGTGGAAGGATGGACAAGAGTGCATGCTAATGTACAAAAAACATGGAGAGAAAAAAGCCCAGCAGGACTTGGTTGCAGTGATGTGCTGGTAAATGTTTAACAATCAGCTCTTTGGAAACAAATAAACAAACAAAATTATGATTATCAGTGAGTACAGAGTTGGGAAGACACACACCATTTGCCCCTGTGAGCCAGTTAAGTGTCTGCTCCAGCACACCAGTGGGGCTGGGCAATATGGTAGGTGCCCAATCTTCTTGTTTAAAGGATACAAACATAATTGAACATTTATGAAAATACTTAATTTCACCAAGTAGTAATTCTAAATTTTTAGATTATTTGTCAGTTGAGAGTTTCCCCTAAGCATCAAAATGTGTTTTGTCACTTACCTTTTACGACTGTGCTTGTCTTTACAAAAATATTTCTACTTCACTCTGGGCTGAAAATAAGCAAGCTTGCTAAAAGTATTTTGTTAAGTAAGAGTCACTAGGACCCTCACGTGAGGTCAAAAACATTGCAACCCATGACTGAAGGGCAGAAGTTTTACACAACTGTTCACAAGGCCAAGGCCTTATTTGCAGTCAGGACGATGATTTGAATGGTAAAGGTGTCCTGAATATCAATTCCCTGATGAGTAGACTGCCAATATATGGATAGGAATATCGCAAACAAGTAGATTATTTTTCTGAGTTGATCTCCAATATATTGGTTAGCTTTTTCATGTTCAAAAGAAGCAAAAGCAACAGCAAGTCTGCCATTATTTTATTAATAGAAGTAAAAAGCTACCAAAAAATGATGACTTATTTGAGTAAAGTGCTCATTTCATGACTGCAGGCGCCCCAAGCAACATCTTTACAGAGTCTAGCAGGTCACAGAAGTGAATACAATACCACCAACTGAAAGGCCGCAGAAACACAGCAGAGTATCAAGGACTGTGACGGATTGAAGGAGGGGTGCTCCCACTCATACACTTGTTGTGGAATACAGGCCCCTTTAAGAAAAACTGGGATTTCATTTAAAATTTTCTGATTCTTAAAGGTTGGCAAGTATTTCATATTTTAAACACACTGTGTGGGCCAAACAAAACATGTCAGTGGGCAGGATTTTGCCTGTTAGCCACCAACTCGAGACCTTTGCTTTCATTCATTCTAAACACTGCAATGTGGTTTGTATTATGTGGTATTGGCAGGCAGGTAGTATGTGGGTCTAACATGCCTGGATTTATTTTACTTATTAATTACTTTATATCCTGCCTTGTTCCCAGATGTATCTGAGATAACTATTAAAAAATTGTACAATAATATGATAGACTAATTGAGGTGAAGGGAGAAAGGCCTAAAAATATACAAAGAGTCTTAAGGAGAGGTGATATAAAGAAACAAAGGACATAAAGTGTAATAAAATTATTTAAGATGAGATAACAATGCTTCGTTGAGCTTCACAGCAGCCAAAGAGAAAAAACAAAAACAAAAACAAATCCTCACTGCATTGATTTACATCTTGTGTGAAGTAAAATATGCTAGATTATCAAGAGCAATGTAGCTTTACAAAAGACTGAGGTCAGAGAAAAATTTCTGCCAGGAGTCTATATTTTCCAGAAATGGAAGAACTTTTCTCCTCACACAAATCCTCTGGTCACGTCCTCTCCAGTAACTGATGGCAGTTAAATCACAGCCAATGTTTAAAGTACAGCATTAACATTAACAATAGTGTATAATAGGGATCTTTGTCAAGGAATACTATCTCTTTCTTGATGCCCATACAGATTTATAGACAGAGAAAACTATCCCTGCTCCCACCAAAGGATTCAGCAATCCTTAGTATCGGTAAATGCTATGGCCAACTTAAGTTAAAGCCAGGACAGTTCTAAAATTTAAATTCCATTTACGATTTGTTGAACACCCACAATATGCCAAATAAGGTGCTAAGCTCTTGGTATATTACAAAGGTAAGTAAAAAAGCAAAAAAAAAAAAAGTTACCTGGTCTCAATAAATTTCCCTTCTAGAAAAGGAAACACACAGGTTTTGAAACAATTATAAGATGGTGTACTAACACACATTAAAAAATATATCCACAGCCCAGATGAAACAGACAGGAACACAATTATTTCTCTCTTAGAGGTATGAGAAAGGCTCCCAAGATTATTTTGAATGAGGGTAAGAAGTTTGCAGGTGTCTTTGGGAAGGGTAAGAGATCTTCTTCAGAAATGCAAAAACAGTTAATCTCTAGCCCAGAAAGACTCTCTAGCACTCTCTCTCAGAATGTTTACATCATTAGTAGCATCTCATTCTCAACTGTATTCACATCATTGCATTTAACAATACATTTTGGTCCCTCCTTATTTTTAATTGTCTCCATGTGACTCATCCCTACCACCCCACATTTAAGAATTCTCTGTGTTCCTACAAAAATACTAATTTGAAAAAGATATTTGCATTCCTATGTTTATTATAGCATTATTTACAATAGCCAAATTATGGAAGCAGCCTAAGTGGCCTTCCATAGATGAATGAGTAAAGAAGATGGGATATTATTCAGCCATAAAAAATAATGAACTCTTGACATTTGCAACAACATGGATGGATCTGGAGAGTATAATCCTGAGAAAATAAGTCAGAGAAAGACAAATACCATATTATTTCACTCATATGTGAATTTTAACAGATGAACAGACAAAGGGAAAAAAACAGACCAAAAAACAGACTCTTAAGTATAAAGAAAAAACAGATGGTTACCAGAGGGAGGTGGCTGGGGGATGGGTGAAATAAGTAGAAGGGGTTCAGAGTATACTTATCATGATGAGTACTCAGTAATATGAACAGAATCACTATATTGTATACCTGAAACTAATATAACACTGTATGTTAACTATATTGGAATTGTTATTTTTTTTAATTCTGTTCATTTCAACTAGTTATCATCCCTCTGGCATACATGTTGTTTCAAGAAAATTAGTACTTTCTATGCTGGCTTCCATACCCTATCCCTATGGCTTCAAGTTACACAGTGTATGTACCAGGAATGCTCACTCTAATACCTTGGAAACCCAGTCAGCTTTAACTATCAGTTCACTAGGGGTCAGATTTTTTAGTCAGATTTCCTAGCTGTTTTGATCAGATTCACTGACTCTCTTTTGTTCTCTTCTTGTATCTTTAGTTTTGCACATTTTTTCCTCTTTACTGATTATGTCATCCTTCTTTATGGCTAAACAAACTCTGTTATACTCCCTTTAAAAGCCCATAACATCAGGAAAATCCAATTACTTCTTTCCAAATCCTTCCACTTGCCCAGTGTGATGGATCTTACTCCTCTTTGGGAAACATTGCATCAGTTTTTCATGAGACTTAGAGTTTAACCGAACAACTATGATTTTCCAAAATAGTACTCTATGTATTACTTTAATATACCCAGTATTGCCATATTTACCTCTATAGTATAAACTCTGCTTATGGAAGAAAATACTCTTAGACAAGAAGAAAAGATATTTTATATAGCACTCAATTGCATTGTACCTCCACATCCTAAGAGAAGGAAGACAGATGTAGCAGAAGAGTATTAGAAATACTTCTTTGATTATTTACATATATAAGATTCGCTGTATTGAAATCCATAGAGAAAAAGAATCAGAAGAGCAAACAATAGTAGACCAGATAGACAAATAAATTCAAAGTCTCAGAAAACAACATAAATTTTGAAAAGAAAATAAAAAGCATGATCTTAAAGGCACAAGCTCAGTTCTATAACCTCTTTTTGAGGAACCAAACGGTTGCACTCTAAACTTTAATTTTGAGATCTGCTCTCAATAATAGGCACACAATGTCACAGGTGTTTTTAGACCTGAAAAGGCAGAACCTTGAGGAGCTGGTATATTTCAATTTTTGTCAGAGTCAAGGATTGAAACTTAACAGCAGGGTCTTTTCTTGAAAGCAAAACTTAGAAATGCACCATGCTCTAGTAAATAATACATATTTAAGTTACCAGTTTTTGTATCTCTTGCTTTGGATTTGGGTTCCTTATGCATTTTCTCTACCTATTCATTAGAGTAGTATATATCTTTTCCATGAAGAAAAAAAAAAGTCTACAAAGAGGAAGAAAGTTTCTGAAGAGGAGGAAGTTTGTAACAAACATCAGGGAAGGCAATGGGTAATTTCTTCTTCCTCAAAGGAAGGGATCAGGAGAGGGAGATTCAAGGAGTTAGGAATGGTAGGAGGGTATAAGACTCTTAATGTACAGAAGAAGAAGATTCCTCATGAAATATGATAATAAAACATGCAGAATTACAAACAATTCAAGCAAGAGTGAAAGAGTACAGTACCCTTCCATAGTTATTTTACGTTTACTAAGAATTCATCCTTAATCTCATGACAAAATCATGTATTTCTGTCAAGGTCAGTGCCAGCCATTTCATATAGAGCAAGAACTCAAGGGGAACCACAATCTTCAAGATAACAAACACCTACTTCCCATGGTTGTGAATAGATCAGCCCCATGTCCTAGATTTGCACCTTTTTAGTGAGGAAGTAGACATCCCAGCACTGATGCTCCAAAAACTTCAAAAAGGGTTGAGGCAAAGAAAAATTTGCTGAGTCAGACTTAGGACAGACATGTAGGAGGGTGTTCTTGATCAGGAACTTAGCATATTTTTTTAAATTGGTTAAAAATAAACCCATTAATTTAGGTCTCTAAGATCATCTTGGTCTTAATAATAGAGTTAGCAAAGCTGCAGTGAGAGAAACAAAAAGAAATAAACTTAGTTTTCCTTTTAACATACAATTATTGTCCTATTAAATGTAAATTTAATCCCTATTTGAGACATGTAATTTAAATTGTGACCAAAAATATTATAGGCATGCTACTTCTAATTACATCAGGTGGCCTTATTTTAATGAAGGGAGAATTTGGAGGCGGTACCAATTGTAGTAACAAGCTGATGACTTGTTTTTCACAGTCAACATATCATTAGCATTTGAACCCCAAAAGAGAGTAATTATTTTTTTAAATAAACTTTTAAAATTAAAGACTAGGTATACATAACATAGTCCACCCCTGAATTGCTTTTTTATTTCTTTCCTTTTTAAGTGCTATTTAAAATAGACATAGACTAAACAAATTAAAATGTGCAAAAACACACCTGGTCCTTATCTGACCAACAGCTAAATCTTGGTATAAGAACCACATGAACTTATCAGCTGTTTCCCTTGCTTAGTTAGCATTGTCTTCTGCGTTTATTTTTTAAGAGTTGGGATAGGCATGGTAACCACTTAAACATTTAAGGCTGTATTCAGCTTTATGGAACAAAATATAAATTGTTTACTGACTCAGGGTATGGAAAGGAGAACTAAATTCTCTTACTTTTAATATTTCTCTTTGATATCTGCCCTTCTGGACAGAAATTTCAAGCAACAGTTCTCGGCAAACATATGGGGAAGCCCACTGGAAACATGGTAAGGTAAATTAATAATGGCAGATGCCGGCACGTCTGGATGTTGTTTATGCTGAAGAGTTCTGCATTCTTTATGTTCTGAAATTATTCTGTTGTAACAATTTTCAGATTCATTTAGTTTGGCAATGTATTCTCCTCTCCAAAGGTGTCTGCATTTATTTGACTACAGAAAATATTTACTTTAGTAAAGGGCAGCTTAACCTTTGTTTAAATTTGAGGTGAGTTAAAGGTCACTGTAATTATTTGCTGTATTATTTGTGTCAGATTTGAATTACTATGAATACAGCACATGCACTGCCCTTTATTATAAAATAAGCAAAAAGAAACTCAACTTCTGCATACAGCCAGCATATTTTATGGAACCAATCAGTGTTGCAGAACATTTTCAAGGTTCTCTCTTGGACTGTGATTGACTGAAAGTGCTTGAGGTTAAGGTCCTTTCCCAGAGGGAGGGAAAGAGGCGATTTAACATGGCAGCGCACTCTCCCCCCCTCCTCCACCCTCAGCTATGTTTTTGATGGCTAGCAGCCAGCATATGGACAGAGTGTGGTTCAAGGCTATTAGTGAAACACCACAAGCAGTCACACTGGAAAAAAATATATAGACAGGGCACCAGAAGTGTGGAATTGCTGAGCAGAGGAGGACTGCAGAACAGATACACTAGAATCCCTGCGTTTTCAGTGAGAGAAAATTCAAAGTAAAAACTTGAATACAGGAATACAAAAAATTAGTAGAAAATAAGGAGAGCGTGATGGAAAAGTTTTGAACTCAAATAGGTTAGGGGATAAACATTGGTGAGCCTTCATTATTGGTCGTTACACTTCAATTATAGAGAGAAAATGATGTAATATAACATGTTGACCTCACCTTTAAACACCCCCACTCCACACACATACAACCAGCCAAAGATATTTATGTATGATTCTGGTGACAAAGAAATATCAAAGCTCAATTAGCAACTGAACTACACTAATAATATGGGATTTGCTTACTTGAAAGAATGTATGATAGGATAAAAGTATCACATTCAATATAGTGAAAACAACAGGATTTACACTTCCATATTAATCAGATGCTATAAGTAAAGAGTATACTTCTTTTCCTCATACAGAGTTAAGATTACCTTTCTTTTGTGTTATGTTTATTAAGAAGACTAACACGTTTCCAGTACATAGAAACTGCCTGGCAGACAGTAAGCATAAAATGAAAATCAACTGTATATTATCATTATCAATCATTATTACGATAACTCAAATACTTAAGGCTAAAAAGCACACCCGCAGCAAATACAGACTTTTGGCACAAGCTAAAGTGAAGGAAAAACCAAAGTCAACTCCAAACCTGTACAACAAAGGAATTCAGCATGAATAAGAAGTGGTGAAAGCTGTATTCAGAATATGGGCAGAATATAGCTACCTAATTAACAATATCATTACAAAAATGGGGAATACGTGGTCAGGGCAGGAAACAAAATTTCCAAATATTATTCAAAAGCATTTGTAATGTTGGTGATAATGATTGGACTCCAACAAATCCTAGCCAGGATTCTATTTCTGTTCCAGGATAGATACTTTGTATTCAGTTGCAACAAAACTTTCTCCCTTTCAGATTCTTCATTTACCACACCCTATCACAATAAATACATTTTCCAAAGCTAAATTAACTGTCATTAATAGTTCACATGATTTTTAAAGCAATTTATGAGGATTTTTTTTACAGATAACTCAATGATTTTTAGTAAATTTACAGAGCTATGCAATCATTCCCTCGATCCAAACATTTGAATGGCTTTATGGAGATACAGGCTACCTAATATATACTTCACCAATTTAAATTTTACAGTCCAGTGATTTTTGGTATAGTCACAGAAAGAATTGGGCAACTATCACCACAATCTAATTTTATAATATTTTAATCATCTCAAAACAAAAACAAAACAAAACAAAACCTCTGAACTCTCCATATCTCCCAAATTCCATTTTCCTGCTTCTAGGCAACTATTAAAAAACATTCTGTCACCATATATTTGACAATTATGGGCATTTCCTATATAGAGAAGCATAAAATGTGTTATCTTTTGTGACTAGCATCTTTCATTTAGTATGTTTTCACAGTTCATCCATGTTGCATGTTGTAGCATTTTGTCAGTACTTCACTCCTTTTTACTGTCAATTAATATTCCATTTATGCATCCATCAGTTAAGGAACATTTGGACTATTTCGACTTTGGGCTATTAAGAATACTACTTCACAGGGGTGCCTGGGTGACTCAGTCGGTTAAATGTTCAACTCTTGATTTTGGCTCAGGTCATGATCTCATGGTGAGTAAATTTGAGCCCCACCTTGGGCTTTGTGCTGCTGGGATGCAGCCCGCTTCAGATCCTCTGTCTCCCTCGCTCTCTGCCCCTCCTCCATTTGTATTCTCTCTCAAAAATAAACATTTAAATAAAAAAGGAATAGTACTGCAATGACTCTCTCTCAAAATAAATAAATAAACTTAATTTAAAAATGTATAAAAAGGATACAACGGCAATGAACATCCAAGTGGAAAGTTTTGTGTGAACGTGCATTTTCATTTTTTTCTATAGATACCTAGAAACGAAACTGCTGAGTCGTAAGGCAAGTTTATGTTTCATGTTTAAAGAAAGTGCCAAATTGTTCCACAGCATTTATACCATTTTATATTCCTATGAGCAGTATATGTATGAGGTTTCCATTTCTCCTTGTCAATACTTGTTTTGTTTTTTGTTTTTTTAAATCCTTTTCTGTAATAGCCATTCTAGAGGGTATGATATGGTATCTCATTGTGATTTTGATTTGCATTTCTTTTAAAAAAATGTTTAATGTTTGTTTACTTTTAAAGGGGGGGGGTAGAGAAGGAGACAGATTCTTAAGCATGCTCCAGGCTTTGAGCTGTCAGCACAGAGCCCAACATGGGGCTCGAACCCACAAAACATGAGATAATGACGTGAGCTGAAGTTGGATGCCCAACTTGAGCACCCAGGCTCTCCTTGATTTGCATTTCTTTAATGACTAATGATGTTGAGCAACTTTTTATATGCTGATTGCATCTGTATATTTTCAATAGAGAAATGTATATTCAAATCCTCTATCCATTTTTAAAATGCACTGTCTTTTACTATTCAGATACAATGTTTGCAAACATTTTCTCTCATTGTTGGGTTGTCATTTCACTTTATCTTAATGTCCACTGCTGCACAAAAGAATTTTAATTTTTAAAAACCCCAACTGATCTACTTTTTCTTACACTGCACGTGCTTTTGGTTGTAAAGAAACCATTGCCTAATCCAAGGTCACGAAATCTTTTACCTATGTTTCCTTCTAGGAGTTACACTTTTTGTTCTTTCTTTTAGATCAATCATCCATATTGGGTTAGTTTTTATATGGCATGAGCAAGAGTGTCCGACTTCATTCTTTTGCACTGTTGACATCCAGCTCTATTTGTTGAAAATATTATCCCTCCCCAGCCACACACACACACATATTGAATTGTCTTGGCATCTTTGTTAAAGATTAATTGACTATAAATATAACAGTTTCTGCATGTTCAATTCATTCCATTGTTCTATTCTATGCCACTACCAAATTGTTTTGATAAATATATTTTGTCCTACATTGGAAATTAGGAAATATAAATGCCAATGTCATATTGTATCTTTATTTGAAGATTATTTTGACTATTCTGAGTACATTGAATTTCCGTGTGAATTCTAAAAACAGATTATAAATTTGTGCAAGAGAGGGAGAGAATGTGCAAGCTGGGATAGGGGTTTTAATGAATCTTTAGATCAATTTAGGGTGTGTTGCCATTTTATCAATATTGCCTCTTTCAACACATGAACATGGTATATGTTTTAATTTATTAATTTCCTTTTATAATTGTAGTTTTGAGTATAAGTGTTACATTTCTTTTGAAAATATAAGGTTATAACTATTGCTTTTTTTTGATGCTATTATAAAATGAAATTGTTTCCTTAATTTTATTTTTGAGTTGTACATTGCTAGTGCATATACAATTATGCTTTCTACATTGATTTTATACTGTAAAGCTGGCTAAACATGTTACTAATTTTAATAGATTTTTAGCAGATTCATCAGGATTTTCTATCTTTAAGATCAGTGTATGTCCTAGACTAGACTATAACGGGTAGGACGGTATTGAATAAAAGTGGTTAAAAGGGGACATTTTTCTTTGTTCCTTATATTGGAGGTAAATAATTTAGTATTTCGTTATTAATGATGATGGCAGCTGTGGGTTTTTTGTAAATGTCCTTTAGGATGAGCAAGTTTCCTTCTTTTCCAAGTTGGTTCAGTGTTGTTTTTTTAAACCATCAAATAGTGTTGGGTTTTGTCCTTATAAAGTTGATAAATTGTATTACCTTGAATGATTTTATGGTTATCCAATCTTGCATTCCTGGGATAAATCGCATTTGATCATGATGTATAATCCTTTCTATGTAATGTTTAGTTCTTTCTAATATTATTCTGTGTGTTGCTACATTTGATTTGCTAGTACTTTTTGAGGAATTTTGTGTCTAGAATTATAAAAGATATTGTTCTATAGTTTTCTTGGCATGTCTTTGGTTTTCATATAACAGTATTAATAGCCTCATACAATGAGTTGGGAGATGTTCCTTTTTCTATTTTTGGAAGAGTTTGTACAGAAATATTATTAATTGTTCTTTACTTCTTTGGGAGAATTCACCACTAAAGAAATATCAGCCTGTTCTTTTATTTGTTTAAAGTTGATATTTTTTGTAATTACTAATTCAGTCTCTACTTATAAATTTATTCTTATTTCTGCGTGAGTCTATTTCAGTAGTTCGTACTGTCTTATAAATTTGTCTTTTTTATTTATCACTGGTGATGTCTCCTCTTTCATTACAGATTTTAGTAATTTAAGTCTTCTCTCTTCTTCTTTCTCCTCTCACCACCCTTCTACTCCTTTTTATTTCCTTATTTCTTGTCTGTCTAACTAAAGATTTGCCAGTTTTGAGGATCTTTAAAAAATCAGATTTCTTTTTTTCTGTATTTTTATTTCTTATTAGTTATATTATCTAGATTATATTAATTCCTGTTTTATCATTTGGGTTTTCTTTCCTCTTTTTCCCCCATTTATTTAAATGAAACATTAGATTATTGAGTTGTTTCATTATCATTTTTATTATTTTTAATAGACTCATTGGTTACTTAGGAATAGTATAATGTTTAATTTTCATGTGTATGTGAATTTCCAAAATTTTTTCTTATTATTGAATTCTATTTCACTTCACTACGGTCAGATAACATACTTTGCATAATTTCAATCCTTTCAAATGCACGGAGAGGATTGTTTTCTAGCCTAGCATATGGTCTATCCTATAGAAGATATGCCCTTAAGAAAATGTGTTTTGCTGTTTTTTGGAAGGAGTATTCTGTAAGGTGTCCATTAGGTATGGTTGCTTAATAATGGGTTCAGTTATAGGGGGAAGGAGGGAAATAACCCTTTTATCTTCTGCCTAGTTGTTGTATCCATTATTGTATGTGTAATATTGAAGTATTAAGCTATTATTGTTGGATTATCTTTTTCTCACTTAAATTCTGTCAATTTTTGGTTCACTTATATTAGCGCTCTCTGTTGTTAAGTGTATATATGGTTATAAATATTATATCTCCATTATGGAGTGACAATATTTTATTTATAAAATGTTTCTCATTACCTGTAGGAGCAATTTAAGTCTGTTTTTCTGATATTAGTATAGTTACTCCAAGTTTCTTATGGCTACTACCGAGTGATATATTTTTCCCATTCTTTTACTTTCAACCTCTTTGTATCTTTAAATATAAAATTGGGAGGTTGACTGATGCAGATCATTGAGAGTTGGATCTTTCTTTTCTTATTAAATGCAGGCCACAATCTTTTCATTTTGATAAGATTGTTTAATACATTTACATTTAATGTTATGGATAATTAAATTTATATCTTAAAAATCACATTTTTTTCAATACGTTTCATTTTTTGTTGTTATTGGTCCTCTCTTCTCCTGTTTCTGCTTTTGAGGGGGGTGTAGGTAGGTATTTTCTAGTTTTAGTTTACTGTTTTATTTTCTTTTATAAGTTTTTAACTATATTTTTTAAATGTTCTTTTCAGGGGCACCTGGGTGGCTAAGTCAATTAAACTTCTGACTTCAACTCAGGTCATGATCTCACAGTCGATGAGTTCAAGCCCCACATCAGGCTCTGTGCTGATAGCTCAGAGCCTGGAGCCTGCTTTGGATTCTGTGTCTTTCTCTCTCTGCCCCTCCTCTGCTCTCTCTCTCTCTCTTTTTCTCTCTCTCAAAAATAAATAAACATTAAATTTTTTTAAAAAAGTTATATTCTTAGTGATTGTTTTAGGACTTGCATTGTACACCTTATCACAATCTATTTCATATTTATACTCATCTAATTCCAGTCAGATATAGAAATGTTACTTTTATACAACTCTATTCTCTCTCTAGACCTTTTATATTATTATTATACATATACATATGTTAAAAAAAACCAACATTACATTAGTATAATTATTTTATATCATGTCTCTTAATGAAGCTGAGGGAAAAAGGGAAAGTATACATTATAGTCTGTTATATTATTTACCATTTTTTATTTGTTCCTATGGAATCAATTCACTATCTGATTTGATTTTCCTTATTCCAATACTGCTTTGCTCCTATTTGCTTCCTTTGTATTTTACTGCCAAATATGTTTATCTTAAATTTCTATGTTACAAGACAAAAATACAATTATAAACACATTATTTAGTATGATTGCTTTTAAATCAATTAAGAAGAAAAAGGGTATATACATTATATTATCTCTCAGAACATCTCTCATGTTCTGCCTTTTGGGAGTTTTTAAAATTTTATTTTCACTTTCAAAAGATAGTTTTGCTGGATATGCGATTCTTGATTGACAAGACTTTTTTGTTTGTTTGCTTGTTTTCTTTCATTACTATAAATTCATCAATCTTCTGGTTCTGTCATTTCTGATAAGAAGTTGGCTCTCAGTCAAATTGGGGCTCAGTTCTACCTGATGAGTTGTTTATCTCTGCTGATGTTCTCCCTGACTTGACTTTTCTACAGTTTTACTATGAATGTTAAGTGTTAGGATCTCTTCATGCTTTCATTATTTGGAGTTTGTTGAGATTCCTGGATGTACGCATTAACATTTTTCATCAAACGTGAGCAGTTATTAGTCATTATTTATTCAAATACTTTTCTTCATTTTTTCATATTCTCCTCTCTTTCTGGTACTTCCATCATGCATATGTTAATGCACTGAATGGTACCCACACATCTATGAGACTGTTCACTTTTTTCTTTTATTTTCCTTTTTTTATGTTCATCTCTATGGACATTATCTTCAATTTGCTGATTTGTTCTCACATCAGCTAAAACCTACTATTTAGCTCCTCTGGTAACATTTTATTTTCTTTCTTATACTTTTAAACTTTAGAATTTTCATTTCTTTTTCTAAAGAATTTCTGTCTGTTTTTAAATATTCTATATTTGATGAGACAGGGTGATCTTTACTTCTTTAAGGATAATTTCCTTTTTTTTCCCCCAATACATTATAATAGTTGCATTGAAATCTTTGTCTGTTAATCTGTTATTTACAGAGCACCTGAGTGGCTGTCGGTTGAGCATCTGATTTCGGATCAGGTCATGATCTCACAACTCATGAGTTCAAGCCATGCATTGAGCTCTGTGCTGACAGCTCAAAGCCTGGAGTCGGCTTCAGGATTCTGTGTCTCCCTCTCTCTGTCCCTCTCCTCACTTCAAAAAATAAATAAACATTGGGGCACCTGGGTGGTTCAGTCAGTTAAGCATCTGACTTTGGCTCAGGTAACGATCTCACAGTTCGTGGGTTCGAGGTCTGTGTCGGGCTCTGTGCTGACAGCTCAGAGCCTGGAGCCTGCTTCAGATTCTGTTATCTCCCTCTCTCTCTCTGACCCTCCCCTGCTCACGCTGCCTCTCTCTCTCTCTCAGAAATAAGTAAAACATTAAAAAATTAAAAGTAAATAAATAAACATTAAAAATACATTTATCATCTGCTATTTGCACCTTTTCAAAGGTAGTTTCTGTTGGAAAAGTTTTTCCTCTGTGTCATAATTTCCTGTTTCTTTGCATGTTTTGTATTTGTTTTATTTAAAAATTATTAACAATAATTTAAACTTAAATAACAATTTAAATAACATACCAAAGCAACTCTAGACACTGATCCTCTATTTTCCACCTCAGTGTGTAGTAGTTTCTCCTCATAGGGTGAAGCCTTGTGCTGTCAACCAAGGATGACGATGATTTTGGCAGGGCTGTCTTGACTGTTTCTCTGTCTTTAAGTTTTGCATCTCCTTTTGTTATCACATCCATGTATTACCCTTCACTAATTGCTGGCCAATTGCTCTACTGCTTTTGTTAATTCCCTGGGACATTATTGCTTTACAGTCTGACCCAATTAAATTTGGGCCTCTTTGTAGAAGGATTATTTGAAGAGGGCTCTTCTTAACTATCTTTTCCCCTGGTTGTCGGTCTTCTTGGTGATTTATGGTTTATCTACTTGCTCTACATATGTTAACAGCCTTCTCTTTATTGCTTAACTTCATAGTCTCCATTATTTTCAACACTACATTTAGACTTGTATTTCACCCCATTCTGCTCAAAATAAAGTCAAATGCTTTGGGTAGAATATCAGAGCTCTCTGTTCTTACTGTCTCTTCCCTGCATCAAACCTGTGCAGCATTGCTCTTTCTCTAGGGTCATGTAAAGAATCCCACTTCAGTCTTCTGTTGGAGTAAGGCAAAGGTTCCATCCGCAGGGCATTGTTATGACAGGTGGGAGGAGTCTCCTGTCTTCTTGACCTTCTTCTCCCAACATTAAACCCCTGCACTGCAAGGAAGCTGGGGTAAAGGCAATAAGAGCCATGGTATTCTCAGCCTGTTACACCTGGTGTAGAATTTCTTCCTTTCAATTTGGAACTGAGGGGGAAAGAAAGCATCAGACCTCTCAGCTGCTCTTGCCTGGAAAAGAACATCTGTAACCTGAGCTAGGTGGATGAAAACTGTTTTTGTCTTCTCTTCCCCCAGGATATTCCTCAGCTGTAGACCAGGAACTGAAGGGGGAGAGAGCTTTGTGTTCTTGGATGCACCTGCCAAGAATGGAGTTTCCATCATGCTAAGCTGGGAAGAGAGAGGAAGGTAACTAGTTGTGGATTGAATGCCACAAATCCTTGCTGTTCTTTCTGAGATATAGTGTATTTTCTTGGTGAAATATTTCTTCATTTTCTTTATGATCTTAGGAAAATTTCCAGAGACTCTGGTTATCTTTAAAAATAATTTTCACTAGTTATGATAATTTCTCTAAAGAGAGCAATCGCAGACCTCTTCACATGGCCATTCTGTAAATAACCCTTCCATTAGTATGTATATCTATGTATTTCATCTATGTATTTCAGAAGTGTTTATTCTGATGAAATAGAACTTTTTGTTGGAATAAAGGTCACAGAAAGTCAGGCAAGAAATTATCAGGAAACTATAATTCAGGTGGCCATAGTCACTTAAAGTGAATATTGTAAAGCAATGTTCTTTGCTTCAACTATCATCTAGTTTTGTGTGTGTGTGAAAAGTCCAGATTTTTGACACCCACCTCCCTTGCTACTGAATCAGTAGGTTTTAGAAAGAGTCCACCAATTTAAATGTTTAAGTCAATGTCCCAGTGATATTGAATGATGTGGTCAAATAATTCCACTTTGAGTCCTATGGGATTAGGAAAGAAGTTGAAGATAAATGAGTTGGATTCAAACATCTAAGAGATATGTAAAGGAAAATAAGAAATGAATTAAAGATAGATGTATTTCTAAGAAGACAAGAGAACTGTAAATGTATAGAATTTTATTTCATCAATGATTGATTGACCAGCCCTAGAATTCAAACAGTGAAAGAACTGGGCTCATTCAAGATGTCTTCAATTAAATGATGAACCCCATGCTAAACTGTAAACTATTAGTCATATTACAAAAGAAAAAAATATAAAACAAAACAAA
Organism: Crocuta crocuta; assembly: GCF_008692635.1. Lineage (NCBI taxonomy): Eukaryota > Metazoa > Chordata > Mammalia > Carnivora > Hyaenidae > Crocuta > Crocuta crocuta. The sequence continues at coordinate 8,823,761 of NW_027530545.1, read as the reverse complement.
ACCTAGGAACGCCATCACCAACCCAGAAATATATTGTGAGGAAACAGAGCTTGCAATGTAAATCAATGACCAAAAGGTCAGTCTGACAGAAAAAAGAGTAATGGTCTTAATATAATGAATAAGCCAAAAAAAGAGTTCTACATATAAGGTATTGATTAAGCTAGAAATATAGAAATCAGTGGGAGTTCAAATAGCACTACATCTTCACAATTTTAATATTAGAGGAGCTTTAGATATTGCTTAACTGTCCCAATATTTATAAAATTGCATGTATTTAGGCACTCATTTAATAAAAAAGTTTGACCAGGTAGTAACCTAGGGGTTTAAAATATGTCACTGAACTAAAGGAATAAAGATACTTCCCACAGTGAAGTTTAAACCTAAGGGCCATAGAAAAATAATAAATACCTATTAGCTAATTATTGGCACAATAAATGGTAGAATGCTAAATTATAAATACTAATTTAGTGTTCTAACACCAGTGAGAATTGACAGAAAATGACAAAGACACAAAATGATAAGGGGGGTACGATGGTGAATATTAAAAAATTCTGAAACTAAGGTATTCGGTTCCAAAAAGGACTACCAGGAAGAATAAATAACTCAGGGCTCCACTAAAATTGTGTGTTCTAATTACTACTGATATCATAATACTGGATAGAAGTCACTTCCACAATTACATAACAAATAAAGGATTAGTGGCCACAGCAGATAATCATAACCTATTTGAAACAAAAGAAAATAATACAAATTCTGTTTTGGCACTCACTGGCATTTCTACACATGACAACTCAATTTTTTTTTTAAGGAAATGGGTGCTTCAGAAGCTCCTGGGCAGACAATGATAACAATCTTAGTTAATATTTATTATTGAGTACTTACTACTATATGTCAAGTATAGTGGCCCAGACTGTACATATATTACCCTTTTTAACTCTCATAGCTATCATAGGTGCTGCGGAAGAGTATTTCTCTAACTTCACCAGTGCTGAAGCTGAGGTTTAATTTCTCCCTAGTCACACACAAACTCAAGGGCAGAGGGAAGGCCAGGTTTTAGAGTACTGCTGGCTTCACCTCTCCACCATCCAAAGCATCAGTATACCTAACTGCATTCAACAAATGGTTCTGTAATTCACAGTCAGGAGAAAGTAGAATATATGAGGGTAGAAAGCAAACAAACAAAAAAACTAAACCTTTAGGAAATAAAAATTGAGTGTATGCAAAATGTCCTAAAGTCACTAATCCTTCTTTGTGACTATATGAACATACAGACTAACTGTGGTAAAACAGGAACAGCTCTATAATAATGATACTATTATCAGATTCCTCAAGAGTGAATTAATATGAATTCAAATGGTTAACAATTATCTCCTTTAAACTTCCTTAAACCCTTATTATATGGAGAAAAAGATAAAGATCTATTCTCTTCTCATACTGGTAAATATTCATAATTGATTAATAAAGATTGAGCAGCCACTGGACTAAGCTAAGTAGTAGATTTCAGACCCCTGAAGCTCTGTTCAGTTTATTAAACCATACTTCCTCCTCTGGTTTGTTTTTTCATAAACTGAAAATTTGAGGCCCTAAATAAATATGAAGCAATTTCAGATCCCTTAGCACTGAGAAAAATGACATCTATCTTGAGCTAATTGCAGTTTCTTTGGGAAGCTGGGTGAGTGCTATGCCTTATTTAATATTCCTGAGTTTAAACTAAGACTGCATTTTAATAAATGCTCACAGAGCAGATTAGCAAAATTTGTCATACACAGGTGGGAGCATTCCATTCCCATGGCTGGAGAAGGATATTCATTCCAGAAAAAGAGATCAGTCAATTCTGTCACAGGCTGTGTGGATGGCTCCATTTCATAGCAGTCCTGGCTGGAAAGGGAATATAATATCTATAGAAAATGTCTTCTTCAGGTAAAGCTGATCTTTGTAATTCTACTGAGACACTGAACCTTGAGACAATGTTCCTAGTTTTATGCTCGTCATTTTTAAAAGGCTATGTTGTACAAAGTTACTGATTTTTCTACCAAAGCATGAAGATCATATTTAGAGAATGGAGAGGAAAAAGGCATAGGGGAATGTGTTAGAATAAGACAATGGCATCTCCATATCAGCATTTCAGATTCATGTGTTTTTGCTACCTTGTAACCCTCAGTACAACTACAATGTTTAATAGCACATAGTCACATAATATTTGTTGTGCTGTATTAAATTTTAGGATATGGAATCAAAACATAAATTTTCCTCAATGTACTACTGTAGATGAAATGGGGACCCGAAGAGGTTATAAAGTCTCCTCTTTCTAGAAGAGGTCATAGCACATTTAACAAAAATGCACATTTTTTTGTGCTGCAGCTAAACAAATGCTTAACTATAGGATGGTTTTTCCCAGTATATGCCAAGGCTTGTTAAAATAACAGTAACAAAAAAAACCTTTGCATTATGGATTGCATTTCAAGGTAAAGAATAAAAAATAAACAAGTTAGAAAGCTTTTAGCACATGGAAGCCCATTTTGAATTTATAAGGATGCTTACCTGGTACAAAGGAGCAAAAATGATAAACTCAAGAGACCCAGATGTTTTATAGCCAATCTAGTGAAGAGAAAATAACCCAGCTTAGTTTGTAACTTGAGGGGTGGAGGGGAGTAGATGGGGAGGGGAAGGCTAGTAGTATGAAGCACTGATATTATAGAATTCTTTATCAGATTATTTCTTTACTGTATATTTCTCTAGTGTATAAATAGGTTGTTTAGCACTAGGAACAGGAAACATAGGACTTTGTTAGCTAAGCAAATTATTAGCCATTCAAATAAGCTCACTTTAAAAGTCTTGTGAACTGAGAAAAGGTCAAAAGGTTACACCCAAAAGAGATTATGTCTTAAAACCAATATCAGACATTTACAGTGCTGCTTAACAGAATTTTTTTCTCTCATTAAAATTAACAAAAGAGACCCACAGAACACAGACTTTAAATCAATTTGTCCAGCCATAAGGAAATGGAACAAGGTAAAATGAGAAAATGAGCCGAAATGCAACTTGTACATTAGCAATAACAGAAAACATTTCTTGCTAGACTATTAGATAGTCATGAGGTTGGCAGCTGCCATATCCATACTTTATGTTATAGCAATTATTCTATAAATTAGATAACAATTATAATAATGAGATTAGTTGATAGAATAAAAAATCTGGAAATGAATATAGCCTGGAAATTGAGAAGTCATTTTCAAAGTCATTCAGAGTTGTAACTGACAAGGAATCAGAACACTGTACCACTTCCTCAGCCTTCACCTGCTATTCATAGTTTTCTTTTCTGAACCAGTGAAGAAAAAGAAAAGCCAAAAAAACTACAAGCCTTCTATATCTCTATTCACCTCTGACTAGATAAAGGCTCTGAGTTTTCATCCTGAGGTTCCTTCTGCCTATACCAATTCTCTTGTGTTTTTTAATTTGGACAACCCATCAGTTATTAAACATTAAATTCAAACATAATGTCTTAAAGAAAGTATTTTTTTTTTTTTGGACTCCACAGATGGTGCTGCATATCCCCATTCTAGAAGCCTTCTTCAAAGGGTTGTCTCCTGTGACAAATATTTATTTATTTATAAATAAATAAACTTTAAAGAAGTATTAGCTGTGGACTCTTGAAGATAAGGGATGACGCCTCATTACCTTGGTACTGTCTAGGCACAAGTACTTGGCTTATTATAGGACTTCAATAAATGGTCAGTAGATTGTACTGAAGTTAAGAATAGTATTTGGGGAAACAATTAACCCTATACTGAAGCCTTAGAAAAACGTTAGGACTGATGTGAGTAGTTCTGTCACCTGTTTGAAAACATTTTGTTTTCTGACAATGGGAACAATATTCTGGGATTCATATTCAGCACCAAAAATTAGACTACTATGGTAGAAGTATTTAACCACTCTGAGCCCCAGGTTTTTCATCCATATAATAGTGATATTTATAATATTTAGTTTATTATGTTCCTCATAAAATAATCATTACAACGCACTTATCCGACTCATTGTAAGCATCTATTAAGTAATGACTGCTATTCTTAATATTTTTGTTGTACAAAATGTTTGTGTACATTCAAGATGCATAATGGAATTGTTTTAATATTTTTAATCGATGAAAATAAAATAGCATTTGCCTTTTATCTTTCTTATTGAAAGTTTTACTTTGAGAGGTAGCTTTTCAGTTTCTTCTTTCAGACGGAGCATAAACCCCATCTTCTAGTCACGATAAACTGACCGGCACATGTTCAACCTCATAAATGACTTGACTAGTTTATTTTAGAAAGTTTGAAGTTAAAAAAAAATCTAGTTACTATCTTCAATATCTAAACCAGACTGTAAATCTGTAAACGTTGTCCATTCAAAATTTAAAGAAATCAAATAAAAGACATGTTGAATTAAATACACTCATGAGTCAATATTTGTATGGTAAACAGTAAGGATTTCATGAGCTAAATGAAGACTGCTTTGGAATGCCACTTATTTTGATAAAAACAAAACTTTTTCATATAATAATTCTCTTAATCACACAAGGGATCCAGTCAATCTCTGTGTGAATATTCTCTATTACTTATAAAAATATTTCAAAAAATGGTTGTGAAACATTAAGATATAGCTCCCTTTAAAAAGTTATTTTCCAATACTTAAAGGATATTTTAAAATTAGAGAAAACATTTATTTTTGTTTCTTTATGATAAATCCCTACATAAAATCAATTTTCATTTATTAAAATATTAAAATAGCTACACGAAGAATTTCAAAATAGCAAGTGCCTATTAAAGCATCGTAGGCAAATTGCTTCCCTCAATAACACAATCTGCTTTAGTGACATAGTGTTTATTTTGCTAAGATTGCTATAAATCCAAGTGACTCGATGGCTACTATATACTCACAGTATGTGTATGACATGGGACTAAATTATCTATCATTGGCTTGAAGCATATTGGAAAATGGCAATTTTGTGCTTAACTGTAAATTTATTTTATTTGTATTAATCACAATTGTATGTTCTTGTCTATCTTGTCTTAGAAGATATAAACTCAATGAATTTACATCCTGTTTCATTCACAAATGAATTGTGTTCCTGAATTTTAACATGCTATTCCTAAAACTATTAGCTGTGTTTCTGCTTTATGGGATGTTCCTACATAAGCTGGCTGTTCATCAATTTGGTGTCCATACATTTCTTTGAAAGCTATATTATAATTAGAGTTTAGGTTAATACTATTCAGTAACCATAAAACAGACATAAAATAATTATAACTCATTTAGTGAAATTAGAAAAGGAGCAATTATTAGACTCCCATTGTGAAGCTTTGCTGTGAGGGATAGATAATCTATCTGCAAGATGTACTTTAAGAACACCATTTTCAAAGAAATAAACTAGATAGATTACTGCTTTGTCTTTGTGCACTTGAGGCAGAAGGGGTGGAACTGAAAACTTGTGTTTTATATATGGGTTTTCTGAACTTTTCTGAATGTTTATAGGCAAATTAAAAAAAAAAAACTAGAGATTGTAAATGCTTAAGATTCCTGTTCATTCTAATATTTTTAAAGCTGAGAAACTGTGTCACATAAATTGTCCCATAGATTTTTTTAAAAAATCCTTTTTATAGTGTAAGGCACTCAAACCCTGACTGAAAATTTTAATGATCAGTCTTTTGAACCCCCGTATGATCCAGAGTGACTAATCTGCTTGAGTGCCAAGAGAAGTATATTGGGCTTTAACATTTCCCTTATTTTCCAATCATCCACCTCTTGGGAAAGGTATGTTTATCCATTTACAGATAAAGGCGAAGAGCTGATATCTAAGAGTTGGAAGTTCAAGGTAGAAAAAGTAACAATTTCTCTGCACATCACCTTCCATTAAACCTAATTTGATCTAAGTAGTTTTACAGTGATATGAGACTCCAAAGTCCAAGAAAAAACATAGGGAGAAAAATATAGAACATATTATGTTTAATAGAATAATAATAGGTTTTAAAGAAAAGAAATCAGACAAAACTAGTGTATCTATGCATTTAATTTCTTTCGATTGTTTCTGAGAAAATCAGTGGCAAGAATTCATATTTCTATGCTGGGTGAAATGGTATATTCTATGAAATGAAAGGACCTGGTGATATACCCATACAAACCCCATGAGGCACTGAGAGGGAAAAAATAATCTCTTGGCACTGGCTTTAAGAGAGATAAGATGAAGGTCCATTCTTTCTTTCTTGTTATCCTCAACAATCTGTTAATACTGCCTTACATTATAATATCGTCAAATCTAAATATCATCCCAATAAAACAAAAAATTAAACTCTGACACGTTTTGCAGTTAGGATGGCACTGGAAAAAAAGGCAAGAAAACCATGGGGGATCAACTATTAAAAAAGAGTTGAGAGTTCATCACTAATTTTATTTGTATAATGACATAAAATTCTGTTTTGATTCTTGTTCAATGAAAGCAAAGACACAGCCAGAGAATTTCTCTGACAGCTATGAACAAAAAGAAACAAAGAAAAGGTTTCCTTCTGAGAGTCCTTTTCTGTCATTTAAGCCGTGTACATGTTTCTTTACTTTTACCTTTCTTGCTTGCTTTCCGACCACCAGGGATACAATGTTAGCACAGGGTCACTGGGGCTCTGTCCAGCTCTAGACAGATGTTGCTAGAGCCAGGGTTTTATGATGACAGAATGAGATTTCCAGAATGCACTGGTGACTTCTATGACAATTGTTAAGCTTGTCATTTAGAGGAAATAAAAGGAAGTCATTGATTACTTTCAACACTCACTACCTTTTCTTTGAGTGTGTGAAATGCTTTTTTGTTTTTCCCATCCAAAAATAACAGTTAGACAGCAGCCCCTCAAAAATAGGCCACATTATTCAGAGTCCAAGACGCTCAGGCATCATAATGTACACCAAGCTGAAAGGAATTAAGACTTCTAAGAGGAGTTCAGTCTTGCTAGACAAGTAAGAGGAATTAATTGAATGAAAATGCAAAATTAAATGCAAATGATGAATATGGCTAATTTCTTCTTCTTCCAACGTTCCAGAATATTCCTCTGACCATTCTCCAGGAACATTGCTTGAAATAACAGCTGTGAATTATAGGTTTCCAGTAAAGTATGGAGTTTTTTTTTCTTTTTAAGGAAAAGCATCTGATGAAAAGTTGCCTCAATGATTTAGAGGATTCATTTGAGTTTTTAATAATCCCATGTGGCTTTAAAATATTTTAATACTTTTTCTCAACATGTTTCCCACTACACAGCTGTGAAAGTAGAAGGACAACTGAAATGGGGAGAACAAGATCCTTATTTTTCTGTATCACAAATATTTTTAGGGATCAGGCAAGAATTTAATAGCAAAATAAAAGTAATGTGTATAATATTTTGGTAATTTAAGCAAATGGGTCGATTCTTTGTGAAAAATAATCAACTTGTCTGATTTTTCTGATTTTAATTCATTTTTTAACACTTATTTACTCATTGTTGTTGAGAGACAGAGAGACAGAGTGTGAGCAGGGGAGGGGCAGAGAGAGAAGGAGACACAGAATCAGAAGCAGGCTCCAGGCTCTGAGCTGTCAGCACAGAGCCCAATGCAGGGCTCAAACCCACGAACTGCGAGATCACAACCTGAGCCAAAGTCGGCTGATTAACCAACTGAGCCACCCAGGTGCCCCTGATTTCTCTGATTTTAGAAATTAAACTATCTGTATTTGAAATATCAAGTGGTTTATTCAAAATAATCAAACAGATTAGAGTAAGAAAATAACACTCACAGACTGCCTTGTGTTTTCCATAGATGCTTTCTCTGTCATATTTCTTTTAGATAAATAAATAATGTTTTAATATTGATACTATTCAATTGTCAGGTAGAGAGGAGTTTAAAAGAAAGGAGAGAAAGGTTATATTGATTATCCAAAGAGATGTATTAATAACCTCATATAAATCACTGCTAAAATCCTTTAATAAGATCTCTAAATTTAAGTATCTATGATAACTCACATACATGGAGGCATGAAGGAAGGAAGGAAGAAAGGAAGGAAGGAAGGAAGGAAGGAAGGAAGGAAGAGAAAGAAAGAAAGAAAGAAAGAAAGAAAGGAGGAAAGAAGGAAAGAAGGAAAGCAAGCAAGCTCGATATTAGAAAACTTAGACTGTAATAAAGAAAAAAGTTCCATAAAGTATTTAAAAGATCATTCTTACTACAGGTAATGCATTTCTTATGTTATTGACTCTTAGTGTTACCCTATGAACCATTTCAATGCCATTATCAATGAAGAAATAGTAAGTAACTTTTTTTCTGAAAGAGAGAAAAACAGAGTGCTAATATTTAGGGGAAGTGATTTTGAAAATTAATATAAGCTGACCTTTTAAAATTTTCAGGTCACTTAAACTTTCCCATTTTAAAATAAGAATAGCAGCATTTTATATGAAAAATTGGGATCCAAATATTTTAGATATGACACTATAATTTTCTTTTTTTATACTACTTTGATTTAACTTTCAAATGCAATGCCTTTCCCTCAGTATAACAATATTATTAAAAGTATTTTAAACTCTGTATCATTAATTTGTGTAATTCATAATACATGTAATATTTGTAATAACATTAGTTTTCATGCCTACAGACTTTCTTTCAACTATTCATGAAATTTATATAGAAAAAGAGTCGTTCCATGCAATATATATTTCTAATGAGCATAGAATAAAAAAATAGCACCTTAAGAAAATTTTGGTATTTTGTCTTTAGCAAATTCTGGAATATTTTAGCATAGAACAATTTTAGTGTTCATTGTGAACATGTGATAACTGTGCTTTGTATGTTTTAACTGAAATCCTAACGTGATAACATAAGCTTGACCTTGTGTCCTTTGCTTCTATTTCCAGACACTGCAGAGCCCTGTTGTGCCCTTCAACCTCATCCTTTTGAAAGACTTTTTTCTTTTTTTTCAGGTTTGGTTATTTTTACTGTTACATCTTGGTAAAATATTTTGAGATTTTTAAGATAACAATAAAACAAACCCATAAGGAAATCTGCCACAATTTGCAGTCAGTCCCCAGACTTGGATATCCTTTCAGATCATTAGACGTAATATTGTAAGAATACAAATCTAAGCCTATGCCGCTCTTGAAACCAAACAGGATGCTCATGCTTTTGGTGTCTGTAAGGGATTTCTTTCTGAAAAAAAGTGTTATTTTCTAAGTTACTTACTCAATTTGAAATATGAAATTGAAGTCAAAACTAACCAAGCTATAACTTCAGTCATGAGATACACATAAATCTCCAACTATATGTTTTTATAATTAATTACCCATTTAGAAAGCCACATTTTTCTATCGGAATAAACTTTAGCCACAAGAGGGATAACTGGCAGAGCAATATGAAATTTGCTGAGCTAACCTAAGTCTAAAACTAAAAGTTTAATCTGGTTAAAAGTAAAATAAAAGCACAGGCAAAGCAAATGGAAGCTGAACATACAAACCATGTAAACATAAGGTAAAATGTAGTTAAATCTGCTCATTTGACATGATATAATGATTTTTTTTTCTACAGAGTCCATCATAACATTAATTCTTTGAAATCATGTCAGTTCCACAAAAAATTAAAGAAAGAAGAAAATTAAGTGACAGAGGTATATAAGAAGGAAGATAAAAGAAGGAAAATCAAAAACATTAGAAATGGGACAGAAAGCTGAACATAATTGAGTATCACTAAATTTTGTTATGTTGGTCAGTCGGTCAGGTAGATACGCTTGTTACATCAGACTCAAATCCTTGACACTTGTCTTTGGAGAATGGTAACTCTGACGATATTTAACTAACATTCTTTCTCCAAATTAAATTTGTACACTTTGTTTACCTGAGCATATTTTTTCTATAACCTCTCTCAATTTTTATGGCAGTAAATTAGCACAGACGCCTTTAACAGAAGGAGCCTCTCCAAAAAAATGAAGACATCTGTCTTTTTGAAGAGGGACAGAGAGCCTACTAGAGAAATGAAGCAAAAAGAAAGATTCCCTTATGCAGGCAGAGCAAAGCAAGAGGTGAAGTGACTCTAACTTCAATCTATTCAAAGCCAACATGTTTATCATTACATCAATACTATTACAGGGAAGGAACAAAAATTAGGTGGCATGTCACATACATACCAAAAAGCTGACCAAGATAGAAGAACTGAGGAAAATATTCCAATACAAATATTTACAGTGCAAATCACTGTACATATTAGAATTACTATGAATTATATGACTTCTATCCAGATTAAAAATCACACAGAACCAAGATATTCAATGTTGACATAATGCCAATAATGTGTTAATGCCAAATTCAGGTGCCTGGCAAAGGATAAAACAACTCAATAAAATTAGCATTGAAAGACTGTGTCCAAAAACACTTAGGTTAAGCAACAGTTCTTTTCTGTGACCAAAAAAAAAAAAAAAAAAAAGAAAAGAAAAGANCAAAAAAAAAAAAAAAAAAAAAAGAAAAGAAAAGAAAATCCATCTTTAAGAACTAGATATTTATGAAAAGCTGCAATAGAAATTATCTTAAAAAATCAGACTTTAATTACTTTAGAGGGAAAAGGACTTTGCAAATCATGTAGTCTATCTTCCATATTTTACATATGAGGAAACTAATACCTAGAAGTATTAACCATTCTTAATTAGAAATCTCAACCACTGATAAAGATTGATAGATAAGTTATACCTATATATGATAGAAAAGACAGATGACAGATACAGATAAGGTATATTTATATCTATCTCTGTATCTCTGTATATCTGGGGTCTGTTATAGTTATTTTTTACTGATTGATTTTATTTAAATCCAAGTTAGTTAACATACAGTGTAATAATTGTTTCAGGAGTAGAATTTAGTGACTCATCACTTACATATAACACCCACAAATGTTCTTCTTAATGCCTATCACCCATTTAGCCCATCCCTCCACCCAATGCCTCTCCAGGTATCTTCAGTTTGTTCTCTGTATTTAAGAGCCTCTTACAGGCTCCCTCCTTCTCTGTTTTTATCTTACTTTTTCTTCCCTTCTCCTATGTTTATCTATTTTGTTTCTTAAATACCACATATGAGTGAATTCATGTATTTCTCTTTCTCTGACTTATTTCACTTAGCATTATACCCTCTAGTTCCATCCATGTTGTTGCAAATGGCAAGATTTCATCCTTTTTGATCACTGAGTAATATTCCACTGTATGTATGACTATGTATGTATGTATGTATATGTATATACATACCACATCTTCTTTATCCATCATCAGTTAATGGCCATTTAGGCTCTTTCCATAATTTGGCTATTGTTGATACTGGGGTGCATGTCCCCTACGAATCAGCATTTTTGTATCCTTTGGATAAATACCTGGTAGTGCAATTGCTAAGTCATAGGGTAGCTCTATTTTTTAATTTCTCACACCTGTCAGATGGCTAAAATTAACAACTCAGGAAATAACAGATGTTGGCAAGGAAGTGGAGAAAAGGGACAAATTTTGCACTGCTGGTGGAAATACAAAATGGTGCAGCCATTCTGGAAAATAGTATGGAGGCTCCTCAAAAAAATAAAAGTTCTTTTTTAACATGGCATTAGCTCTTCTGAAACTAAAGAGCTGTAATTATGTAATAACTCACCTTCCTTTCAAAGAAAATATTTAACCTAATATGTTTCATACAAATTTGTCTGTGTCATGAATCCTGAAAGTTAAAACTGCCCTCCTTTAGAATGACTTAATCTCAATCTCTTAAAAGAATGTTTTACAAAAGTGAATCAGAAGGTGGATGCATTGGAAGCCACAGGTACCACTTATTTTCCTTTTTCCAAATAAATCACATATATTATTTTTCATACCTCAAAATCTCCAATCCATTCCAAATAAAAATCATGATTGACAGTGCATTTAAACTTGAGTTACAAATCTGAAACAGTAGATAACTCTTCTGTGTTATGACTATAACCATCCGCTTATTAGAGAAAGGACTGAGTTCTCATTTCTAGGACCATTCACATTTCTAGGATCATTCACATTTCTCCTAAATCTTTCTGCAATGCTTGGTCCCATCTATATTATCTCTTACCTTTTGCCTATTAACATCAATAGCACTTCTTTTTATTGGTCTCTTTGTACTCACTGATGTTTTATGCATAATGATGCTTAAATTTAATTGAGCTGTAAGTTTCTGTTTAATTATGAGCTCCATGATATCTTCAGCACTTTTCCCTTCTACAGGTACTGTAACAATTTCTCTATAACCCCTTTAAAATCCTTCCCCTATTAAACTCCTAGCAGACAAGCCATTTTTAAGAGAAAGACTAATTAAAACTTTGTGATTATCTTACTGTATTTTTTTTTTTAGCAAAATCCTTTCTTTAAATACACATTGTGGAATTGTCTAAACACTGTTCTTTGATGGTCTAGTTCATATAGAAGTGTCTTTGGCTTGAAAATCAAATATATATTTAACCACAAAAAAGTGTTATGCTTCCATTCTGCTTTGTTTTTTTCACCGTACTCTAGTTGTGTTGACGTGGTGCTTACTAGTTTCCACACTTGGCATCTCAGTATAAGAGCTATTCAGATAAGTTACAGGCACAGAATTTACTCTGTGACAGGTATTCAACTACTTTACAGTTAAACCTGTGAAATCTTCATTATGTCTCACGTTCACAGCTAAAATCTCAAGACTATGTATTAATTATCTGGATAACACATCTTTACATTAAAACATTCCCAACCATTTTAATATTATATGAATTTTCTACTTCTCTTGAAGGATGAATATGCAGGTCTCAAACAATATTTAGAAACTGAAATAGAGACTTCAGACCAAAACTTTGAAACTGATATGGGCTATGGAAGGAATACTGACTGCTTTCTATGTCCTCCTTGCTAGGCCATATTTCAAAAGCTGTAACACTTCCAGTAATCTGTCTTATTAAGTGGATTTTAGGGATTCACTGTGGCAAAAAATTTCCTTATTTCTTCCATGACAGTCACCAATTACTTAAGTGTTTCTTAAATATTAAGACAGAACCTATGGTGAAATGGACTTTCCAGATAAAATCTGGAGATAATACTATATGAATCATACCACAGAATTTTCATGTATAAATTACTCTTCTTCCAACATTTGTGCAAAAGTGTCCTAAGAATGGACATGCATATGCATGACTGATATTCTTGTGTTTTCAGTTGGGTTTCCTAAAAGCAAGAGTCTAAGCACTGACTTCATTTCACATATGCATTAAGGAAATGTTCATCAGGACAAGAAGAAGAAATGCATAAAAAGGAGGGAACAGAATAGTACAAGCAAGGATGCAGTTTCTGATAAAGTTAAACCTTAGCCTGTATCAAGGTGATGATGTCCTCTTCATAAGTGTTCTGTATTGAGCAAAGGCATCTCATCTATTTAAGTTCCTGCTTGGATTTTTGAGGAGGTCATGCAACTTTCCATGCATCCTCGGTGGGGTGGTTCCTATACAAATAGATCATGTTTCCTTACAAGCTCACAGGTGTTAAGTAGTCAGTCATGGAAATTAAATCACAGAAATTTAAGCATATAGGAAATAATAGGAGCAAGGTAGCAATAGCAACAAGGACACTTGGCTTTTAATCTTTTAAAGAAGCAGCTCTCAAAATGTGATCCATGGAATTGCAGTAAGAGCAATACATAGAAACTATGCACTATGCAGTGACAGTAATCAAAATGTGGCACAAGGAAAGCCATATAGATACATGGAGGAAAAAAGCATTCAGAAAGAGACTCACACATTTATGGTTAATTGTCTTTAGTTAATTCAACCAAGGTACTGGTTGTAATGTCTATAGTTAATTCAACCAAGGTAGTGAAGTAATGCAATGGTGTAAAAAATATCTTTTTAACAATGGTGATGGCATAATTGGCATATTAATTATCAATTGCTGCCCAACAAATTGTTCCAAACATACTTGTTTAAAATAATAACAATTGGGGTGCCTGGGTGGCTCAGTCGATTAAGCATCCGACTTGGGCTCAGGTCATGATGTCGTGGTTGGTGGGTTCGAGCTCCGCATTGGGCTCTGTGCTGACAGCTGACTCAGAGCCTGGAGACTGTCTTCGAATTCTGTGTCTCCCTCTCTCTCTGACCCTCCTCTGCTCTCTCTCCCTCTCTCAAAAATAAATAAAACATGAAAAATAATTATTATTTCCGTTTCTGTAGATTAGGAATCTGGGTGTAAAATTTAGTTAAGTGCTAAATAATGATAAGAAAATGCTATAGGAAGAGAGATCTTTATAAAGTATATATCTGATCAAAGACATATTCATAAGTTACAGAGAATTTTTACATCTCAATAAGAAGTCAAAAATTCAAAAAAATAGCAAATGATGAACACTTCACTGAAAAAATATAGATGACAAATAGGAACATGAAATGATCCTCAATATCGTTAGATATTAGGGATATGAAAGTTAAAACCACTACATACCAACTAGAATGGTTAGAATTAAATTGAAAGCACTGAGTGTTAATGAAGATGAGGGACAAGTAGACCTGTGGATATTGCTAGTGGGTAGTAAAAAAAAATAGTCTTGTTGGAAAATAGTCTGCCAATTTCTTATGAGGTCAAATGTACTTACTTAACAACAAAGAATTCTTCACCTAGGTATTTACTTAAAGACAATAAAAACATGCTATTCAAATATCTATCTGCAAATACTAGCTGGAAACAACCAAATCCCCTCAACAGATGCCTAGAAGTCTGGAAATGTGTGTCCCCATATAGGGACTTCATTCATAATCACACCAGAAATGTCTATCAATTCATCCACAATGAAATATAATTCAGTGGTATTCATGAATGAACTACCTGATTTATGCAACAATATGAATGAATCTACAAAGCCTTAAACTATGTGAAAGAAACCAGGAACAAAAGACTGTATGCTGTATGATCCCATTTATATTGTATTTTCATTCTGGAATATGTAAAACTATAAGAAGAGGATTTGATGACTTCCAGGGGCAAGTAGTAGAAGGAAGTCATTGTGAGAAAGGTGCACAGGGAATCTTTTAGAGGTGCTAGAAACATTCTGTATTCTCTACTACAGTTTTGATGGTGATACCATGGTTGTATGTATTTGTCTAAATGCATTAAAGCACATAGTGAGAGTAAATATCACTGAATTTCAATTGTGTTTTCAATAAATCTCACTTTAAGAAGGGAAAGAAGCTATATTGGGAGCTCCCACTATAAGAAGGATGGGATAGGCTGCAATAGGCAATGCTTTCAATGAGGCAACTTTAAAAAGCTGAATGTATTTCAAAACTCATTCTCACAGGCATTAAGGTTTTCTAATTTTTTCATTATTGCTTTTCTAAAAGTTTCAGGTGTAGAGACAACATATAGTGTTATATTAGTTTCAGATGTACAAAATAGTGATTCAATAATTCTATATGTTACTCAGAGTTCATTAAGTGTACTTTTAATCCCCTTTACATATTTCACCCATTTCCCACCCCCCCACCTCCACTCTGCTAACCATTAGTTTATTCTCTATAGTTAAGAGTCTGTTGTTTGGTTTGTCTCTCTTTTATTTCCCTTTGTTCATTTCTTTCTTTAATTCTATATATGAGTGAAATCATGTAGTATTTGTCTTTCTCTAACTGGGTTATTTTGCTTAGCATTATACTATCTAGATCCATCCATGTTGTTGGAAATGGCAAGATTTCATTCTTTTTTATGGCTGAATGATATTCTCGTGTGTGTGTGTGTGTGTGCACGTGCATGCGCGCATCATGTCTTTATTCATTCATCTGCTGATAGACACTTGGGCTGCTTCCATAATTTGGCTATTGCAAATAATGCTTCAATAAACAGAGGCATGCATATATCACTGTGCATTACTGTTTTCATCTTCTTTGTGTAAATACCCAGTAGTGCAATTGCTAAATAGTAGTGTACCTCTATTTTTTTTAATTTTTGAGGAAACTCCATACTGTCTTCCACAGTAGCTGCACCAGTTTGCGTTCCTACCAACAACGCACAAGAGTTTCTTTTTTTCACATCCTTGTCAACACTTGTTTCTTGAAGTTTTTTTTTTTTTAATTTTAGCCATTCTGAGAGGTGTGAGGTGGTATTTCATTGTGGTTTTGATTTGCATTTTGCTGATAATAAGTGATGTTGAGTACCCTTTCATCTGAGTATCCAATCATCTGTATGTTTCCTTTGGAGAAATGTCTGTTATGTCACCTGCCCATTTTAAATTGTACTATTTGTTTTTTGAGTGTTGAGTTGTAGTAGTTCTTTATATATTTTGGATACCAAGCCTTTATCGGATACGTATTTGCAAATATCTTCTCCCATTCTGTCGGTTGGTTTTTAGTTTTGTTGGTTGTTTCCTTTGCTATGCAGAAGCTTTTTATTTTGATGAAGTTCCAATATTTTCATTTTGCTTTTGTTTCCCTTGCCTCTGGAAACATATCTAAAAAGATACTGTTATAGCTGATGTCAGAGAAATTACTCCCTCACAGGCATTAAGTTTTAAAGGAACAAGTATTAGAATGAACTAAAACTCCAGAAAGTAGATATTCCAAGGAGACTTCATGCCTATCAGATATTTCCCTCCAGGGGATTTTGCCAAATTATGGGCATTTGCCAATCATAGGTTGATGTTCAAGCTTACTCGAAATTCATATACTCTGATGGCATAAAGAAACCAACTAAAGTTTCAATGTTCAAGTAGTACAAAAGTAACAATTTAGAGATCAGAGAAGCCTCATCACTAGGCTAATATTTCCTTTAAAAATACTGTAGAATTTCAAGACTGTGCAGAAGAACTGGAGTTTATAAAAGGCACTAAAAAACATCCAGTGTCTTATAGACCTTGGAAAAGAAAGACTTGCTGAGAGAGTAGACTATCTCAAATTTCTGGCTGGCCTTTCCTTTAAGATACTTAACAGCTTTTAATGCTGTATGCATTTAGAAGCTTGAGAGCTGGGCTGGGAAACTCTAGAAGGTAAAATTTAGTATCCCACAATCTCAAAACAATAAAAACAAAGAGAAAAACCAAGCTTTTAATAAAAATCTCAAGATTTTCAGAAAGAAGAAAGAAGACAAGAAAGAAGACAAACACAAGAAAGAGTGAGTTTTAGTAAACCTGTAACCAAATTTCTGTTCCAATTAGTGATGACTTTATTGAGATTTCAGTCCCTTATTATTCATTTGGCAGAGAGAAAAGAAACATTTTCAGGTGGATGGGAACAATATCTTGAACTCCTGTTCAATATAGATAGGAGAATTAGCAAGCAAACCCTTTAAATATACATGATTATAATGTTTAAGAGCATAGAGAATAAATTCAGAAAATATAAGTGAATGCAAGGAGATTTCAACAGAATATGGGAACATATAAAAATATTCAATAACTAAAACACAAGATATTTAGAATTTAGAACTCAGTAGATGGTTTGGACAGTAGAATGCAAGCATAAAAACCTAGGACTTGTAAAATGAAAAGGCAGTTTAATAGAAAATATACAAACTAAACCATAAAAAGATAAAAAGGAAAAAAGAGCAGAGCATATAAATCACATTCAATGTTTAAAAAATTCTAATATATCTGTAAAGAGAGTCATAGGGAAAGAAGAAAAAAAGAACATAGCATAATATTTACAAGAAAAGGGCACCTGGGTGGCTTAGTTGGTTGAGCATCTGACTCTTGATTTCAGCTCAGGTCATGATCTCATGGTTGTGCGTTTGAGTCCTACATTGGGATCTGTGCTGACACTGTGGAGCTTGCTTGGATTTCTCTATCTCCCTCTCTGCCCCTCCCCTGCTTGTATTTGTGCGCTCTCTCTCTCTCTCTCTCTCTCAAACATAATAAATAAAATTAAAAATTAAAAAGAAAATATTTGCAGAGATAATGGCATGGATCTCAAAATCTATTGATAGATGTCAAGTCACAGATTCGTAAAGATCAGCAAAATCTAAGGATAAACACCAATAAAACTAGAGCAAGAAGACTGCAAAATATTTTTTTAGAAAATCTTAAAAACAGCTAAAGGAAAAGTGGATACATTATATCTTGTTAAAATTAGACTGAGAGACTGAGAGATGACAAATGAACAGAAATTATGAAATACAAAAACAATGATGGCATCTTACTGCTCACAGAAAACCTAGATATCTAGGTAAAATATCCTTGCAAAAGGGAAGGAAAACAGAGGCGGTTTCTGAGAAATAGAGATTATTTGCTTTTACTAAAAGTAAAGCAATTTGGTTTCCTCAGGAAAAAGGAATAATGCTTTAAACAGAAACATAAAAATTGAGAAAGAAAAAAAGAATAAAAAAGGCAAATATGTGGGGAAATAGAAGTAATTAGTGATCATAGAAAATAGTAATTGTACTACTTTATGTGGTTCAAATTATAAATAAAACTAAAAGTTTTGACCACAATAGTGTAACATGTTGGCGATCTGGGGAAGGTTGAATGTAAGTGTTCTGATGTTCTGTCAGTATTTCATAAGTAACAATTTTTATAGTAAAAAGTAATAACAAATGATATTACCTACAATAACCACCATGAGATTAGTTAAATCTAAAATTGGAAAAAAAAACACAGATAAGAAAAAAAATATTACTCAAAAAGTAGGCACAAGAATAATTACAAACAAAAATAAAATGACCCAAATAGAAAACTAATAGTATGGCTCTGTGTGTGCATGCATGTGTATCAAGATCAAAAATAATAAATATGGATAGAATAATTATTTCAAGTAAATGTCTGGGACATTAAAAACTTTTTATTTATTTTTAATGTTTATTTATTTATTTTTGAGAGAGAGAGAAGAGTAGGGAGGTGCAGGGAGAAGGGGACTGAGGACCGAAGCAGGCTCTGCACTGACAGCAAAGATCCTGAAGCAGTCCTTGAACTCATGAACTGGAAGATTATGACCTAATCCAAAGTAAAACTCTTAACCAACTGAGCTATCCAGGTGCCCCCAAAAGTTTTAAACACTACATATATGCATTCAATCTACTTTTAAATAATGGGAGAGAGAAAGTTTGAGAGTGAAAGGATAAAGAGCATACAAAATACTAATCACATTTAGAGTGGCTATACTAATACCAGATATATGTCAAAGAGTTCATAAAATTTAAAAAAAGAAAACCTATTTCACCATAAAAATGGCATCTAATATTTAGCAATCCTAAATTTGTATGCATTCAATAATATAGAGTGGGAAATGGGAAATAAATGAATCTGCAATAATGGAAGAGTTCAACATTCTCTTTCAGGTATAGAAAATTTCAGAAATATTAAAAGTATATATACCAGATGTGGACATACAATTCACTGATGATCTACCAATGAATCTTACATTCACTGGAAAAATATCTAAAAATTAACTTCAGAGACCTGAAGGCCAAGATGGTGGAGAAGTAGGGGGCTCCATACTTTCCGCCTACATCTCTCAAACAAAGAAGGGCTGAAGCCAAAGGACTCTGAACTCCAAGAGTCTGGGAGAAAAGGAGATGGAGTCTACTAGGAAGACAGCTTCATAGGTCTACTTCAAGGAACAAACCAAAGCATACATGGTGGAGAGTCCAAAATACCACTAAAAGTAGGGAAATAAGATAAGTAACGTCACAACAAAAGAGACCAAGGGACACCCTTAAAAAGAACAGTTACTGAATGGCCAGGCCCTGGACAGTGTATGAGCCTTCTTTAATATAGCCGTACTCACAGGTGCAGAGCACATAACAAGCTTTTAAAACTTACAAGAGACAGAAAGCTAGCCAAAATGATGAAACGGAAGAACTCTCCTGAAAAGAAATTCCAGGAAGATGTGACAGCTAAAGAATTGATCAAAACAGATATAAGCAACATAACTGAACAAGAATTTAGAAAAACAGTCATAAAATTAATTGCTGAGCTTGCAAAAGGCACAGAAGACAGCAGAGATGCTATTGCTGCAAAGATCATGGATCTTAAAAATAGTTATGATGAATTTAAAAAAATGCTATAAACGAGGTACATAATAAAATGGAGGTGGCCACTGCTTGAACTGAAGAGGCAGAGAGAATAAGTGAATTAGATGATATAATTATAGAAAGGAGAATTTGAGAACTGAGTGATGCAATCAAACAGAACAATAACTGTTCTGGATAGGAATTCCAGAAGAAGAAAAAGAGACAGAAAGGGGCTGCAGGGGTACTTGAACAAATCATAGCTGAGAACATCCCCAACCTGGGGAAGGAAACAGACAGTGAAATCCAAGAGGCACAGAGACCTCCCCTCAGATGTAACTTGATTCCATCCTCTGCATGACATATCATAGTGAAACTCGCAAAATATAAGGATAAAGAGAGAATTCTGGAAGCATCTAGGGATAAGCAGGCCTTAACATATAAAAATTAACTTCAAAGGTTGTGAATAAAACAAAAGGAATAATGAGGTTGACTTCTTTTTCAGGTTTAACTGCTGAGAGATTTCAATTCCCACTGCCCCTCCTTCACTTTCTGCCTCATACTGAATAAGCTGATTAAAAAAAAAAAAAAGTCCAGGTGTTCTCTCCTTTGGCTCTGGTGGGCAGTTCAAACCACCTAAGACTGTCTGTGTAAGGTGGACCTCACTCTAGCCCCACCCACAAACAAATATAGAAATTTAAACACTTAACTGTGCCAGCTTTCACTTAAGCCATTTTCAGAACTGTTTGGGACCCTGTCCTTCTTTCCTTAGAAAGCCTCATGATGGGAGAAATAAACCTTTTCACAATCTCTTTGTATATGCATAGCATAATCAGTCACAGCATCCAAATCAAATATTGGGTGGGGTGTCCATTTGCTTCCATGGGATACTATCACCACTTCTGTCAAACATTGTACTGGAGGTCTTAGCTACTAGAAAAAACATAAACATACACACACACACACAGAAAAGGAAATTAAAAAATAATTGTAAAGGAAGAAATAAAAACTTGTAACTCAGAGATGAAATGGTTTTGTACCTACAAAGTCTAAAATAGTTACAAACACAGAGGGAGGGAGGCAAACCATGAGAGACTCTTAAATACAGAGAACAAACAAAGGGTTGATGGGGCAGGGAAGGGAAAGGGGAAAATGGGTGATGGGCACTGAGGAAGGCACTTGTGGGGCTGAGTACTGGGTGTTGTATGTGAATGATGAATCAGGGGAATCTATCAGCAAAATGAAGAGTACACTGTATATACTGTATGTTAGCCAACTTGACAATAAATTATTTTTAAAAAATAAAATTAAAATAAAAGTAAATAAAAAAACAAAGGAATATACAGAAAATCTTTAGAATAAGTCTATGAATTTCACAAGGTTGTTGTATACATGATCCATAAATAAATAATACTTCTATATAACAAAAAATGGACAATGAAATTCTTTAAAAATTGTTACATTAGAATATAAAACCATCACATCCTATCAAAATTTGTGTTCTAACCATGTACCCTAAAAGCTAAAAAATATTGAGATAAATTTGTTAAACATTTAAATGAATGGAGTTTATATAATGAATGTAGATTGAAATGGAAGACTCAGTATGTCAAAAATGTCCCCTTTTAACCAAATTAATTTACGGCTTTAACTCAATTTTCCTAAAACTAGAGATATTTTTGTGAAAATTGACAAGCAGATTTTAATATTCATATGAAAATACAAAAGGCCAAGAATAGAAATCAATGTTATGGAAGATAAATAAACCTAGAGAATTTCACTACTAGCTATAAAGCCTTAATATAAAGTTTTAGTAATTAATATTAGTTAAGATAGTGGCTTTTGGCAAAAGGACAAAAACTGGCTAGAAGAACAAATGAGAAGCCCAGAAACTGATGAATATATACCCAGTCACATTATTTATAACAAAGATGACCTGCAGTTTCATGGAGAAAAATGGTGTTTTTTTCAGTAAATGGAGCTTAAGTTGATCTGTTATCCATTTGGAAAACAATTAATTTAGATTCTTCCTTATAGCAAATAAACACAGATATTCTTTATGGATCAATTTTTTTTAAACATGTATTTATCATTGAGAGATGAGAAAGACAAGAGCACGAGCATGGGAGGGGCAGAGAGAGAGGGAGACACAGAATCTGAGGCAGGCTCCAGGCTCTAAGCTGTCAGCACAGGGACCAAGGCAGGGCTCAAACTCACAGACCACATATCATGACCTGAGCCAAAATTGGATGCTTAACTGGCTGAGCCACCCAGGCAACCATGGATTGCTTTTCTTAATGGGAATGTAAAGCAATTAATTTTTAATTAGAAAACATAAAAGGACATTATTATAACTTTAAAACAAGTGGATAATTTTTTATCAGAATCTAACATTCTAACCATAAAATATTAATTAATTAGAATATAATAGTTTATATTAATCAAAAGCATTAGTCAATGAAAGAGAGTACATAGATTTGGAGAATGTATACTCAAAAATATGCATAATTCACAAGGAAGAGGTAGCCCATCATTTAAAAAATGGGCTAATAACATGAACACTTTAAAGAAATATTCCCATATCTAAAGTATGAAAACATGTTCAATTTCATTAGTTTTTATTGAAATAAAAATAAAACTATATTAATGCACCACTACGTATCCACTGGAATGGCTAAAAATAAGAAAGAAAATACCAAGTGTTAACAAGAATGTGAACCAACAGAAAATTCTGATAAGCTACTAGCGGAAACACAAATTAGTAGAACTTACATGTGACAGTTTGACATTATTTATCAACTAACTATATCAATTGTATGACACAGAGGATTGGTCCTCTTGGGCTGCCATACCAAAATACTGTGTCATAGTGGCTTAAACAATATAAATGTATTTTCTCACAGTTCTAGAGACTGGAAGTCCAAGATTAAGGTGCCAGTAGGGTTAGTGTCTGGTAAGAGTTCTGTTGGGTTGCAGACAGCTGCCTTCTTCCTGTGTGCTTATATGGCTTTTCCTCCCAGTACACATCATGGAGACAGAGAGAGAGAGAGAGAGAGAGGGAGAGGGAGAGGGAGAGGAGATTGCTGGTGTCTGTTTAAGGACATTAATCCTAATAGATCAAGGCTCCACCCTTATGATTTCATTTCCTTAGAGGCCCCATCTGAATATACAGCCAGTCACACTGGGGGTTAGGGCTTTAGCATATGAATTAGGGGGGATATAAACATTCAGTCCTTAATATTCTGTCTCCGGCCCTCCAAATTTTTATCCTCTTCACATGTATAATACATTCATTCCATCCTAAGCGCCCCAAAATTGTTGAGTCATTCCAGCATCAGTTCTGAAGTCCATAGTCTCATCTAAATATCATCAAAATCAGACATGGGTGAAACCTGAGGTCCAATTCATTCAAAGCCAAATTCCATTCTACCTGTGATTTTGTTCAAGTTAGACAAGCTATGTGCTTCCAGGATACAGTGGTGGAGCAGGCATAGGATTGACATTCTCCTTCTAACAGGGAGAAATTGGAAGGAGAAAGGAAGTAATGGGTCTTAAGCATGTCCAAAATCTAGCAAAGCAATTTCCATTAGATCTTGTTTTCTGAATAATCCCCTTCTGTTCGATGCCCCCATTTTCCTGACCCACTGAGCTGATGGTCCCACCTCCCACAGCCTTAGATCAGGTGTAAGCCCTGTAGCTCTGTGTTGCTCCTGTTTTCGGATTATGCCATATGGAAAAGGTGAAGGGATTTTTCAGACATAAGTAAGGCTTCTCATCAGCTTAAGCTAATAAAATGTGAGAATATTAACTCTGGGACCTGACCTAATCAGATGAGCTCTTTAAAAGAAGATCCAATGGTCAGAATCAGGATGAAGTCAAGAGATATTCCACATGCCAGATGTGCTCTCCTGTTGGCCTTCATGAAGCAAACAGCTAGATTTGGGAGAACGTCAACATGGTAGAAAAGAGTTGGCACTTTCTCAGAGCTGAAGGCTTCCGTCCTACAACTGCAAGCAACTGAATCCTGGTAACAGTTGAGGTTTGGAAGGGGATGCCAAGCCTGTAAGCAGTCATAGCTCTAAATGACACCTTGTTTCATCCTGGTAAGAATCCGAGCAGAGGACCAAGTTCATCAATGGCAGGCATCCTGACCTTATAAACTGCTCTGACCTACAGAACTGTAATTGTGCTCCTTTAAGCCTCTGAAGTTGTGTTAGTTTGTTACATACCAATAGAAAACTAGTACATATGCCTTCCCACATATAAGAGATCAAATCTAGTGTAAGATGCACACATATTTTCTCAAATCACAACAGTATATATCCAAAAAACATTAAAGAAATTCATGCAAACAAACTCGCCACACAGGAGATTTAATAAATTATGATTTTACTCAATTAACCCTAAAGAGCAAGTAGGTGGACTAAAAGTGCTGGTACAGCTTTCCAATATGCCAAATACAATCTCTTCATGTATGTATTACAATGAATGTTCATTCAAATACCAGAATTAGAAGGCTCACTTTAGTGTACTAAAAAGTACCTATGAGCATAGTGATGATAGTGCACATGTTATCAGCACATTATGACCCTAGTGGATTCCATAAAAACACTGCAGCAATGTCCAAAAAAGCAAGTTTTCATTTTTTGACAATCTGTTCTCTAATTTTTGTTATTATACTTCTCTAGAAATCATTCATTATATCATTTGTGGTGATTAATTCTTCCTTAATGTGATTTCAAAAAACAAAACAAAATAGATGAATGGCAAAATTCCTCTGAAATGGATCTGGTAGCTTCTTTACTAAAATGACTTAAAAATCTGCACTTGCTATATGAAGTGTAGTAATATCATCATATACTGTTCANTTTGTCTCCCAATCTCTCAGGTTTTGTAAGGTTTCCAATGGCTTCAGATCTTTTCTGTGTGATGTATGGGCGCGAGTGCAAGTACGGAGCTCCTTACTTCTCCGCCATCTTGCCCCCTCCAATTGAGAAAAATTGTTCAAGTATTTCTTAAAGAAATGGGAAACAAATATTCTTGTGGTACACAGTAGAAGGAGCTGTGTGGCCAGAGACAGAATATTAGCATATCCAAGAAAATACCTAAAGTTTGTAAAGAAATTACCAAGTCATAATACAACCTTCAAAAAAATAAAGCTTGACAAGATACAATTGTTTGGGGAGACTATGAGAAGTGAGTCAAATGTTATCTAGAGAGCAAGATTTTTTTTTTTTTAAGAATGAGGAACACTGGGGCGCCTGGGTGGCTCAGTTGGTTAAGCATCTGACGTCGGCTCAGGTCATATCTGAGGGTTGGTGGGTTTCGGCCCCATGTCGGGCTCTGTGCTGACAGCTAGCTCAGAGCCTGGAGCCTCCTTCAGATTCTATATCTCCCTCTCTCTCTGACCTTCCCCTGCTCACATTGTCTCTCTCTCTAAGAAATAAACAAAACAGTAAAAAAAATTTAAAAAAAAGAATGAGGAACACTACTGTGAAGACTGACTTTAAAGTAGCTCATAATTCTGGTTGTATACGAAAATTACCAAAAACTTAAATCACAACCAAACTAAAATCAAAATATAAACAAAACAACAAACAGCAAAAAACAAACAACAAACTAGTGATCCAGGTCACTCCAGAAAAATTAATTAAAGTACAATTTAATTGGCCTTGGGGTGGGTTCCAGGCATCTAGGTATTTATTTTTTTATTATTTTATTTATTTTTCATTTTTAAAAATGTTTATGCATTTTTGAAAGAGAGACAGAGTGTGTGAGCAGGGGATAGGCAGAGAGAGAGGGAGACATAGAATCTGAAGCAGGCTCTAGGCACTGAGCTGTCAGCACAGAGCCCGACATGGGGCTCGAACTCACAAACGGTGAGATCATGACCTGAGCTGAAGTCAGATTCTGAACCGACTGAGACACCCAGGCACCAGTTAAATGGCGTGTGTGTGTGTGTGTGTATGATTGTACAACAATTTTAAAAGTAGGCTTCATGTGCAGCCCAGGGCCCGGGATGGGGGCTCGAGCTCACAAATGTGAGATCAAGACTTGAGCCAAGATATACAGCCAAACACTTAACCGACTGGGCCACCCAAGTGCCCCTTAGATATTTTAAAGTTCTGCCAGGTGATTCTGATGGGCAGAAGTGATGTGAGTCCCTGTTCATGACTTTCTAGGTATAAACCTCAGCTACATTTAACTTTTAGAGAATGGATTCCTACACCTGAATGAAAGCCCAAGATTAGAATCTCCTTACTATACAGACAGCCCAGACCAGAACCTGAACTGACAACCATCTGCCTGAACTTCAATTACCCTTTACCCTACTTTTCTTGTCTATCAGGACGTAAGTTATTTTGTATCCCTGAAACAAGTGTAGTCCTGAATTATAATCAGATTATTTCCAGACACGGCCTATACCATAGACTTTCTCTCACAATCTGTAAACAGTGAAAAAGAACTCCAGCCTCTGGCCCTTCCCAGGCCCTACTCATGCCCATCTTTTAGTAACTAGCATTTATTCCATGGGCTGACCAATGGCCATTTACTTTGTGCTTTTCCTGTTGTGTGTTTTTCTTTTTTATACTATTTTTCTTTTTTATACTGTTATATTAGATGATTGTGTATTGGTTATTTATGAATCACATCATTATTAATTACTTTACATGCCTTAATCACTTTATTAACTCTATAACAAGAGTCAATTTATTGCTAGCACTGGTTTGGAATCCAAGCCTAATAATAAAAACTGATATCCTTCCTTGATCATCAATAAATTATATACTTTACACTTTTTAAAAATAATTTCTCTACATGAATCCCATTCTTTTAGTCTTCTCCAAGTGCTCATTCCTTACAGAAAAAGAAAAAAAATACATATACTCTATAAACAAAATGTTTGTTTTTATTTCAAAACAATTTGGCCAAATGTGTCATTTGCATTTTTTATAATGGAGTGCATTTTTTATACCCATTAATATCTAATATATATCATTAAAGTCCATTTAACCATTGATAGCTAAGCATTGTACAGTAGCCTCTTACTAAGCTTCCTAAACAGTTTAACTCCTATAATTCTACCATGTTATCTAATCCTACCCCTTTCCAATGAATTTAGATAAAATGTATTTCTTCATAGAATAATCTTGATTGGGCATTTCAACTCAATTCTATAAACATGTATTAAGTGCCTTCTGTGTTTCTGTACTAAATGAATTTCCATGTGGATAGCATTCTCAGACCTCTGCAACTTCCATTAGTTGGAACAGAAATGAAGGAAGTCTGGAACCAATGTATGGGTAGAGAAGAAACTGAATGAATGATACTATGAAAATAGCTATAGCGATGATGTGTGAAATATGCACTAATTTGAGAAGATTTTTTTTGGGGAATAAAGAAGAATGACTGAAAAATTGAGACTGGTCTGGTCAGGTAATGCTTATATATGTCTAGTTTAATAATAGATACTTCGGATACCTCAGAAGAGGCTGGCCTAAGATACTGCATGATTGCATTGTGATTCTGCATGAATGATCCATTTGTGAGGATCAAGAAAAACACCTCATCAAGTCAAATGTTAAGGCTGATGTAGAAAACAAACAAAAAAAAAAAAAAAAGGAAAAGAACCTACAGAATAATGAGACAGTGTCTTTTACTTACAAGAAGCTATAAAGACAGGCATTGATGAAGTAGCATTAACAAGATGAATGAATCATTCTCCTGGCCTTTTTAGAGTCTCCTAAATTAGAGAGTAACACCCATAAATAAAATACTTAGTGACTTGAGATAACTTAACAAAAATTATTATATACACACTAAACACAAATGTTGGTAATCATCTCTACTGTAATAAGGTTTAGATTAGGGATTTAATGCCAAATTCAACTATTAATTTATTTCCCTATAAAACTATACCTCTGGCTTATGGTGTATTCGTAGAAGTGTGAGAAATCGAAATAATAATCATAACTTTAATGTTGGCATTTTTGAATCTATTAAATTTTAAAAGAGAGGCTCTGGTTTTATTGCCTGACATATCCCCCACTTATTAGCTATGCCCATGAGCAACTTTCTTAATTCTGCCTAAGTTTCCTCATCTTTAAAAAATATATATTTATATGGGATGCCTGGGTGGCTTAGTTGGTTAAGCGTCTGACTTAGGCTCAGGTCACGATCTTGCAGTTTGTGAGTTGGATCCCTGTGCCAGGCTCTGTGCTAACAGCTTGGAGCCTGGAGCCTGCTTTGGATTCTGTATTTTCTTCTCTCTGTTCGTTCCCTGCTTGCACTCTGTCTCTCAAAAATAAAGATTAAAAATTTTTAAATACATATATCTGTAAAATAGACACTTCTTGGGATTTTCTTAAGGTTAAACTAAATAAAAAGCTTAGAATTAGCCCTGGCATACAATAAGGACTAAAAAAATCTGACATTATTGTTCTTACTATCAAGTAGAAATAATAGATTATGTATTAATATTCTCATAGCAATTCTTTATTCCTTCCTACAAAACCTACATTCTTGGTATTATTTTAAAAATTATTTTCCTCTTAACATTAAAAACTACTAACTAATGCTCCTGAATAACATTAAAATAGTGTTTTTCTCTAAGCAAATCGTATCACAATGATATAACATTATTTATACTGAAATTGAATTTCATTTAAAATTCATAATTTTACATGATAAAGAGTCTAGCACAGGACTATGTATGATAATGTACAGATACCTGAGATGGAAACTTGAACAAATTAAGACATGCCTGGAAACATAAACATATATAAATAAAACCAACAGGGGGCACCTGGGTGGCTCAGTCGGTTAAGCATCCGACTTTAGCTCAGGTCATGATCTCATGGCCCAGGGGTTTGAGTCCCATGTCAGACTGTGCTGACAGCTCAGAGCCTAGAACCTGCTTCAGATTCTGTCTGTCTGTCTGTCTCTCTTTCTCTCTCTGCCTCTTCCCCACTCATATTCTGTCTTTCTCTGTCTCTCAAAAATACATAAACATTTAAAAAAACCCAACATAAATAGTGAAATGCTTTAGAGGGTTTTAGATTTTCTTATTTCAAAGGCCTGGGCTCAACAATACAGAATGCAGACTGGTGATGGTATTTTTTTGGCATAATAGGAAAAAAAAAAAGAAAAATTTCTCATAATTTATCCTTGCAGATCCTGCCCTTTCTGACACCTTAAAAGCCTCTGACAATTTTTCCTAGTGTACATTCTTGAGTAATGTTACAATAGTACAACTTGAATGCTTAGATTTGAAGACCAATATTTTATTCTAGTTTTCTTTGTGCAGAGTTCAGTATGGTAGATGAGCTAACTTCATTATAAACCACATTATCAAAGGGTGAAAACAGTAATAAGGCTGTTTTGCAAAATGCATGAGCCACAAAAAAGCTAAAGATGAATTATAAGGACAACTTATAAAACAAGAGAATCTTAACATAAGCTGAAGATTGTCTTGAAGAGAATATGGTAAGTGAAGGAATGCATCTCCTAGTCAAGAAAATACTTACATTTCACTACAGTAAGAAGTATGTTTATCAGTGCTGATGAGAGGTGAGTGATATTGTGATTGTATAAAAATGGAAAGGAGGCAATCTCCTCTTTGCAGCTTCACTTAAATATTCTCTTGTGTCTTAAACTGTGGTATTAAGAAACCACAGGCCATACCTCTCTTTTCCCTATAATTTGGCCCTGTCATGTATCCAAATTGCTGCTGTTTTCCTCATCTCAATGGAAAATCCTTTATTTTATCCTTTCAACCCTTATGAAAGAAGAGTAGAAAGGAAAAAGGAGTTTAAAATATTCAGGTAACACACAGCCTTTCCTAGGTGACCTCTTCAAAGCTCAGTATCTTGTAATAATCAAAGTCTACTGTTCATTTGTGTTACATATTTGCTGTGTATCTCAAAAGTGGCTCTTCTTTACTTCTCATGTCTTCATTACAGGATCCAGACTGAAGGCGCAGCTAGATTCTGGGACATACTACTTGCATGGCAGAGGAAAAGAATGGCCCACCCACTTCATGGCTCATAAATGTCTCCTCAAATATAGTGTGGACATTTCAGACTTCATCCCATTGGCAAAATTCAATCACATGCTGTGCCTCAGATCAGTGGATCACAGAAGTAAATGCCTCCCAGAAAGATTAACCTTCATTCACCTGGCAACAGGAAGGTATGCACAATCCTCTTACAGAAGGGAGGTGAATAAATGGTAAAAATAAATTCAATTGTTAGATCTCACCCTCTTAGTAACATAATTCACTTGATTTTTGTCTGCACATAAACATATTACTTCCCAAAGAAGGCATGTCAAAAAGTCCCAACCCATCATGACATTAGACTTAAGTCTAGGGTCTTATGTTTACCTCTACATCATGAGTATGGCTACTGTTGATTCAAAGATATGTGAACTACAAAAATAAGTTATCTGCACCCTACACCCTCAAACATTCAGTGGTGACACAGGGACATGTTAATATCAATAAACCCTGTATTAGAAAAGAGGAATGGAAAGTACAAAATAATTGGTCCATAGCAAAGCTAATTATTCCTGGAAGATATTTAGGGTACCCATCTATTTTGGGGATAAAGAATCTTCCAGAATTAGTCTTCAATTCTGCTTCATGATTGTATCACCAAGTTCTCCTGATTATGGCTTCATCTCAAATCGATCCTTCTTCATTTTCCTCGGATACATCTAAAGAAAGTATTAAATTGTATACCCACCTTGGGGGCTTATTTAGTGATAGCAGATGCATCTTGTCTATAGATGAGAGCCCAATATCATTTTAACTATAATATTTTGTTTTGTTATTTTTTTTTGGTCTGGTCTAGGAGTTATTTTGGCAGTACAAACCTCTCCAGTCTCTATCTGTATGATTTTAATAAGCTTCATGTTTCAGTAAGAACATCCATAACTCTTTTTGAAATGCACCTTTCTCTCCCCAGACTTGCCCATACCTTAAAATTATCAGGCTTCAGCAGAACCACAATACCATTTGTTTGTTTCTTTGGTTTTCCTGGAACCCATTTTGTTGCCCCCAAATTTTTATTTCTGAGAATCAATTTAATCTTGTCATGGAATTTAGCTAAGACAAGTCAGTAGCCTCCCTGATTCCATCTTTGCCGGAGGCCAAACATCAAGAGGTCTCTTTTATGCAAAACATTTGCCAGTTTTATTTTTAGAAGAAAATAGTTGTATCTTTCAATCCTGCAATGTCAGAAATTTCTAGATCCACATTTTCCTTCTGTGATTTTTAACCTTTTTTTTCCCCTAAGTTCATGTCTTTAATGCTTCTTTAATGCCATCAAAAGCAACCAATTCACGTCAGCCGCTTTTTGTTTCTCAACTTCTTCATCTAAGATAGCAAGTTGGTTAAGTATATTATCAGCCTTTCATGTTACCACAAGAGACAGATATACCAAATATATCACCATTCGATAAAGTTTCTCCATTTTTCCTATCTCTCCTGAGAGTTCCCACACCACCCAAATGTCATATATTTTAGGACTTTTACTATGACTGCATTCTATTTATAGGTACCAATTTCTTATCAGTTAATTATATTTTCTCACCTATGCTGTGGTGACAGCAACAAACTGGATATGGTTCACAATGTAAAGATTTATTTCTTGCTTGCACTGCATTTAAGTTAGAGATCATCTCTGCTTAACTTGTCTTTTTCAGCTAGAATGAAAGGAGTAATCGGAAGGAGTCACCATCTAGGAGCTGCCAGTATCATGGCAGAAAGAGAACAAAATGGTCCATCTAAAGTTCTTAAACCTTCTCAGACATGATGGCTGTCAATTCTGATTACACTGAATTGGCTAAAGTGTCACATGACCAGTCTCAAAATGGGCTAGAGTTCTATGTGCCTGTTTGTCCCAAGATAAATAAGCAAATAATTTCAAATATTAATACAATCTACCATAACTCATGGTTTCAAAATTACCGAGGAACACTATTAATACTACATCCAAAGCTCCTAAGCAGATTCTAGATACAACAATGTGACCACTTATGTAATTGTCCTAGGAATTTCTAAATTTGTTATGAATATATTTGTGTGTATTTATGTATGTGTTTAACTATTAATCTTAGTATGCTATGTTTATGAGAAAATAATTTAAAAATGAGATATCAAGCCAAAAAATGTAGGTGGTAGGTGATACTCTTGAAAGAAGTCATTCAAACAATGATTATATTACTTGTAATAGATTAAGTTTTACTGTTACCTCCCGCTAAGACAGTGAAATTGCAGACAAACCGTGACTCTCAAAACAAATTAAGAAAAAAACCAGAAGCATTCAGAGTTAAAGTTAAAAACTCAAAACACCTCACGTTTGGTAACAAACTGTGTCTGAATCTGGTATTTACGGAATGTATAAATTGATTCATAGGAGAAGAAGAAGAAATTATCAGGCATTTTGTTATAGATAATCTAACAAAACCCCAAATGTTTGAGAAGTAAAAAAAAAAAAAAAAATGTATACATTGTGTCACTCAAACAGATGTGCCATACAAATAGCGCATTCAGAACTGGATTAAATGAATCTTGTCCCAAGCAAAGGAACTACAGATTTCTCTCATTCCCGCACCAGCTGCCTCAGACATTAACAATGTTAGCAGCTAATGGAAAAGGTGACTTAGAAGCTTGATTCTGGGGAAACACCTGTAAGGCTTATTCTACCCTTGATAACCACTACTAAATACAGTCTTCCCATATTAAACATAAACTGAATGTAGAATCCAACAAAAGAGCACACTCAATTATATCAAATTAGCATCTGAGTGTATGTAATCACAGAGTTTAGACCAGAGTTATTAAGCTGTCCTTTGTAGCATAGTGACAACGGCTGAAAATGATCCCCTAGTATAATATAAGGGGTGTTGTGAATGCACAGTGGCATCCTTTATGTTTGGATGCTGACACCGGAGTTTTACAGAATATTTCCACACATGCAGGGCTGAGAAGAAAGAGCAGACTTCATCTTTTCCACAGTACTTTCTAATCATTTTGAATTTTGCCATCTGACAAGATCTGTACTTTTTTGGCAATTCTAGATTTAGAAT
This sequence comes from Crocuta crocuta, assembly GCF_008692635.1. Lineage (NCBI taxonomy): Eukaryota > Metazoa > Chordata > Mammalia > Carnivora > Hyaenidae > Crocuta > Crocuta crocuta. Next base: position 8,790,700 of record NW_027530545.1, on the reverse strand, counting down.
AAAAGTTTGAGTATGATCAACAGAGAGGAAGTTCACACTACCTGGATCTTCAAAGCCAGTCACGGCAACAAGACTCTAAAGATCCCCAAATTAAAATATTCATAGCCTCCAGCAATTCTCCCAAAATGCCAAAATGAAAATGGTATTTCTAGACAAAGGTTGTAGATAAAGAAGGTATGGGACCAAGAAGTTTGCCTTGCTGCTACAACCAGTATCTTTAAATGAACAGTGCAACGCTGATGTGATGTGATGCCCCTCTGATGCCCTCTCATAATTTTCACCTGGGCAAGGGCCAATGCTAAACCTGCTCCTAGAAAGAAGAAGTACATGGTGGTTCTTCCTTTTGCACCTTTGAGGAGACCCATACCACAGACTGGGACACCTACCTGACTACTTGATACTGATTCGCACTGCATTGCTCTCTTCTCTATAGTTTAGCCTTTATGATACTGTAAATCCTCTGAGACTAAAAGCCATTCATCAGAGATTGCTGTAAAGTGGGAAAGGCTCTGAATCAAAGGTGGCTTTGAGTCCTAGCTCTGCCATTTACTAGCTCTGACTTTTCTAGTTTCCTTATCCATAAAACAGATACAATCATTGGGCTAGATGGCTTTTTTCTCCCATTTTCTCTCCACCTTTCTTCACCCTGCCCTCTGAGGCTGACCTTACAGACTTTAATGAGCTCATTTCTGCTCTGGCTTCTGGTTGTTCTATCCTTGGGTTTGGGAGATTAGGTACCAGAGGAAGTGCACCAGGAGTCTTTGCAGGGTCACAAGGGCTGGTGTATTTGGCCTTTGTGAGGTGTCCACCTTCATGACAGACCTTGGTCTGTCTTCAAGTTTTGCAAAAACCTTGCCTTTTGCTCCTTAAAGCCTAGGTTGGGCAGAGCTACCCATGGCCCTTACTAAATTCATTTATCCACTATTCCATGCGGATTACCTAAATTCTGCCCTATCCTTAAAATTAATCTCTTTATTACTTAATTGAATAATCTTAATTTGAATGCTCCATTTGTTTCCTTTGAAGATGCTAATCGATAGAGCACTACTTTTCTCTTTAGAAAATTTTAGATGCTAAGTATTTATGGATATGTTTTTATCCTCAAAACTTGGGACAGATGTTGATCTGTACTATGCATTTAATACATTTTAATGAATCCATTAATTATTCAATTGAACCAGAGCCGAATCATACAGTTTGATTTCAGAAATACATAGGATATATGCTAATGATGCATTCAAAAAGTATAGCTTTTTTTTTTCCGGAAAATAATCATCTGCAGGTAGCCAATGTATGGATTCTTAGATGAGCCATAAAATTCAGGGCTTTCTGCCCATTCTATTTAATAAATTATTCCAGAATTATTTGTGCAACTTTTTTATTATAGAATGTTCTCCCTGTATTCACAGATCTTAACAAAATTCACTGAACAGAGCCAACATCATAATTGACAATTCAGATCCATACTGATTTGAACTTCTGACTGAATTCATGTCAACCTGTGACTGAGTCTCATAAACGTCTCTGATATTTTGGCCTACTTTTAAGAGTCAGGGAACACTGTTATTGCCATATGTAATCTCAGTTTGGAAATCTCAATTTTGAAAAACCCAATACCATTAAGTAATTACAAATTTGTTCCAACTCTGTTATTTTCCTGAATAATCAGTCATTGCATGATTTCTTGCTTTTTTTTTTTTTTTTTAAGAAGTACATAGTGGCTTAAGTAGGCTTCATGCCCAGCGGGGAGCCCAAATGAGGGGCTTAAAACTCAGGATCAAACCTGAGCTGAGATCAAGTCATATGCCCCACTCACAGAGCCATCCAGTTGTTCCAATTATTGCTTATCTTAAATTCTTTAAAAGTTCATTTGAGAGAGAACATACACATGTGCCCACACACGTGCACACACACACACACACACACACAGGCAGGGGCACGAGAGAAGGAGAGACAGAATCCCATATCCCAAGCAGGCCCCACACCATAAGCAGAGAGCGCAATTTGGGGCTCAAACTCAGGAACTGTGAGATCATGACCTAACTGATATCAAAAGTTGGAGACTCAACTGACTATGCCACCCAGGTACCCCATTTATTTTAATATCCTGTAGAAGATGCTATAATTGATTACCTTTCAGAAAACTGAGGGTAAACAAATGTAACTTCAGTATTTTGTAACAATTCATGTACCATAAAAAGACTTCTGTTACAAACAATCCAACTTTTCACAGGTTACATCTAATTTTTTCTTTTGTCATAATTTTCTGTAACCACAAATATATTATAGAAATTAAAAAGTCAATATTGCATTACCTACTTTATTAGTTACTATAAAAATAAAAATATAAATAGCCTAAAAAGTCTATAAGTAAAAGTGAGATACTGAAATCTCAAAGGAATTACAGAATAACAGCTTACATTATCTGAAAAAGAGGATTAACATCCTTAACAAATCATGACTTGAATCATTTTGACAAAAATCTCAGATAAATTCAGAGTTCCAAATCTTTCAGCACCATGGATGAACTGACAGTCATTGTGATGTCTGACTTGAGTTGAGAAAAGGAAAATTTATGTGACAATAGAGAGACCAGTATCTAATGCATAAATTCAGCCTTTCACTGATAGAGTAACCCACCTTGCCTATTGATATCGCTTCAAAATATGTTGATAGCTTGAAATTCTTGACAACGGAAGACTTTTTATTGTGCAAAAGTATTATCTCATTATGGAAAACCTGGTCTTTCAAAATTTAAGGTAATATTCTAATCCATATTACATCCAATGGTCATCTTTGTTCATATGCAGTATAGAGGCAGAGAGCTTCAGGTCCCTTACCAAGATTTTACATTAGGAAAAATTCAAGAGCAAATTTGTTTTTGTTTTAATTAGCTAACCAGATAGGGAAGGGCCTACCCTTAAAATCTGGATTTATTATTCACATTGGCAGTTAGTTTTTCCATTCTTAGGGTTGTGGAATTAACCACAGGGAGCAATCTGAAGAATGTCCAGACTTTGTGCCTTTAACTGACAGAGGGAATGGGCTCCTGTGGTTTTCCTTGACTCTGATCTTGAGACTCTTTTTTATGTTCTGCTGACTTTTAGGGTAAGGGTGAGCCTAAAACCAAAATGGCTTCACTTTGGTCAACTTGTTTCCAGAATCTCCCTTTCCCCCCTGACTCGATATTAGTCCATTCTACCTAATTACATTTCTTGATGCTTTAATTGAATCTCTGAGATAAAATATCACCGATGGATAGTATAGGGTCCACTAATCAATTTTATTCAATTTCCTTTCAATATAGTCTTTACAATTAAAAGATACATATTGAAAGCTAAATACTGTGTTGAGAACACCCAGCTAAAGAGGAAACAATCTCTCTTTTATAGGAGTAGATGATCTAATACAGAAACATTGCATTTAAATTAATTTCTATGATACAGGGTATATGCTAATAAAAAAAAAATCACTGTCACAGCAAATTATCCTTAATGTTTGGGTTGAGAAAACAGTATGTGTGGGGTATGGTAGAGTTAAAGAATCAATAGCTTTAAAAAAAAAAAAGTGAGGTGCTTTACTAGAAAGAACATAATAATCTAAGACAGAGGAGCTGAGA
>NW_027530545.1:8785718-8786913 GCF_008692635.1 Crocuta crocuta | reverse complement strand
AAACAGAATGCATGTTTTATAGAAAATATCTGTAATGATTAGGAATAAAATTTATTGGGAGAAGGAGAATGTATTAGGAAAAGTAAACCCCAATAATAAATAGTGTAGTAGCTCAAACATACCAGAGTTTGCTTTCTCTTTCATGTAATAGTGACGGGCAGGTTTTCCTGGTATGGCTAAGAAACAGAGGGAAGCTCTGCCCCCCGTTCTCAGACACAGGCTGGAGTAGCCCTTCCAACTTCAATGTGTGATTTTCTTTTATTTATTTTTTTAATTTTTTAATGTTTATTTATTTTTGAGAAAGAGACTGACAGAGTGAGTGGGAGAGGCACATAGACAGAGGAAGACACAGAATCTGAGGCAGGCTCCAGGCTCTGAGCTGTCAGCACAGAGCCTAATGTGGGGGCTTGACCCCATGAACCAGGAGGTCATGACCTGAGCAGAAGTTGGGCACTTAACCACCTGAGCCACCCAAGTACCCCTCAACATGTGATTTTCAATGACAGAATAATCATTATTTTCCATCTCCAGGGAAGGCATGGGGAACAAGAAGTATACATAGAACTTTTTTAATGTAAAGAAAGAGAAATGGAAGTGGCAGACATCACACTCACAAATACTCCATTGAAAAGACCTTAGTCACATGATCAGATTTAACTGAAGAAAAAGCCAGGAAATTGAGTTGCCTGGGTGGGCCATCATATCTCAGGTGCAAGTTTAATTACTATGATAGAAAGGGAACACAGATTTTCCTGGACAGCTAGCAGGCTGCACCACAGATACTAACAACTCCACTCTTCATGTCAAACATTCCCGCTGGAGAATAAAGTGAGCCTGAAAAGCCTCCCTGCTCCTTAATACCTTCTTTTGATTTTGCCTTTCCAATTGTTTTGTTAATGAAATTATCAGCACTGCTCTCTGACCTCCCCAAATCTACTGTGTCTTCTACCTTCCAACCTATAACATGGTTAGCATAAACTATATTTCAGGGGCATCTGAGTGGCTCAGTCAGTTAAGCATTGAACTTTGGCTCAGGTCATGATCTCACAGCTTGTGGGCTGGAGGCCCCCATAGGGCTTTGTGCTGATATCTCAGAGCCTGGGGCCTGCTTCAGGTTCTGCCCCTACCCTGCTCGTTCTCTCTTTCTCTCTCTCTCTCAAAATAAACATATATATATATATATATATATATATAT
>NW_027530545.1:8701200-8785695 GCF_008692635.1 Crocuta crocuta | reverse complement strand
GCTCTTAATCTGTTTATCTGGAACCCAGAAGGAGTGTAAGTCAGAGCCACATAAAATGTGTAACTGCAGACATGTAACATGGTGAAAAATAATTGTTTGCGTAAATCTGATGGTGATTTGTTACTATCACATAACCTTGCAAAATCTGACTAATAGATTAGAATACTTTTCACTCTACAGGGTGGGTATCTGGATATCTATTTTCTACAATGTGAATTTCTCCAAACTAAAAATCTCACTCTTTGTTGAACAGAATGAACATTTCATTGAAATGGTATAATATGATATGTATTAAATAGAAAGAATATAGCCAATTACTGGACAACATAAAAGATTTCTCAAAGGAAAGGAATTTTATCTAATTATTTTTTTAAAATTTATTTACTTTGAGAGAGAGGGAAAGGAGGGAGAGGCAAAGAGAAGGAGAGAGACAGAGAATCTCAAGCAGGCTCCACAGTACCAGCTCAGAGCCCAACACAGGGCTTAAACTTACAGTTCATAACCTGAGATAAAACTGAGAATTGGATGCTTAGCCAACTGGGATACCTGGCTCCCTAGCATCTACTTATTTTTGAAGCACAGGACAGATTCTTAATTATTTTTGGTTTATTTTCAAACTCCATTTGCCTTAAACATGGGCAATAATCTGAATTTACCCCATGCTTGACACTCACAGCCTGCCAGTGGTCTTCATGTGCTGGTTTCATTATTATTTATTTGTCACTTGACTTAGCATTGAAGCTCCATAGTTACCTCGATTCACCGACTTTCTTCCTCTCTCATTATTTCTATCTCACTTGTCTATGTGTAATACAAACTGTGCCTGGTCCTTTTCCTGTGCATCACAGGACAACTCAGTTTCACTCTGTTTCTTTCCACTGTAATTCCCAGGTCTATATTCTGTGTAGTTAAAAAGAGGTGGAACACAACGAGAGTGGTTATTTTTACCACTCTTGTAGTTTCTTCATCTTGTCTCTCGTGAATTTCCTAGCACTGGGTCTCCTTTTGTTTTCATTGCAGCAAATTTAACAAACACAATAAAAACAATTTACTTCATGATTCTGCAATGGAAGATGGACTATCAATCAACTTACTGCTGTGGATGGCTACTGCTTTAGCCAAGAGGATAAATATCACCTTTATCTATCTGAAAGAAATTTGAATCTATAACAAAACATTTAAAATAGTCATCACAGAAAAATATAGGCAATATTTATGAAGGAGAAAGCACTATTAAATAAATCAGTAGCAGACTTATTATTAAGATGGTATCTATTATACAAGCTTAGTATCTTATTAGAAGCCTTTTGGATTTAATTAATACAATTTTAAATGATTTTAATTTTCATTTTGTCAAATTCTATGTTTTATACTTGCCCATAATTTGCTGATATATAGCTTATTAATGTTATGTGCCAAAAATAATAACACTCATACATTTTAAAAGTATATTTCTATATTAGTTGGCATAAAACAAAATTATAAGAATATATATGTATTATATATATATGTATATATATATATAATATATACACATATTCTTAGAATTCTGGAACAGTGCAGATGAGAATGTTAAAAGGGGCCATGTTTGTGTTGTAGAAAATAGTTACTTTTTATGCTTATTTGTATTTTCTTATATTTTCTACAATTTTTACTTGTATACAATGTGCATTTCTAACTTTGTACTAATAGATATTTGGTTTGTCTTAGTTTATAATATATATGAGGCATGTTTGCTACCCTAAAATTATTTTATATAAATTTTGTGTTTTACAGCTCACCTTCCTATTCCATATATGTTAAAACAGAGTATGAGAAGAAAATTGAGCAATTAATCTAGAGACAGAATTTGTCTTAACTTGGTAAAATTGAGTTCTACCTAAATAATTATGCAAAGATACAGGTTTAACCCACAACTCTTAAGCCAGACGTTTGAAAGAAGTTATAATTGGTAAAAAAAAAAAAAATATTTTGCCCATTATATACACATTCAGTTCCAAATCTACATAATATACTACCTTCTTTACATAAACTGTTCTTTCTCGCTGATGTCCACTGATAATTATTTGCTCTTGTCCCTTTCTCAGCTCTAACCATGCACTAAGTTTTATCATAGAGCTACGGATAAAACTTCTTTTCGTTATGTTTCCAATAGTCCAAGAAGCTTAATTTTTTTTACTAATTTAATAATTATGTTAGCAACATTGTTTTACCACCAATGTCATCTGAGGGACATTCTGTATTAAAAGAAAGCTTAAGTTTCCATCTCTGATTCTATTCTGGACAAGTGGAAACACTCTGGATGGGTCAGTGTCCATTCTGTGTGTATCATGTTATCTCCCAAAATGTGCTGATTTAAAAGAATAAGAACATTCCTTCTGTAGGCATTATTGATACTCACTGGATAATAGTGAGCAAAGTTTTATTTACTCTTTGAAATGATACGCATTTCCTTGAGACACACACACACACACACACACACAGACACACAAGCACACATATACACACACACANTGGATAATAGTGAGCAAAGTTTTATTTACTCTTTGAAATGATACGCATTTCCTTGAGACACACACAAGCACACACACACACACACCATCAAAATGTGTCTTCCCCAGAAAATCTTATCTGATAATAAACTTTCCTAATATTTTCCTGCTAAAGATTAATAAACTTCTCTTGAAACTTATATCTAATTTATGTGACTTTAAGGGTCATGCTTTAATAACAATGATGAAACACGATTATTACTTTCTAATGCTGAAATTACAGTTTTTACATTGTAAATTTTTCCTGCTATGCGCCCTGTGGCACCAACATCTTTATCACTCCATGTGTTTCTAGTTTTAAAACCTTTACCCCTGCTGTTTGAAAAATATTTCTCATTTTCGTCCCCTATGGAGTACAGAAATCCCTAAAGGCAAAGCCATTAGTGATTTCTCTGCCTTTCCCCAAACACGTATTATGATCACCAGTGCTGCTCCCACTGCCTCATTGGCTTTTGGTAAAGTATGCAAATGAGATGTTCAAAATACACACTTTTTGCAACTGTGCAAGTTCATACTGATTTATAAAATGGGCAGGCTATTAAAGTGACTGAAAATGTCAGCAAGATTTATGCATGGGTGACAAATTGTATTGGAAATGTTCATTTTTAACATACTGCCCTAGGATTTTTTTTTTTTTTAACAACCTAGATATTCCCCGTGATACATTTGTTTTAAGGCCATTTTTTCCTCCCCAAACATACTTTTGACAGTGACTTTTTAACTGGAAAAATAAACAATGCTACTTCACAATCATACAAATTGTATTTTATCACAGAAAGTAGTACTTGGAAGATACAATAAATTTCCTTTTGACACCCATTTTCCCTATGTACCATTAGTCCACTATGGTTAAATAGTTTCCTTTTATAACAGATAACTTGAATTGCATGCATAAATACTTCATCACTAAGATATAAAATTATGTAACTATCAAAACAATTACCCAGTCACCTCTGTGGAAAATATTTCATTTATGTTAAAAATGCACAACATAGGGAACAAAAGATAGGAGTCACAAGTGACATATATCTTCTGGAGTTTATGGTTTCATCTTTTGAACATTCCATGTTAAAAACGGTCTAAGCAATATTCGTACGGTTTTTCTCTATTATTAGTGAACGTGTTCCAGAATGCTCCAGCTCTGTCTGTGATTCAAACAGGCAGCTGCAGCACTCTTACCAGTCCAAGTGTGGTCTTTGAGCAGAGGTCTTGATATTTTATATCTCTGGATGACAGCCATTCAGGCACTGAAGGAAGCAAAGGAATAAGAAAAGTAATACCGGAGCCAGTTGATGCAACGTCACTTAAGAAATTAACTAGACCATCCTGGGAGACCTCAAGACATATACACACAGCAGAAATAACACAAGTATAAGAATGTGACACATCACAATTAGAGAAGAATAGATTATAGAAATCAAATGCAGTAAATGAAGAACTGTCTATGATTAATTTTACAAAGAACAGATCTTATCGGCCGTATCATATAGTCGTTCTAGTTGGAAAAGTTTTGTATTAGAATTCTAATTCTACTTTTTATATTCAGATCAGTTTGCCCCAATACTATTATTGCAACTGATTCTCCTAATTAGTTCATTAAGTTGCATAACAATTGGTTTACAACTAACAACTCTTCTTGATGTTAAAATGGTGAAGATAAAATTGATTTAAAGCCCACTTCTGATCAGTCATTCTTATACATTCATATGTCCTGGTGTTTGATGAAGCTCTCCTTATATGACTGCCAGCCCCGCTGCCCTGTTTTCACTTAAGTACCATGGCTATGTTCTTGCTTATTAAAGAGAGTTAGCATTATGCATTGTGCTGAAAAAAAAATCCAAACACTCTTAAAAGGAAGAAGAAGCAACCAAAAACCATCTGCTTTTCATCAAGGGGTGCCATCTTATAGCTTATACTAAAATGAAAGTTTTCAGAGAAAGCAATAGGAGTTATGAATAAGCAAAGATTTGTATAGGTGAAGATGCTGTTAGAAAAGACTGGGAAAATATTTTTAGTTTTTGTTATTTTTTGGGTATTGTTTCTACCTAAAAATTTTAATCAATCACTTTAATAAAATAAATGCCATTTGTAAGATATTCTTTGTTCAACTATTTTCATTTAAAAGAAATAAATATTTTATGTTAATGCTGAAATAACCTCATAACAACATTTTCCTCTAGATGTCTAGCTTTCCTTACATAACTGTTAGGGTCCATCAGTCTCCTCACAAGAGTAAGAGTTTGCCCCCAAGTTATCAAGAAGCACACTTTCCTGACTGGCAGTCATTGGCCCAGAGAATACAAGTGGAAACATTCAAAGAAGAAGGAGAGTACACTTAAGAACATCTAGTATAACATCAAGAAAATCAGTCTACAAGACAAGCAAAGTCCATCTCCTTTCCTGCCCCCTGCATTGAGATGGAACAGAGGAATAACTTGCTATAAGTGATTCAATCAGAACTCATGAAGTCCAGGGTTAATTTACAATATAAAAAAAGAACACATATACTTGCACATATAGGTAACACACATGTGTATGTAAATATAATGACATAGATACAGCATTTAACATAAGATTATTTTGAAATCTCATTTGATTTTGTTGTCATCCTTAAATATTAAATAAAATAAAATTGCAACTCTGTAACACTTGATGAGTACAAGTGGGGCCTTTGCATTCAGAATCCAGGATGCTAACCATTCGTTACACCATGGAACTTTACTTTGCAGTCAAACTGATAACCTTCTATACAATTAGAAATGTCACTATCTTCTTCACTGTTGACTCTCCCCACCAGACGGCTCATGTTGATTTATTTCCCCAGAAATAACTCCTTATTAGTACACATAACCTTGCCAGATCAAAAATAGATTGGGTTGGTTGAAGAAACATTAATTGAGCATCTAATAAATTCTAGACACTTGAGGTAGGCTGTGGAAGCACAATGATTAAAAAAGCATGTTTCCCACCTATGAGGGGATAAAGTATAATAATGAATAGAGTGTCTAGTCTATCACTTAAGGTAAAAGTTCCACTGCCAATACAGTCATTGTTACCTGGGGTTGGAAGGAGTGGGGATGCCTACCAAAAGTTAGAGTTTTGGTGTTATTCTTTTCACAATGAAGGGTAGTCTCTGGCATAAATTGATGAATCTCAAATGAGAAAATCTATTTTACCTAAACTATTTCTATGCTTCAAAATATAAAGGCCTTATAAAATCTATCCCCAAACTATACAGGGATATTTTTAATATCTCCAAATATAATCCCTAGATAAACAGGCCTTTTAACTAAGTACTCTTCCACCCCACTTATATCATTCTCATTTATCTTTTGAAATCTCAGCCTTGATGTTATTGGACAGTAAAAAGGCTGCAATGGGACCCCTGTCAAAAGACAATTTTCTTCCTTGAATGATAAGCAATGGAACATGTAAGAACAAAAAGCCAACTGATTAATGGCATGCAATTCATCTACAATTATCTTGCCCATGTTACACAGTCATTGTATAGATTGGACTAGATCATTAAATTATGTGACAGCAATCAGCCATCTAAGTTTAAAAGAGGTGGGAAGAGCCAATTTAAAAACTTAATATCTCAGGATGATACAGTAGCTTGAGAAAACCAGCCAATTTAGAGAAAATTACCATATGTACCAACCAGGATGATAGATGTTAGCCTTAGCTAAGCATTTGTCCCTGTGCTGATTATGTTTGGGATTCAGTAAAGAACTCTGTGCTTCTTCAATACGTGTTTAAGAAGAGTGGTGGTCCAGGGCAGGAAACACTTAGAAATATGAAATATAGACTTTAGGAGGAAATATGTTCTCATGGTAACTTTCTACTCTCCATAACTTTACTGGATATTAGGAGTCATATTGTGAGATGTGGAGGTCAAGGCTCTATGGTGTTCCTCCATGCTTAATGCTTCGTGGTGCATAATATGGATTGCCATCTTTTTTTGATATTCTTATGTATTAGATATGCATTCTATAAAACCAGAGGCATGAGGTTCTCATTCAAAATGAGACTGAGGATTTTAAATAACAGTGGAAAGGCCCAATGTGAATTACTCTTATAATTATAATGTAACTGTTACTGGCAGTCAGAAGATATGAAAGTAGCCAAGTGAAATGTTAGAAAAGTAAACATATGTATCCCTGTCTCACTCTTTCAGTTAAACATTATTGAAAGCATAACGTGTGCAAAACATGGTAGTAGGCACAAGGGACTCAGGGAAGCTGGGACCTAAAAGATCTCAGAATCCAGTGGGGTGACTGAACCTGTAATTACAGTTGACTTGGACAAATACAATGCTAAGGGGAAGAGCATATTGGGAACATAATGATGGGAAAGAGCACACTACAGGGAAATCTAGCACAGGTCATCATCTCAAAGAATGACATCATGTCAAAGTAAAGAGTTTACTGAAGCCAACTATGAGTCCTCCAAAAGTAATAGAAGATATCTTTTTTTCAATGCATACTGTCCTAGCCAGCTCAGACTGCCATAACAAAACCAGGTGGTTTAAAGAAGAGAATTTATTTATCACAGTTCTAGAGGCTGGGAAGTCCAAGATCTAGGTGCTGGCTCATTTTGTTCCCTGGTAAGGCCCTCTCTCTGCCTTGCAGGTGGCTAGCTTCTCACTGTGTCCTCATGTCCATTTTCTTATAAGAGGACTCCACACTCATGACCTCATCTAAGTCTAATTACCTCTCAAAGACCCCTGCTGCATCATACTGGCAGATAGCGCTCTGACATGGAAGTTTCAGGTTGACACATTCAGTCCTTAATACCTACTTGATCTCACACAAACTTACTGTGTTTTTATTCAATATCTATGATAGTTTCCTTATATGTAAAATGATGATTTTGTTCACTTCAAATATACACTTGAATCTATGTTGAATGCTAATCATCAAATCATTACACTGGATTAATGGATGTCAGAGAAGTTTGTGAGCAGCAGGGTTAGCAATTATGCCATTTCCCATAACCGCATAACTGCCCCAAGACCATCTGGACTGATAGACAATTTCTCTCTTCTCTTTCTGTGGAGCAAGTTGATTATATGACCCAATTATGGATGTGGTGTTAGTGGGACCTGAACAAGTGTGGCTTGCAATGTTATTACTTTTTATTTTGAATCACTTTGATACTCTGAAGGAATCATATGCTATCAATTTTTTTCCTCTATACTGGTAAGTAAATCTCCTTTGCAGAACTTCTGCCTTTTGAGCACAAGTAGCTGGCAATTGCTTCAAAAATCACACGTGCTCTTTTCTTTTTCTAAAGCTGGAAGAACCCAAAATCCATTGAACATGAATATAACCCTATACATTTCAGGATGGTTTTCATATGGTACAGCATAGTAGGGATCCTTGGGGTCACACATTTTTCTTTTAGTTTCACTATTAAAATCTGTCTATCTTTATGTAGACACTGTCATGAAATAACTTCTAAATTATCCATGAGACTATGAGCCTAGCATACTCCTGTTTGTACCTATTACTTTTTAATGAATTACTCAGGTGAATGTTTGGCCTAATGGTAACAAAGATGATAACAGTAATAACATTGTTCACAATTTATTAAAACTTTATATAAACTATGTGTCAACTATTCTTCTAAGTGTATCACATGTATTCTTTCACTTAGTCCTAGCAATAATCTTGTTTCTTCCACTGAGGCAGACAGGGCTAAGTAATTTACCTGAGATCATAAAGGTAAAATTATGAAAGGCCGTGGATTGAACACAGATAATCTGACAAAATAGATAATTCCCAATCATCATGCCCAAGGTAGTTGGTAACTGACACAAAATCACAGTTGCTTATTCTCTTAAAACTGAAAAGAATCAAGACTGAGAAGAACAAATACAGTAAGAAAAAAACTCGATAAATCTCTGGATGATTCACAAGACATCATACCAAGCCTAAAGCCTTTTAAACTCTGGGAATGTTCTATAAGAAAAGGGGCATCAAATTATTTTTTTCATTTTTCTTCCTTCCTTCCTTCCTTTCTTTCTTTCCTTCTGTCTTTCTGTATTTCTCTCTCTCTCTCTCTCTCCCCCTCCCTCCCTCCCTTCCTTTCTTTCTTTCCTTGTTTATTTAATTTATTTATTTTGATAAGAGAGCACAACATGTGTGAGTGAGCAGGGAAGGGACAGAGAGACAGGGAGAGAGAGAATCCCAAACAGGTTCCATGCTTAGTGTGGAGCCCAAAGGTCACCACATTATGAAGACACAAATATCTATTTAGAATGAAAAAGTACAGCAAACTATAATTTAAAAAAGATGTTGAATGTGGTATATAACACAAAATCTGAAAAATAATACTTTTGACTTCTGGTACATCTCTGTAATAATTTTTCCTCTATATTTTTGGTTTATACTTTCTTTAATCATGTCTTCATATTACTATAATTTCTTATTCTAATTTTGCTATACAGTGAGGAGACAATTAAATTTTTCCTCTATTATATATGACTTTTTTTAATTGGTAGTTTAGAAAGGTTACTTTCAGGGTCACAACTCATTGTTGGTATTATCACGTGAACTTTTAGGATTGTTGTCAAATTTGGGGAAACTTTTGTCAGATTTTTTTAAAAATATGACCTGTGTATTTGGAGAAAATGTCCACAAAAATGTTTCTGACTTGGGAAATCCTGAACCTTGTTTCTCTCCCGCTACCTATATTCTCCCAGTGTCCAGTAAGCACAGGGCTTTATCATTTTGCAGTCACTTCTGAGTGCATTGGGTCTTGATGCATGGTGAGTAGGCACAGTGAACGAGGAGCATATTTGGTGGCAATTCTGCACCAGGACCACTAGCAGAAACCAAACCCAGAAGTGTATGAAGGCAAGATTTAGCAAACTAAAATACAGAATAAGTTAAAGTCTAATTTCTTATGAAAAACAGACCATGGTTTTTTGGACATACATTAAAAACTTAATCTGTTCTTCATCTAAATTTCAAACTTAAGTAGCAGCCTGAATTTTATCTGGCAGCCCTACAGAAACACACCTTTGAAACATACAGACATAACCCACTAAACCCAAATTAATGCATCTCCAACCAGATTCCCCGAGAACAAGGTCTTCAAATAGCCACTTCACCACCACCTGACAAAGGGAGAGTACAACAGAGAGGATATTAGAGAAGGGATAGACAGCAGTTTTAACAGATTATGTTTAAAATATCCTACTTTTGTAATGTTTTGACCATGTATGTCAATAGAGGGCCACACAGCATGCTGCCTGAGCCACTACCAGGACCATGGATCTATGCAAGTGAGGAGCCCTAACCTCTGGCTTATTAGCTTTGAGGTTAAATCGCTCAGTTCACTAGATCTATTTAAAGACAACACTACTGGCCCATTTCCAATGGGTATGACTATGCATCAAAATTTTCAAAATGTTCTTCCAATGCAGCTTGTGGATTCTGAATTCTTCATTCTCTCTGAGCATTCATATACTCATACTGTAAAGCATTACTTCATACTTACTTGGTTTTCTGTTTGTTAATTTTTTTATTTGATAGAAAAAAAAGAGAAAGAGGGCATGTGAGCAGGGGAGAGGGACTGGGAGAAAGAAAAAGAAAGAGAGAATCTCAAGCAGGTTTCACGCTCAGTGAGGAACCCAGTACAGGGCTCAATCCCAGAACCCCAGGATCATGACTCAAGTTGAACTCAAGAGGCAGATGCTCAACCAACTGAGCTACCCAGGTGCCCCATGTTTATTTGTTTTTAATTAAAAGTCTAATTATTTTCTCCTTCTCAGGTATCTATCTATGTATCTATGTATCTATCTGTTTTTTCACAACTAGATTTTAAATTCCTCCACGGTATTGTGAAGGCTTCCCTCCTGCCCTCATCTTTTTGCTCCCACTGATTACTCAAAAAAAAAAAAAGTCAGTGATAAAAATGAAAAAAAAAAGAATATATTGTGCTGTTTCTGTATACTTAGAAAGTAGCATAATTTACATAAAAGATATGGCTTCTTGTTTAAGCAACTTGCTGGATTTCTCTTTAGTGTGTGACATAATAAGCCCATTGACATGTGACCTTGGAGAAAAGGGAAATATAAAGAGAGATTCAAATAATTCTAAATCATAGGAGAAGAAAATCTCTACAAGCAGCCCAGGACAGAAAGGGGGAAAGGGTCAAGGAAGAATATGTACAGAAGACCTGGGTGAGAATGGAGAGCCCAACCTTTATGTGAAGAGGTCAAAGCTGTAAAAAGAGATATAATCAGTGAGGTGTTTTCTAAGCTAGGAAACCGTAGTATATTTCTAGGTATCACAATGTTTGATATTGGATTTTAAGGATTTTTTTTCACTTCCTAACTTCTTATAACCCTTTCCTATTAAATATTCTTCAGTCAACATCAAGTGCACACAGTAAATTCGAGTCTGTGGTACTTAAGAAGAATCATAGAGTATGAGTAGTCTACTATAGGGAAAGGTAGATCTGTAAAGTAGGAAGTATTGGATTTAATTGCAGAAGTGCTATGTTCCCTGAAGTAGGCTAGATTGTGGACTAGCATCTTGTTTACAAGGCACACAGAAATCCATAGGGAAATTGTTCAGTATTTGAAATGCTGATCTAAAGCATTAGTTTCTGCGTATTTTTCAAATGGGCAAAAATGATCAATGCATGATCATTGACCTAGCAAATTTCCATTTTCTCTTCCATCTTCTCTGCCCTCTATACTACACGTTTAAAATAGTCATCTTTCGGGGCGCCTGGGTGGCTTAGTCAGTTAAGTGTCCGACTTTCGCTTAGGTCATGATCTCGCAGTTCNTTTGCAGGGCATATGGGTGGCTCAGTTGGTTGAGCGTCAGACTCTTGGTCTTGGCTCAGGTCATGATATCTCAGTTTGTGGGTTCAAGCCCCACGTTGGGCTCTGCACTGACAGTGCAGAGCCTGTTTGGGATTCCCTCTCTCTCTCTCTCTCCACTTCAAAATAAATAAATTTTTAAAATTATTGTCTTTTGTCTCTCTTACATGAATTACTTGGTAAAGCAGGAATAAAAAAGTCTTTGCTAGCTGTGTATACCACTTTGAGTGATGTCTACCTCACAATGCATTTATTTTCAACCCTGTTGAGTATCTCTTGTTTCCTCACTGCCCTTTATTTATAGAACTTCCTGCTACATGGCAAACACAGGTAAAATGTCAGGCAATGTAAACCATATTTTCCTGTAGCCCTTTGGCCATAACGTTATAAAGAAAGCACCTTTAATTTATCATGTCCTCCTTGAGTGCCCACAGCTGTCTCACTCAGCAGAGCCCAGTATCTTTGTGCGGAGGGCTTAGAAAAGGTGACAAGAATATAAAATGAAAGGGCTGCATGGGGTGATATCTAAAAATCATTCCAGCTCTAGAAGTCTGTGTTTCTGTGACTCCACCCTGCACAGATAATGGTTACTGGGTCCAGAAGGAAATGGCCATGCTTTACTAGTATCCTATATTAAGGACAACACATTTGGTGATTTGCATAATTTGTGGGGAAAGATTTTCAACCTAAGCTCTAATATGCCATGTTATAATCTTCAAAAGCTGAAATTAAATTTTTAAAAAAGTGAATTATAATACTTAGTATCTGTACTCTTCCTTGAAGATTTTTTATTGATGAGGGCTAGGAGAAAGCGGATGTGTGCAGGGGTTTCTTAAAGCATTATGTGACACCTAGTGAAAAAGAACTTGAAAAGAATAGATATATTTTTAAGAGTAATTTTATATTTATTGCACTTAATTTAACAAATTATTGCAGGAAACACATAGACAGCATTTTCCCAGTAAAATTATTATACTTAAATGAACTTTTGACAATGTATTAATTACAAGGACATGACCACATTTATTCTGCTGATCCAGTAATTACACGCATTAAAGAAATATTTATCCACAAACCATGCAGTGTACTTCAAAACAGCATTTATTGCCAAATTACATTTCCTGGATATCTGTGCCCTATTTCCAGTTACTAGTAATATTTTTTAATTTTAAGAGGAAGAGAGAAATGATGAGAAATTTGAAAAATACTGTATAAATAAATGCTTACTGATGTGAAAAGATTAAAATATGGACCTTTTGAATCACAGTCCTCAGAAAAAAAATTGTGAGGCACTTTAATTCCTGTGTTGCAGACAGATGGAGAATAATAATAATCATAATATTTCCAATTCCTTTGTTTCTTGCTTATCTTTAGTAATAAATAAAAACATAATACATTTGAAACAAAAATATGACTTCACACAAGATAATAAGAAGAAAATTAATATTAATGGCATCTGTCTTAAAGATTCAAACATATAATTTGAGAAAAGCTTGAAAAGTTTTATGAAATACTGGCAATTGCTTACAATACAATCAGAATCATTCTACCTCTGTAGCAATTCAGATACAAACATGTTCACTTGTACTTTGTTTTTTATTTTAAACACAGATATTGGCTTTTTATTAAAAGGAAAGATCCACTTAGATACTCTCTGACCATATACTTATACAGACTCTGTTCAGTTTAACTAATCTTTTTTGAGTACTTATAATGTAGTAGGTTCTGTGCTAAATAACAAAGACACCATGATTAATAGGTTAAAAATTAAGAAGAGTAAGCAAAATCAAACACATTGCTAAGCATCTTCATTTTTTTATGTTACATGTTTTGTTTATAGTTAGTTAACATATAATGTAATATGAATTTCAGGAGTAGAATTTAGTGACTCATTACTTACATATGCCACGCCATGCTAATCATAAGTGCCCTCCTTAACACCCAACACCCATTTAGCCTACCCTCCTCTCACCTACCTTCCAGCAACCCTGTCGGTTCTCTACAGTTAGGAGTCTGTATTATGGTTCTGCTCTTTTTTCCCCCTTCCCCTATTCATCTGTTTTGTTTCTTAAATTTTACATATGAGAGAAGTCATATGATAATTGTCTTTTTGCTGACTAAGTCAGTTAGCATTTCACTTAGCATAATATACTCTAGCTCCATCTAGCCCCCAAATTGGAAGTGATAAAATATATAAAACAATAAAAAACATAAAGAGACCCATTGATAATAATATAATAACAGTGGGAACCTTTAACATCCCACTGACAGGAATGGACAGATCATTTAAGGAGAAAATCAACAAGGAAACAATGACTTGGAATAACACACTGACCCAGATGGGCTAAACAGGTCTATTCACAATATTCATCCGAAAGTAGCAGAATAAACACTTTTATCGAGTGCACATGGGATATTCTCCAAAATAGATCACATACTAGGTCGCGACTCAGCCCTCAACCAGTACAAAAAGATTGAGAGCATAAAATATGTGTTTTCAGACCACAATACTCTGAAACTTGAAGTCAACCTCTAGAAAACATTTGGAAAGACCACAAACACATAGAGGTTGAAGAACATCATATTAAGGAATGAATGGGTTAACCAGGAAATTAAAGAATAAATACAAAAATACATAGAAACAAATGAAAATGAAAACATGACAGTCCAAAACCATGAGGATGCAACAAAAGCAGTCATAAGAGGAAGGTATATAGCAATACAGGCCTATATCAAGGAGCAAGATAAATTCAAATATAAAATCTAACCTTATACCTAAAGGAGCTAGAAAAAGAACAGCAAATGAAGCCAGTAGAAGAAGGGAAATAATAAAGATGAGAGCAGAATTCAGTGTGCCTGGGTGGTTCATTTGATTAAGCATCCAACTTCAGCTCAGGTCATGATCTCCTGGTTCATAGGTTTGAGCCCCATGTTGGGCTCTGTGCTAAAGCTCAGATGCTGGAGTCACCTTCAGATTCTCTGTCTCCCTCTCTCTCTGCCCCTCCTCCCCTCACACTCTGTCTCTCAAATATGAATAAATGTTAAATTATTTTTAAAAAGATTAGAGCAGGGGCGCCTGGGTGGCTTAGTCAGTTAAGCGTCCGACTTTCGCTTAGGTCATGATCTCGCGGTTAGTGGGTTAGAGCCCCGCGTCGGGCTCTGTGCTGACTGCCAGCTCAGAGCCTGGAGCCTGTTTCAGAGTCTGTATCTCCCTCTCTCTCTGACCCTCCCCTGCTCACGCTGTCTCTCTCTCTCTCTCCCAGAAATAAATAAAAATACATAAAAAAAAGATTAGAGCAGATATAAATGATACAGAAACAAGCAAAAAATAGTAGAACAGATCAATGAAACAAGGAGTTGATTCTTTCAAAGACTTAATAAAATTGTTAAACCCATATTCAGACTTATTAAAAAGAAAAGAGAAAGGACTCAAATAAATAAAAACATGAATGAGAGAGGAGAGGTCATAACTAATACCATAGAAATACAAACAATTGTAAGAGAATATTATGAAAAAATATATGCCAACAAACAAGGCAATCTGGAAGAAATAGATAAATTCTTAAAAACATATAAACTACCAAAACAGGAAAACATAGAAAATTTGAACAGATCCATAACCAGCAAAGAAATTGAATCAGTAATCAAATAATCTCCCAACAAGCAAAAGTCCAGGACAGATAGCTTCCCAGGAGAGTTCTATTAAACATTTAAAGAGTTAATACCCATTTTTCTCAAGCTGTTCTAAAAAATAAGAAACGGAAGGAAAACTTTCAAACTATTCTGCAAGGTTAGCATTGCCTTGATTCCAAAACCAGGCAAAGGCTCCACTAAAAAAGAAAATCACAGACCAATATCCCTGATGAACATGGATGCAAAAATTTTCAACAAAGTATTAGCAAATTGAGTCCAATAGTACAATGAAAGAATAATTCACTAGATCAAGTGGATTTATTCTTGTGCTGCAAGGTGGTTCAATATTCACAAATCAATCAACATGATACACAACATTAATAAAAGAAAGGATAAGAACCATATGATCCTCTCAATAGATACAGAACCAGCATTTGACAAATTACAGAACCCATTCTTCATAAAAACTCTCAACAAAGTAGGGACCAAGGGAACACACCTCAATATTATAAAGGTCATCTACAAAAGACCTATAGATAATATGATACTCAATGTAGAAATATGAGATCTTTCCTCTACAGTCAGGAACAAGACAGACGTCCACTCTCACCTTCACTTTGGATGTTGTAAAGCATAGTAGCAGAAAGGAGGGATGGATATGCCTTCCTTAAGTTCCTACAGCTGGTGAGAGACATAGTGAATTCTGAATTGAAGAACAAGCCCATTAAACTTAACCAAAGTGGCTGGTTTCCTCACCCTGCCCCCCAACCCAGTGGCATATTTTATTATGTTTACTAAATAATGGAAACATATCTGTCAATAAAGGCATCTGGAGCATCCTAAACATAGCACTTAGAGATTTCAAGCCATTGGATATTTTACAGAAAATTGTAGAATCTACCTTAAATTTTTCTATTAAAGGAAAATCCATCATCTTTTCTAGTTCCTTATTCCGGGCGAAAAAGGAAGAGATGTTATTAAAAGCTTCACATTTAATGTGAAAATTAATAACAATAAAATAATAATAATAATAAAAGTAGGAAAACCAATGGAAGATATATTTTTTGAATGTCTCATTTGAGCTAACATTTTATATGCATTAGGTCATATAATCCTCACGACTTGTTTTAATGGAGTTAGTGGAAAAATATACATCTAAATAAGAAGATTACAACTATTATAATATATGGCATGATCTGATTGAGTTTGAGAGGATCCTTAAAACATGAAAAAAATACAACATATGTTTTTCTCCATATTTTTTTTAAGAAACTAAAATATATCACCAAATTCATATCTATACATAATGGGTTGGTGTATCTACTCCTCATAAATTCCTATATCAATTCCTAAAAGCAATCCATACATCTTAGGACTCATGAAGTAGCAGAGAGCTTTCTCAATTACATATGAGAGAGACAGGCATTCAGTATTTTAGATGATCGAGGTCAACAATTGAAATTATTAACCTTTGCTTATTGCATCAGACTCTATCAGTGTTAGTAGACATATCACCTTATTTGTTTGTGGTGAGATTGCAACAGCACAAGGCAGAAGACAGAAGTACATATGAATGAGATGAGGAAAAGGCCCACATACAGAGCAGGATACCGCAATTTTGTTTCTTTCTGCTGTGGGTACATGGGCAAATTTTGGCTAGATGATCTCTAAAGTATTTTTTAGCCCTAAAAAGTAGACATATGAAGATATGTCAAAAAGTACAAAACGGTGCTTAATATAAGCAAGCCTATCTTTTAAAAGCTAACTTGTAGATGTAAGATACAAGAATAGCATATGCACTGACAGCGCAAAGCCCACATTGTATTCTCGCTCCCTCTGTCTCTCTGCTCCTCTCTCTCTCTCTCTTTCTCAAAATAAATAATGTTTAAAATATATTGCTAGGCTCTACATATATGTGTGTATATATATTTGTAGACATATAACAGAAATGTTTATATATACATATATAAATATGTAGGCATATAATAGAGATGTTCTTGCCTTGGAATAAAATAAAATAGGGGAACAATGGAGAAAAGTAAAAAGGCTCACATGTTCAGAACTCTGTTTATTAAGATTAGAACAACCCCCCCTGAACCACACCACCACAACCACCAAATCTAATTAGAATGTCCTCATTGTATTTCTGTCTGAACTACTATTTAATATTTCTACTGCTAGCAGTGATTGAGAAATAATATGAATTAAAGCATGTTAGGTCAAAACGATAAATGTAGGTAAGACTACAAAGCAAAATGAAAGATTGATATAAATTATATTCATTTATTTTTAAATGCTTCATTTTGATAACCTACTTTCTGTAAAATTATGTGTAGATGGACAGGCATGGAAAAAGCAAGATTTTAAAAGTTGTTTTATAGCCTATTTCTTCTTCATGTAACAAATTATACATTTAGTGTTCTTGAGTCACAACTACTAATATTCTTGGCTTCCAAAGCACTTTGAAAAATTCAGTGACAAATGCTTGGCATTGACTTCACACACCAAAGTCTTCACTATCTGCCTAAAATCTATTTTTGTGGGCTTTGTGGTTATAGCAATTTAGGCTTCCACATCTGGCTATGTCCCAAGAGTTAGAAAATGTGGCCATTAGAAAACAAGACTCCCAGCATAAAATCCTTCTTCTGTGCAATTAGATTAGAAAGACGTGCATCGCTTTAAAAAAAAAAAACAAAAAAACAACTGTGTTAGGGTGCCTGGATGGCTCAGTCAGTTAAGCGTCCAACTTCGGCTTCGGTCATGATCTCACAGTTCATGGGTTCGAGCCCCGTGTTGGGCTCTGTGGTGACAGTTCAGAGGAGCCTGGAGCCTGTTTCAGATTCTGTGTCTCCCTCTCTCTCTCTGCCCCTTCCCCACTCATGCCCTGTCTCTCTTTGACTCCAAAATAAATAAACTATAAAAAAGTAAATAAAACACTGTGTTAACTTATGGAGCTCTGGATCAATGATTCCTTCTTTCTATAACTTATTTCTCATCATCCATAACAACCAAAGTGAGTAAATTCCAAGAACAATAGGATTTTAATAAGAAATTGACCACTAGTTATACATTACAACAACAGACACAAAAGAAAGCACATATTAATTAATAGATATTTAAAATATGATAAAATTTAATGCCAATTCTTGTAAAAAGAAACATGAAATACTGGGCATAAATTTTGTCTGAAATCTATAGCCTACACTCTACTAATTGGTGAAACTCTATAACCAAAAACAAACAGATTTATGATTTGGAAATTTTGATCCCAGGAACAAATCATGAAATGCAAATAAGAAGTAGAAATATTGGAAAGAATGATGAAATCTTGTAGGGTTATTTCTGTAACTTTTCTCCATATCAACAATAACTGGTTAGGGGGTAACAATAGGAAAAAATAAAGCTAAAGTATAAAAATGTAATAAACACAATTATTCCAAGGATAATTTAATAATGTTTGCATAGGATCGATATCTTATTTTTAAAAAAACACTCTTTTGTAAAGATATAAACATGTATTAAAATGTTTATTTGTTTTGAGAGAGAGAAAGCAAGCTTGAGTGGAGAAAGGGCACAGAGAGAGAGAGAGAGAGAGAGAGAGAGAGAGAGAGAATCCCAAGCAGGCTCCACGCTCCATCTTATCAACCATGAGATCATGACCTGAACCAAAATCAAGAGTCAGATGCTTAATTGACCAAGCCACCTAGGAATTCCCAAAAAGTATATTTTAATAGAAAATAGAAAATAGAATGTAGATTTTTCTCAATCTTATTAAAAATAAATATAAATATAACATTTCTTCACAAGATTTATAGGTTTGATGTGATAGGAATTATAATCTTAATGGGCCTGTTTTATACATCTTGACAATTTGTGTATGTGTGTGGGGTGATATGTTTCAATGTAAAGAAGTATATACTCTACACAGTTAAGGTAATTGCAACAGTGAAGTAATAAATCAAGAATCAAAAAACAAATTGTTTGCCATTATGCCCTAAAGAATGCTAAAGAAGCAAAGTCTGCTTAATCACATTTGAAACATGAGAGACTAATGAAAATGCCAAGAATTAAGTATTAAATGGAATAGCTAGGTATTCTCCTCCCATCTCTTCCTTTTATTAAATAAGTGGACTTTGAATTCCCTCACAATAATTTTGTAAAAAAAATGTAATAATAATAAGGGATAGACTTCAATAAAATAAATGCTGGCATGTTTATTTTTTTAAATTTCTTTTTTAATGTTTTATTCCTGAGA
The DNA here is from genome assembly GCF_008692635.1 of Crocuta crocuta. NCBI lineage: Eukaryota > Metazoa > Chordata > Mammalia > Carnivora > Hyaenidae > Crocuta > Crocuta crocuta. The sequence goes on along the minus strand of NW_027530545.1, from coordinate 8,766,416 downwards.
GAGAGACAGCATGAGCAGGGGAGGGTCAGAGAGACAGGGAGATACAGAAACTGAAACAGGCTCCTCACTCTAAGCTAGCTGTCAGCACAGAGCCTGATGCAGGACTTGAACCCACGAACCGTGAGATCATGAACTGAGCCGAAGTCGGACACTAAACTGACTGAGCCAGCCAAGCGCCCAAATGCTGGCATGTTTAGAGTGGTTATCTCAAGGCTGGAAGATTATGAAGTAGATTATCTTTATGTTGTTCTTTACATACACTCTTGCATTTTGCAAATGTTTTCCAATGACTATGTTTTCTTTTTATTAAAATAAAAATAAAGAGAGACATTGAGAGGAAGGAAGGAACAGAAGGAAAGGTGGAAAGAAGGGAGGGAGGGAGAGAGGTAGGGTAGAGAAACTACCTTGAAAAATTCCCTTTCTAAACTTGTGTCACCCAGCCAAGTGGCCATGCACTATATAACTTACGGAGCCATAATATATGATGTTCTAATCTGAAAACAAAGGATTGTGTTTGAAATCCTGGTCTTTGGCATTCTGAGCACTATTATTATATGATCTCACATTGATATGCTGCAGGCAGTGTCCTCTCTAACAAGTTCTATGATTATGGGAAATTTATTTCAATCTTTAGGATTTTCATATTTTCACCCTTAAAATGGTTCAAGTGACAGTTCATTTCTAACAGAGTATGGACTTTGTTTGTATCTTTTCTAAAATAACTATGATTGGTACCAGTAACCTGGATATTGCTGTCGATGCTGTTCGAGACCATGGTGATGATGAAAACTACCCTTTACTGAGCATTTACTACGGGTCAGATACTGTTGTAAGCAATTTTACAAAATTAACTCATTAAATAAGCACAACAACTATTTTATAGATTGGAAAACTTGGCATCATTTCCTCTATGCTACTAAGTGGTAGAGCAAGGATATGGTCCTAAGTAATTTTTCTCTAAAGCCCAAACTTGAGAGCAAGCCCGAATCAATGACATTGGCCGTAGGCTTGTATCAGGTTTTCTGGCTGTTGTTTTATGGCACTTGCACACATAATAAAGTTAACAGAGAAACTACATCCATCGATTCACTTTCAGTGAATTGCAAATACACACCCAGTTAAGTGGATTTCCTGAGTCTATTCTTTTAACTAAATTACCCAAATAGCTACATAATTTCTAAGATAGAATACTGGAATATTGATCACTAAGCATAATTTTAAGTTTCTACAGTTGTTTTTTTTTGATGTTGTTGTTGTTGTTTTACCTTTATACGCTATAGAAAGGCTGTAGCTTTTGTTCAAGATAATGAAAGTGCTCATATCTGATGCTTTTAGCAGGAGAGCCTAATGTGTAGAAAGGCATGATGTTTGTGCTTAGGATCTCAGCTGGTCTGCTTGTCAAAGGCTGTCGTTTGCCAGACATTCTCAAGTTATCTCTGCCTTGATTGTGAAATAGCAGTTATTTACACTGGTTAAAAGTAACAATTAATATAAGTAGTTGAAGCTATACTAACTGTGTGTATGTGTATGTGTGTGCATGCTTTTGTTTCACAATTAGGAAGAATAATTTCATCCTGAAACTGGACCAAAATTTGTAAAACATTTTAAGGATCCCAAAAGCCTTCATTTATGGGAATTATAACTTTCAACATTTAACTTCTTAGATATTAAAAGTGAAAAATTATTAAAACTGATCGTTAGTCAATCATGTATAAATAACAATGATGAATGTACTGCCTGCAAACATATCTTGGTACTTTTGAAAATAGCTTTCACCTTTCAGACTCCTGAGCAAGAACCACTGTCTTCACAAGTAAAATGTCAGTTTATTTTAGCCTTTCATGAGACTAATGAAAAAGAAAGTTTGGAAAGTAAATTTTACTTGCCATGGTATATAATACCTAAGTCTATAAAAAGGTGACAAAAGATGTTAAAAATTTTTATCGAAGTTCACTGAATCTTATAGGCTTACCTCCTTGGTTTACTGATTAATCCTGCTCAAATGTTATTTTTTACCTCCTTTACCTAATGTGCCTCAAAAGCAAAGATCTCATATTTTACCAGAATACTTTTCTGTGCTTTATGGTGAATTAATTATGCCCTGTGTTACTAAAGAAAAAAAGAAAAAAAAGTTTCCTCACTATGAAATATCTAGAGTTCTTTATAATCACATTGTCATCCATATTTATTTTGTTAAATGATTTCTTGTCAAAGTTCTTAAGTAGGTAGCCCAGTACTGTCTTCTTCAGGCACCAATAATACTATCCCAATAAGTATCCAAATGTCTTCTAATAAATATTTTGAGTTTGTCTTCCTCAAATCAAATCTTATGTATGTAAAGTAAATGAAAGTTTCAGCATGATTTCAATGCCTAAAACTGCCTTTGAAATTTTCCAGAGTCCACCTAAAAATTGCAAAGTATTTATTCTTTCACCTTACAAAAAAGGAAATTGCTAGCAATAATTAAAAAAGTTTATTCCTGTGCTATTTTAAGTATTATGTGGGAAAATATGTCAAATCAAAAGAGACAAGCAATTTGCCTATGTTAAATTTGTGTGTAAATTGTTATTAATGTATATGTTTTACAAATTGTATATATTTTACAAATTCATATGAATTCCTAAAGATGTGTCAGTGTTGTTGCTGGCTATCACTATGTTTTATCTGCAGAAATGACATCACAATTCTTGTAAAATATTCTTTACCACTTCAGAGAACCATGGAGAACCACAGTCTCCTCCATTTTGATATTGTGGATTACATTCATAAACAAACCAGGCCATTAAATCTCTGTCATTTAAGATGAGATGTTCATTTAGTACTTGCACCAAGGCTCTGGAACATGCTTTAGGTTAGAGTTGTATCTTCCAAGTAGAATAGTCTCAGAGCCTTTCGGGAAATGACTGTATAAGATACTTGAAACTTTTAAGACCTCGGAACTCAAATCAACAATAAAACTTTTACACTGTATCAGCGGACTGAAGTTTGTCAGAACTCCTCTAAATACAGAAACAAACAGCTTTATGAAAGACTGCCTACCAAAGATCCACTAGATGAAGACTGGATTACATAACAATGAAAGAGCTGATGAGAGACATTTTATAGTGTTTATCTGTCTGCAATATAGTTGATGTTTCAATGCCATATTTTTCTGGAGATAAAAGGATGCCTTTTCTGTTTGCATTTAGTGATCTTGAACCCACAAGTATGCTTTCATAAGCTAAAATAAAATATTTTAAAATTATATCTGATCCCTACTGATCCCCAGAATTTCTTACTTAATTTTCTTACTTTTTATTATATTGGTAGTATAATTATTTACTCAGGATCAATAAAAATCTGTCCTACATTTTACCAGAACAAAATTAAATGAATCAATCGTACAACCAACACCCTATCTGGAATATTATATTTTAGAATTATGTTCATTTAATGAGGTAGGACAAGGTGCTTTTAAGAAACAAAAAAGATTAATTTCCGTTTGGAGCCAATGCCAACAAAATCCTCTCAGGAGAAATGATCTGGTACCTGATTTACCCAGTATCTGGTCTGAAATGGACCCAGACTTACAGGAATTTTTGTTAAAAAGACATTTCATGACAAACCATGAATACTAGCAAATTTGGAGAAATTGCAAAGGGAGGCATCCATCAAAATTTACAAGTATAGCTGGTAAAATCTAGTGAAATTTCTTGGGCTTAGTATTCTTGTCTTGGGAGAGTAAATTGTTATAGGCTCTAAAAAAAAATCTGAGATTCCTTACAAAAACTTCCAGAGAGAATTTAATTTATGGCTTCAATAATCTCAATATCTTAATTTTATTACCTCAAGGAATAATCTTCGAGATTTTATGATCAAACTATGGGACTAGGTCAAGAAAACTTGTTAGACTTTCAGAGAGGTATAAAAGATCATTGGATATCATGCTCAGAGCCTTGCTCATGATTATGTGCTCCTTTCATTGTGTTTGAGTCATTTTATAATTTAGTAAATTGTGGAAAACAAAAAGTAATGCAAATAATTCATGTTGGTATAAATACAAACAGATTGCCTCCAGGGGAGTGCAATTAATTGTTGCTCAGATTCACATCAACTTGTAAATTCAGGTCAGCATTCCTCAACAAACAAACATACATGCATGTATATAATGTGTTCTTTAGAATCTCCTTTGAACTAGTTATAATATCTGCTAATTCCTTCATTGATTAATTAAATAAAATCTTGAAGAAGTATCCATTAAAAAATATGCACCACTTTAGAGATCATTTATTCAGATGGCGGTAGGAGGCATGAGAAAATGGGGTGTATTTCAGAAGATAAAATTACACATGTAAAATCCCTATCTCAGGGGAAAAGAAGATCTTATTCAAAAAGCTAGAAGAAGGGCAGGTGGGTACTTAGGACAAATAGTATGAGATAAGGCTGGAGAAGATAGGCAAGATCTTACCATGTTGGAAACTGCAGTATTTAAGAATTCCTATTTTCGTTTGAATTGATAATTCAATCTCAAAAAAAAATGAGATAAATCCATTAAAGTACTTTAAGGTGGACAGGGAGAGATGGATTTTAGATAATTAGATTTGATTTTAAAAGATGGCTTTCTACATAAAATTATGGAAAATGGCCTGGAAAGGAGACTGTGGAAGCAGGCTGCTCTAGAATAAGTGAGTGATAACAGAAGCTTGAAAAATAGGTGGTAAGGGGCGCCTGGATGGCTCAGTCAGTTAAGCATCCGACTTAGGCTTAGGTCATGATCTCACGGTTTGTAGGTTCGAGCCCCGAGTCAGGCTCTGTGCCGACATCCAGCTCAGAGCCTGGAGTGTGTTTCAGATTCTGTGTCTCCCTCTCTCTCTGACCCTCCCCTGCTCATGCTCTCTCTCTCTCTCTCAGAAATAAATTAAACCTTAAAAAAGAAAGAAAGAAAGAAAGAAAGAAAGAAAGAAAGAAAGAAAGAAAGAAAGAAAGAAAGAAAGAGAAAAGGTGGTAATAGTGGAGATGGAGAGAAATGGATTAATTTGAAAGAGATTTTTAAAGAAAACAATTAACTAAGACAAAGAAACAACCTTAATGCCCATCAGTGGATGAATGGATAAAGAAAATGTGGAATATATAAACAATGGAATATTACTTAGCCACGAATGATAGAGGGTATGGAAAATGGATGGTGAAAGTTAAAATCTTCCAGGTATAAAATAGTCACAGGGATGTAATGTACAATACAGTAACTATACTTAATACGTATGTATTGTATATGTGTCTAAGTTGCTAAGAGTGGATTAAAAGTTTTCATAAAATATATTGTAAATATGTAGGATAATACATATTAACTAGTCTTACTATGGCGATCATTTCATATTAAGTACAAATATTGAATTGTTATGTTGTATACCTTAAATTAATATGTTATATGTTAGTTATATCTCAATTAAAAAACCTAAAAAATACCTACTCATTATTAATTTTTCTGGTTTGATATTAATATACTCAAATTTTCTTCATAAAATAACTCACTGCTAAATAAGGAATATTGTATAATTTCAAACATATATAAATATATGTGGATATACATGATCTGATTTACTTTTGGATGTGCCTTTATTCAATGTTTGCTTAATATAAAAGGGACAGGAAAAAGAGGAAAAATTGGCAGGAGGGGTCTGGGTGGTTCAGCTGGTTACACAGCTGACTCTTGATCTCAGCTCAGGTCTTGATCTCAGGCCAAGAGCCGCATTGGGACTTCTCACTGGGTATGTATCCTGCTTAAAAAAACACACACAAAAAAAAACAAAAACAAAAAACAAACAAAAAACAACAACAACAACAAACACAACTGGCAAATTACCTGGCAATTTTTTTTAAGGATTAAAGCATTTACAAGCTTTTTCTATCAACCAGCAGAAAATGTACATTCATCAGAATAAGGAAATGATGTGAATTGTCTTTTCATTTTCTAATGATTGTGTGTGTGGAGGGAGGTTAGTGGGGATATGGTGTTGACATTAGTGGGACTTCCAGTCAGTCAGGGAGATATAAAGCAGGCTTTAGTTTCATGTAATTGAAGAAGGCGGGGTTGGGAAAGGTGGGTTTCTCAGCCATGAACACAGCATTAGCCACTGCAGAAGAGCTAGAAATAGGAATACAGCTGGCAGCTTCACTCACCTCTTCACCAACACATGTAATCATTACTGGAAATAAAACTCAAGAACTCACAGATGTATTTATTTTAGAAAGATAAATCTTGAGAAAGATTTCACTTTCTATATGTAGAAAATATTTTCATCTCAATTTCCAGTATTTTCATGCAAGAGACTGCCATGGTATTTATAGAGTTCTCTAGGTATGTCAAGAGGTTGTGGCTAGAAGGATTGTATTTATTCAATTAGGGGGATGGCAATAAGCATAAGAGATAGAATATTTAAATTCATCTGCTTCATGCTTTGAATTGTTTAAGAATCCTGTGTGTGTCTACAGGGTTAAGTATGAAATACACTTACGTACCAGAGATTCTAAGATATCAAGATTAATTTTTGAGGATTTTTGTGGTACCTTTTTATTTAAAAAAAGTTATTACCCCAATAGATTGCTTATTATTTATATAAAGCAAAAGGTAATTTTATAATTGAGGAATCTTGCAGATTCCGCCTTAATTGTTCAATTTCCCCAAAAATGGGACAAACTGAGATTTCTCACCGTGACTTGATGAACTGAAAAGGACATGTCATCTAAGTAGTAATCCCATTAAAAATATTTAACTAGAATCTAAATCATGAGGAAACAATCAGATGAATCCAATTTGGAAGACATTAGGCTTGGACTTTTAAAATATCAATGTTATTTAGAAAATGTTGGAAAAAATGGGGTGCCTGGGTGGCTCAGTCGGTTAAGCATCTGACTTCAACTCAGGTCATGATCCCACAGTTCGTGGGTTCGAGGTCCCCATCGGGCTCTGTGCTGACAGCTCAGAGACTGGAGCCTGCTTTGGATTCTGTATTTCCCTCTCTCTCTTCCCCCCCCCACTCACACTTTGTCTCTCTCTTTCAAAAATAAATAAACATTTAATTAAAAAAAGAAGAAAGTGCTGGCAATCAGTAAATGCAATGTGTGATCTTTGTTTGATATATCCCTATTTTAAATATATTTAATATTTAATTCCCTACTTAATATTATGTAGAAGAATATTCTGGTTCTGATGAAATGCATGCTACAGCAGTTTGGGGATGACACAACAGAGTGAAAGGAAGGTCCTATGTCAAAAAGCTAAAAACTGAAGAATTTTGGTGAAGAGTTTCTATGTGTACATTGTACCATTCTTTCGATTCTCCCATAGGTTTGAAGTTTTTTGACTACTAACTTGGGAAAATAAAAGAACCAAAAACCCATTATGTTTCTGGTGCATAGTTGCTATTAAATAAAAATCAGGGCTAGGTGATTTTATGATGTTTCAGATACACTGCTTACTTTCAAAACAAACCTGAAAGTTGGATGCTTCTTTAGAGATGATATAATATAAGCTCAAAGCAAGCAAAGGCTGTAAGTCAGTTCTCCATTTCTGGACTCCATGCCATTGGTCTGTACACTATTCAGAAGACAGGCTATGAGTTGGCAGAGATCCTCAGAAGCACTTCTATGTCTCCAGCTCCAGCTCAGAGAAATTCTTACCCATGAGTTGCACTTCTAAAAACTAGAGAATGACTGCTCTCAAAGAAAGAAACTTTGGTTTCATATCTATGCCTTTTTCTGTTGCCTAATCCATCATTTTTACTATTTTATAACCAGCATTCCTCAAGCTCTTTTTACATAAACAATAAATACCTTTCTTAGCATTGGACTCAGCTCCTCCTAGAAGTCTTAATAGCATTTTTCCTTAAGTCCTCAACTTCAAGTTTCCTAGTGAGTTTATCTACTAAAATATCAAACAACTCTTTTTTCCAGTTTAAACTTCTCTGTGGCCTACCTAATTGATTTCTCGAACGCAGCTAACAGCCACGTAACCTCTTGCGTCCACCCTGCAGTTATTATTGTGTTATCCATACAGGCCTTCCCTAGGGGGCTGCTCTACCGCTGCTAACATGAGACCCCACCATTCTCTTCCCAAGGAGCTGCCGTTCGCAGCCACCGGCACTGCACAAGTCAGCGCTGTCAGCCCGCTGGCAGAATGCCTTGTTGCTGCCTTTTTCTTGCCATTTTGTAAATTCTACTATAAAACTGATATATGTACTATCATCTTTTTTTTTTTTACTGTTTTCAGCATGATGCTAGTATTTGTGTGTGTGTGTGTGTGTGTGTGTGTGTGTGTGTATGTGTGTGCATCTGTATGTTTCTTCCTCTTTTTTTGCTTTTTCTTTTAGGACTTATTTTGATGTAAGTTTCTTTATTTTTAATTTCTTTAAGGTTTATTTATTTTTGAGAGACACAGCATGAGTGGGGGTTGGGCAGAGAGAGAGAGAGAGGAAGACACAGAATCCATAGCAGGCTCTGGGCTATGAGTTGTCAGCAGAGAGCCCAATGTGGGGCTTGAACGTATGAACTGTGAGATGATGACCTGGGCCAAAGTCAGATGCTTAATTGACTGAGCCACCAGGTACCCCTAGATTTACTCTCTTTTAAATTAGAGGATTCAGTTTGAACATTACATGATTTCAGAATTCAAGGCTATCTACATTTATCTAAAGACCAGGTCAAACGTTAAGTCAATGTGGATGGACTGTTTTATGTGTGGCTATGAGAACAGAGAACATCTTAAAGGAAAAGAGAGCAGAGCTGACTCAAAAACAGTGGCTGTTCCCTCCAAGAGTGACTCGCAGAACAGAAATGACACGGCCCACTCCCATCTCCCCAGCCCATCTCCTGGGAACTCAGGCCTGACTATTGAGAGAGGGGTCCAGTAAATGAGTAAATGAGTAAGACTCATGTCTCTAGAATTCCCCTGGATACCGAGTGCTGGAGTGCTGCCTCAGCACTGGTGGAAGTACTAGTGGCTGAAGCAAAGCTGGGAACGGCAAATGTGTGAGATGCTGAGGATGACAACAGTATCCACCCCACCCCACCCCACCCCCGCCTCCCTGACTGATAGCAGCTATTCTGGAGATGGTATAATCTCCTCAGGACAAAAAATGTGCCAGTGGCCAATGTACCCATGATTTGGGGCTTAGACAATAACAGCTTTCATTTGGCTTCTATGAATTTAAACAACATCAGTGGAAACATATGCAGATATTAGTGTGATCCCTTTAGTTACTGGCAGTTAATGGAAGAATCATCACAATAGGGCAGTAGAGGCAAAAAGGGAAAAAAAAAATTATGTTCCATATTCTGGCAGAAAGAGCAGTTCCCAGAGTACATTTGAGGTCCCTGTGGATGTCCCAACAATTAGTTTAGAGGCAATTAGAACTTCTAGAGTTCCTATATACTGAATAGAGGTCTGAGGGTGGGGGCAGTCTGGTAGACAAATAGTACGGTTGACCTCAACTTTCATCCTATTATTACCTCACGTTGGGTACAGATATAAATGTTAACTGTCTTTTACCAGAAAAGCAAAAACAAATGAACGTTCATGGATGCCTGACACAATGCTGTCTTAGCTTGTAATTTCTTCTTGACTAACATTTGGAATCATACCTTCCTGTGAAGAAATCCTTAGAAACAGCACAAAATAAAACCAATCATCAAATATCCAGGATCTTGGAGATTTAGGGATAAGACAGAAGAAAATATAGAACACAATTAGGACAAAGTTTACTATGAACTGATGAATTGGTTTTAGATATACCAATTGTAATAGCACCATACTATTTACTAATATATTACATAATTAGGCAAATGATGTAGAGACCTATGAAATGGTAGACACTATTTGAACAGTAAGAAGGAAGTTTTCCCAGTTTTTACAGCTAGGAAAAGATGCACTGTTACTTAAATAATAATGATGCACTGGCTCTGCTCCAGAGGTAATAAAATCCACCCAGGCATCCATTCACATCAAGGGCCTCCTAAAGATACAGTGACCATCAACACCCCCAAAAAAACACCAGAAATACTTGCTGGTGAAAAGAGATTAGCAAATGGAGAAGAATGCCACCTTGACACATGAGGATGGTAGCTATCAGATTTTTGTTCATAGTCTGAATGATTCCAGGGTCCATCCTGAAGACGGCATAAGTGAGATGGTCAGGGTTTCTGACAGGAGAGCTCCGGATCACAAGGACTGAGACCTGGGTACTGATGAGTAAGCTGTCAATCTTGAAAAACATGCTGCTTCCTTGGTTCACATTACAGGTTTCCTCCTCTGTTTGAAAGCAGAGAATTCCTGTGAAACCTTTCGTAAGTAAAAATGCCATAAAATGGAGACTATTCCCTCACATTCTAAGTTTGCCTCACAGCACTTTACTTTTATGGAAGATCTACATTAGTGCCTATTTGTGCTAACCAAAAGAAATCCAAAGAGGATTTTTGCTTTTACAAAAAAAGAGAAAAAAGGAAAGAAAGAAAGAAAAGAAAAGAAAAGAAAAGAAGAAAGAAAGAAAGAAAGAAAGAAAGAAAGAAAAGAAAGAAGCCATTACCATACTAACATAAGGTCCTATCTAGGAACATAAAATATTTCACCATTTATTCAGTTTTCTTTTATAACTTTAAGGATATTTTGTCATTTAAAAATAGTTTGCACATTTATGTTCATATTCGTTTTGTATATTTGGCTTTTTTATATATTTAGTTTATTCAGTTTTATTATTTCTTTGTATAGGAACTCTATTTTTCCTTTAATATTTTCGACCTATATATTCTTTATATTTAGAAAAGCTACTAATTTTAATTTTAACCATAATCTTATATGTTATCTTATTGAACTTCTGTGTCTCTTCTAAGTTGTTTTTATGTTAATTATCTAGGGAGTTTACTATACCATCTAGAAATATTACTATATTATCCAGAAATAATGATGGCATCATTTTTCTTTATCACTTTCTCATCCTAATTGATGTTGAACTTCCAAAACAGTGCTCAGGAGTAGCAGGAACAAGGGACTAATTAACATCTAGTTATTCACTATCTTCATCTTTTCCCTACCGTCTCTCTTCCCATAATGTAAGAACTTCATTAACCAATTTTCATTTTCCTTCCTCCACTTGCTATCATCCATGTTTAATTCAAAGAGTTTTACTTTGGAAAATTCATCATTTTATCATTATGCACCAAAAAAGCATTAGTTGTAGTTATGTACTTACTCTTTTCTAGTTTTTTCTCAACTTTCTTTCTTGTGCTCTCTATACTTTTTAATTATTACTCTTATTATTTCACCTGAGTACCACCTTTAGACTTTCAGGGTACAGCTTTGTACAATGAAATTATAGGAGTCTTCACATTTTTGGAAATGTCTGTTTTGCTGTGACATTTAATGTTAGTTTGTTTACATGGGAATCCTAAGTCTAAAATCATTGTCTCTCAGACTTTGAAGACATTACCAATGAGGATTAATATCTGACTCGTTTATTTATATAGATTTAATCTCATTTATGCAAAAAAAAAAGAAATAGAAAAATAGTAGGCACGTGTGCATCTTTCTTTGAGGATCTCTTTTTTCTTTTTTAAACTTGATTTTCTCTGTGATCCCCAAACCCCTCTAATTTTCCAACAGTAGACATTAATAGAAAAACCCTATCAAACTTCTCAGAAATGTGAGGACACTTGGAAGTGACATCAAAGCAAAAGTTAGAGTTCTAGATGTCAGCTGTAAGGAATAACTTACGTCAGTAAGAAGTGTTGTCTTACTTGAGCAAAGGGATGAGAAGAGCTGAGAGCCAAATGTTCAATCCTGACACAATCCCACAGCTGGGGAAAAAAGAGCATTTCCTTTGTACATGTATTAACAGATGATAATCTTTTTCTCCTCTATCCTATCAATATAATAATATCCATATTTGCCTTATCAGGTGAGAGATCCTCTATAACCAGAAGTACAATGTGTTTGGTTATCAAGCAGCTCATTTTCTCTGAAGTCCTTGTTTTATCAACAGCTCTGAGAAGTGATAATGCAGCTTTCGGTCTCAACTTCAATAATTAATATGATAATACAAAAGTTTATTTTACTATGACACTACCAAGGCCTTGTACATATAATTGATAAGGCAGTTTATGTTTCAAATATTTCCCTTGAAATATTAGAGGTATCTGTCAATTTACAGAACTATATGGAGAAAGTTACTTTTGAATTTAAATGATATCATATACTTTGTACTTGTCCATTTTAATAGTTGCTTCAATAATCATAATATAAGCTGAATATAAAAACAATGAAAAATAGATCTAAACAAGAATAAAAATAACTTGTGTTCTATTATCCAGAAATAGTCACTACAGTATTTTGGTGCATATATTTCCCATTCTTTCTATAAGTCTAATTGTAGTAAGTCTTGAAGAAAGGAAGCTTATCTAATGGCTTAAGACTGCATTTGAAATCATCATTTTATGTTCTGCTTGCTTTCCTAAACGTTACTTTAGTTTAGTTTAATGAATCTTAAAATATACTTCATGTAAAGAAAAGGGACTTTCAGAAACTAAGGGGTACTTCTTTTCCAGACACTTCTTTGCCTGGATGCCCTAGACGAGGCAGTGACTAAGTATCTCTACACCCTTACTTCCTACAGCATGGCCTAAGGATGTGATGGGTAGCATCAAAATCACCTGAGGTCTTGTTAAAACTGTAGAATTTGGGTCCTACCACAGAGTAATGGAATTAGGATCTGCCCTTTAGCAATAACCCAAGGTGATTTTTATACACATAGAGTTCTGAGGAACTGTTTGTTATCCAACGACAGCATCTGTCCGGCTTTCCCAGCTCAAGGTTCTAGCTCTCCTCATGCTCTGGAAACACAAGTCCCTGCCCCGCCGTGCCACCTCCAGCCCAGGCAGCAATGGCTTCTCGCTCTCATTACTATCTGGGTTCTTGTTCCCCCATTCTTAGTGGATTCCTTTTACCCTATTCATACCTCCATCGGTATTTCCTTCGATAATCTCCTTAAAACCCCTGTCCTGGATACCTTTAGTTTCCCTCCAAGAATCTGACTGATCACTTCCTGATGAGTAGGGGATGGTGATGTGGATAGGTGGCAGAATATTTCCTTTGTCATATTTTTTCTCAGGCCTTTAAATTCTGAATTCATGGGGCACCTGGTGGTTCAGTTGGTTAAATGTCTGTATCTTGATTTCTGCTCAGGTCATGATTTCACAGTTGGTGAGTTCAAGCCCTACATCAGTCTCTGTGCTGACAGCACAGAAACTGCTGGGGGTTCTTTGTCTCCCTTTCTCTTCTCTCTTTCTCAAAAATAAATACATAAGCATTTGAAAAACTCTGCATTCATAAAATTCTATTTCGTCCAATCTGCCATACTTAGTCTCTCACAACTGGTCAAGTTATTCTGAACTCTAATGTGACTTGTTGATCTGTCTCCCAGTTTTTGTCACTTTTAAGTTGCCACAGAATTATGCCCTGTAGACTGAAAGTGGTACACTGTAAGTATTCCTCATCAGAGAGAATTTTCTAGCAGATATGTTAGAATTTATCATGTGTCCTTTCTGTGTTGAGAAAATAACTTACTTGATCCTTGTAATAAACTCATTGTAAATACTGTTAAAGAAGAGAAAACTCAGAGGGGAGGTTATATAAGTGTCCCAAGATCATATAGTTGGTAGCCAGCAAGGCTGTCCGATTTCAGAGGCCATTCTCTTAACAAGAATTGAATACTGCGAGCTTACACATTTGTCTGCTGACTACCTCCAGGTAAATGTTTTCAGTTGAAGTCTGACAATTTCTGAGCAAAAGACATTATTGTTCATCTTTGGAAATATAGGAAATTCCTAATCATTCTAATAATTTGCTCTATGATCAGTCACCAACCTTATGTTCAAAGCCAGACATTCATTCTGCTAGAGGTTCATTTCTCTCTTCAATAGACATATACTCTGCCAAGGACACAAAAGGCAATCCTGGACAGCCATGAATGTGGCTGTAGAGTAAACCTAATTTACCCCTAGAAACCAAATCCTTGACAAGTCATCAGAATGTGGGGGGACTGCAGACTATCAGGGTAACATCATAAGTCATTCATTCATCCTGGTCTTCTCATCCATCTGACAGAAGTTTCCTGTTAGATCACCCGCTTTTCTAGGTGCTCACAAGATCTTTGCATTTTTACAATGCTGGCAGTCTCATGTCTCCTAAGGTAGAACTAAATCACAGGGGTTTTTTTTTCCCCCCAGGGTTAAAGGAGTACTGTTTAGTTGGGATCCCATGAGAGTCAGGATCAGTGCTATGTTCCAGGAGCTTGCTGTCATTAAAATATCATGTTCAACCATCAGCCCCAACACAAAGGGCTGTAAATAAGCATCACCTAAGAAGACATCCTTATCTATCCCAGTTTAAATTCAAACACCTTGCATTTTTTTTCACTTTTTGATGTAAAACACTTAAATTCCTTTTGGGTGTCAGACACTGCTAAGTGCTTTCACATAGATTTCTACACTTAAACCTAATCACAACTTGTAAAACAGATATTATTCTTTTCATTTTCAGGTGGAAACTGATGTTTTAATGCATAAGTACAGAATCTAGGTGATAGGAAAAAAAAAGTTAAGACAATGCAATGACGTGGACAGAGAGGAATTCAAATGCACTCCTATTGAGTGTAAAAGCACAGCTAACATAGAGAACTTTTATTAATATTCAAGGAAGTTGAAGATGTACCTACCTACCCTATTATCTGACAAGTTCACTACCATTCATCCATTCAGAGAAACTCTCTGATCTCTGCATGTATGGGAGTGTCCAATTGCGGTCTTTGCTGTAATCATGATAACATGAAAATAACCTCAAATCTCAACACAAGGTACATACCTGAAGTCTGCTTAGAGGCAGAATTCTATACTTTTATGACACCTTATTTAGAGTTTGACACTTGCAAAACTTTAAAATATATTGATGGTTTCTAACTATATATGTAGCAAAACATTGACCATGGGATACTGCTTTACCTCCTAGAGGAGAGGAAGGAGAATGAATATATTAGTGATATAGAAATGGATTTCAACCTTATTATTAGAGGTGAGTAGTGGGTACTCATGTTCTGCTGAGTTAATTTACATTATCTTCTCTAATTTTAATACAAATATATGATAGAGGAGTAGTGCAAAGTACCAAAGGCTAAAAAATATATGTAATAATGAGATACCATTAAAAAATAAATGTCACAGATACAAGCAAATACAATAAAATTGGGGAATCTGAAGACCAGTGGATTGAACCAGTATCACATTTCTGATTGCAGTTACGTTGCTATAATTTTCTGAGATGACACCATTGAGGGAAACTGGATAAAGCATATTCAGGATCTTGCTAATTTCAAAAAAGAATATATACTAGGTCTCAATCTGTATTTATGCCTAAACAAATCATCAATAATATTAATAAAGTTTACGTGGAGTCTGCACCAAACAACTTTAATATAAAAGGTGACAACTAAACAGAGTATTTCAAACCTGGTCATGTACCATCTCATAATAATCTGTGGAGCCTACGAAAAATGCAGAATCTCGGTCAAGACTCAAAATTTCTGAACTGGAATCTTTTAGGATAGAGCTGAGTAATCTACATTTGTATAAAATTTCTATGTACTGTTGCCATACAACCGAAACTGCATGGGGCACCTGGGTGGCTCAGTCAGTTAGGCATCTGATTCAGCTCCTGTCATGATTTTGGGGTTGGTGAGTTTGACCCCCACATCCATTTCTATGCTGTCAGCTCAGATTCTGGAGCTGCTTCAGATTCTGTGTATCCCTCTCTCTCTGCCCCTCCCCCACTCATGCTCTGACTCCTCTTTCAAAAATAAATAAAACATTAAAAATTAAAATAAATGAAAATAAACTTCAGAACCAATTATGTGAATATCTGAATTATCACTGTTGACTATCACAATTTATTAAATTAATCCAACTGTAATGAGCACTTCATACATATTTCACATTTCAAAAGTATAAAATACATTTCCCTTTAATCTGATAGGTTATTTTGTGTCTAACTGGGCATAGATAAATATGTATGTGTAACTATGTGAGACCACTTAGGCTGCTGTGTCATTTTGATCCTAGGTGAGCTTTAAAAATTCAAGGGACAACAGGGTCCCCTCAAAAGAGTTCATTAATTGTTTCTCATCTTTGTGAATAAAGAACCGTTGTTTTATTTTTATTAGTACAATATAACTTATGCATGTGAAAAATTTATTGTTGTTCTGTATGTGACAGAGGACTCTTAATTTTGTTTCTGGTAAACAAATAAATAGACACACACACATATAGATAATATAGATTTTATAAAATAAATGATGATGAGGGATCATGAGGCAAGCTGAGGGCAAAACACAGGCACCCCCCCAAGGCAGAATAGGTATGATACTCCTCAGACAGCCCTGGCTACCCAAGAACAAAGAAAGGAGTTTAAGTGCTTGTCAGGGTGATGTGGGAAACTAAGGCAAATGGAAAATTAAATTCCCTTACTGTGTTTAGCCCATTGACAATTCCTTGAAACAGGCAGAGTGACCTCCCTCCAGGAGCTCAGCTGCCTCAATGGACAATGACACTTTGCTAGGGGCAAAAGAGAACCTTAGCTTAACATTGTCCCAACCTCAAGGATCTTGTAAATCTACTTCTTTATGTCAATTGCCCCAAGATATAGTCTCACAATCATACTCAAAGCTTATGCTTCCTCCACCCCACCCCGACCCCCAGTCCCATATACATCTGAAGGGTCTCATGACTGGGATTTTATTAAACAGTAAAAAGTGGCATTTCCCTAGGAACAGCTTGCCCCTCAAGGTCCTGGAAACCCTGCTTCCAAAATACCTTAGAGACTTTATCCCTCACCCCTCCCAGCCTGAGGGTATATAATGAATCACCTATCAGGACCCCAGTATGACTGCTCTTCCTGCCCATGGGTCCTATCCCATATTTTAATAAAATTACCTTTTTGCACTGAAGATGTCTTCAAGAATTCTTTCTTGGCTATTGGCTCCAGACTCCACAAACCGACTACCACCTCGAAAGTTCATCAAATGAGATCTCTGAAACATACCATGCCAGGTAGATAGGGCTTGGGAGACATTTTCTAAGGTACCTTTTAACCAGGCCTTGGAATAATTAGGTTTTCCTACTGGCAATCACACTAATAACCTGAGGTGGATGTCTCATTTCAATGTCTTTCCATATCCCCAAACTATTTCAAGATCACCTGATTTTAACCTGTCTCCACAGCAGTCTTGCTGGGCTGATGGAGAGTCATGTGGTACACATCAGGGGGTAGTTACATCCGCTTGCTCCTGATGCTTCTCTCATTGCCGAATTACCTGACTGACTCTTGGAAGCTATAGCTCATAGAGTCCTGGAACCGGGCACACCAGGGCACTTGATCAGACAAACATGATTTCTCAAACCCAGAAGTCACATTGCAGTTCTGGCTCAGACCTGAGAACTGCCAAGCTCCTGGGATAATTTAGCCTAGAGGGTTTTAAATAGCTTCAGGAAATGCAAACCTTCCTGTTGATTTGAATGGTTCTTGTCACTTTTTAGAACACCTGGCACTCAAATATTTAAATTACAATTCCAGTTTTAATTTGAAGGAATCTAACAATGAGCTCATTCTACTCCCAAGGTACTTTAAGTCTGACTTTTCTTTAATTTTCTAAAAATGCAGATTTGGGAAATGAAATTAGCAATGCAAGGTGAACCTAGTGTGAATTTTACTGAAGATTATGCAAATGCAGGAAATTATAATTCTATCAGGATGTCATTGCACGTGTCTACTTAGACACACATTTTCTGCTATGTTTAAGTTAAACAAAACACTAAATGACTATGTAGTATGACATCTCATTAATATGTTTCCATTCACATCTGTGCCTTTAGTATAAAAAAAACAACTGCTTCAGTGATAAGAGATTAGGTCCTTTAATTAGAAACAAATGACAAATCGCTGTTAACCCCATGTGATGCCTTCTAAAACTTCCATCAAATATTCCTCTTTAAACATTATTAAACACAAGTTCCCCAGATCTACTTCCTAGAAAGTGCCATTTAACAAAACCCAGGCAGGATGTTAATACTGGGGCCGAATTACAGGTTGCCAAAGCATTTCCTGTGAGGGGATTGACAGGGGATCATTTTGTTATGGGGCCACCTCCAGTGTGTTGTGACAACCACTCATTACACCTCTGAGCGCAGCACTCAGCCATAGGTTCTACAAGATGCAAATAGCTCCAAATGGGTTCAATTTAGAGCGAGTGGATAATGTATCATTCACTTCTCTAAGGTAGAAGCTTTTAATTTTCCAAGAACAAGGAAGAGAAGAACATTGCAGTTTCTGGAAATAAAGAATTAGTTAACCAACTACGCCTGAGAAATGGAGTCACAATAGCAATATCTGTTACATTATACATAAAAACACTTCACCTGCCTTGTTTCCCCTTGGCCCAAACCAAAACACCAAGTGGTCAAGTGAGCATCACCTCTCAATAAATATAATTATCCACTTAAGAGCTCAATGTCAAAAACTAGTAACCTCTAAGTGATGGTGGGTTTTTCTCTTACAAAAGGAACTGCTTACAAAGCTACTATAGTTAATTATAATAATACTCAAAAAGTGTTTAAAACACATTTTGATATGGAAAAAAATATCATGGAAAGCTTTTCACAGTTGGACTTTAATATTTTAGTGTGCTAGCTTTTATACCCCTCTGTGATTTTATTCCCACTGTTCTATTACTGATTTTAGTAAGTGTTGCTAACAATGGAATGCAGCAAGTCCCTACTTCCAGCTATTTAGGAGAGAGGTATGCTAATATGGATTGAAAAAAGTCAATAAGCCCATTTAAGAGTCCTGTGTTTAACAAAGCCACAGGAGAAGCCAGGGGGCTACAAAACAGGCCTGTGTGAAGAGCTGGCTGTTTTCTGCTATGAGTACATTAATGAAGGGAACGTTCTCTGCTCTAAATTGCCAGCATCACTCTAGGCACGATTACTAAACTCTTCTGGATATTAATGTCCTTTGTTTTGAGGACTCTAGTAAGACATTAAGTAATACAAATTTGTTATTCTTTTTTCCCAAAATGAAGCTTTAAAGTTTACTTTCCAGTAAAGACAGTGTGTGTGTATACTATATATATTGTTATTGTGAATATACTCATATTCATAGAGAAAGGAGAGAGAGAATAGTTGGGGATGTGATACCAGGAAACACTGGTAGGAGAGAACAAAACTGGTACAGAGAACAGAAGGCAGTCACTAAAGTGCGATTATCAAGCAAGTTGTTACTTCTGCTCAGAAACTCTGGCGGTTGGTAAACGTGTACCTCAGGCCCATGGAGCAAGGCAGCCTGGCATTTACAGACTTACTTCTGTCAGTCATTGGCTGGTCGCTCCTCTTAGAGTAAAATGATTCTCTAATACTTAGTTCAGATAAAAGAAAAATCAAAGGACTTGGACTGTTGGATTTATATATACTACAGTCCCTTCTGTCTTTGGCAACTCCCTTAGTGTGTTTGGCCTGCGATAACAAAATAGTATAGACTAGGTGGCTTAGAAACAACAGAAATTTCTTTCTCGCAGTTCTGAAACCTGTGAAGTCCAAGATCACGGTGCCAGCAGATTCAATACCAGTTGAGGGCCCATTTCCTGGTTTATAGGCAGCCATTTTCTTGCTGTGACCACACACAGTGGGAGGGCCAAGGGAGCTCTCTGGGGCATTTTATAAGGGTACTAGCCCCTTCTGTGTGTGGGGGGCAACTTCTGATTTAATCATCTGTCAACGGTCCCATCTCCTAATACCATCACATCGGGGGTTAGGATTTCAACACAAAATTTTTAAAGCATCACAAGCATTTAGTCTATAGTAGTAATAGAATGCGTAATGCTTAATTAGTCATGAAGCTTTCCAGTCACTCTTGACCAAGTTCTATCTAATGAGATATAATTGTTGAAAATTGACCTCTGTGCTTCAGAACCAAAATATTATAAGAAGACAGAGTTTGGGATAAAGAGAAATAATAGCTTTATTGCTGTGCCAGGCCAAAGGAGGCTGCCGTAGGCTGCAGCCTTCAAAACCCTGCAAGCCTGCCCAGAGGGACTCAGGGAGTTTTATAGGGAAATATAGGACCTCGCTGGTTTTGACAGGAATTGTGTTCTTATTGCCAGGTTCCTTTGTCATGTCTTTAGGGTGGTACAAGGTTCTTACAACAAAGGTAAGAAAGAAGGAGGAGAGGTTTGTGGAAGAGAGGAAAAAGTTTACTTTAAAATGAGTTTCCCTGAAGCATTAGTGTAACCATTTTCATTTTTGTTCAACTTTATACTTTTAACCAGTTTCATAATTAGAAGAGTTTGTGCAACTTCTAAGCCCTGGTCTTAAAGGAAAGAATTTCTCTTTCTTCAGTTTGGCTTCCTTGGTAGTAGCTGGAATGTGGCCCTAAAGGCTGGAGCTCTAGCAGTCATCTTGGACCAAGGGATAAAATTTTGTGATAAAAAAATTTATGTTCTAGAGAATTTATCTCCAGGCTTCTTTTAAACATAAAAGAAATATTTTTCTATTTTATTTATTAGTGTTACTTTGGCTTTTCTATCACAAGCAAATGACTTAATGTCAACTGTTACAGTTTTTATTTAGATTAGCTTGAAAACCTACAAAACACCTGGTACAAATTTCATAAAGCGTATCATATACTTTTATATAAATATATTAAATCATATTAAACAACAGAACATATTGGATAAAAAGCTCATTGTAAATAAGTAAATTTTCCCTAATTTAGGGAGACTGTGGCTCAGTGGCTTAAGCATCTGACATTTGGTTTTGGCTCATGTCATGATTCACAGTTCCTGAGTTCAAGTCCCACATCGAGCTCTACTCTGACAGTGCAGAGCCTGCTTGGGATTCTCTTTCTCTCCCTCTCACTCTCTCTGACCCTCTCCTGCTCATGCTCTCTCACTTTCTCTCGCAAAATAAATAAATCAAACTTTTTTTAAAAAGTAAAATTTCCCTAATTTAACCTATAGATATGTACAATCCCAGACAATACAGAATGCTTTTTAAGCTTTATAGAGTCTTTTTTTCCTAAGTTTAATATACAGGTGAAAAACCTGGGAGTAACTAAAATAGTTTTCAGAAGGGAAATTTGACGTACCAGTTTTTAACAGTTCTATAAAACCGTTGAGAGAGTTCAGAAATAATACAGGTTTAGAAAACTGAGCAAAAATTTTAATATATAAACTTATTAATTATATATTACATATTCATTTGTATATATGTGACATTTGTATATATGTATGTGTATAAATGCACACAATTAATGGAATGAGGCTGCAACTACAGATCACTGGTAGAAATGCAAAATGGAAAGTGTGAATAAATGCCTACCTTATAAAAATCTATTCTAGATGAACCAAAAACTTACATGTAGAAGCCCTGTATACACACATACACACACATATGTATATCTATATGATATGTATACAAAAACACATATATGCATATGTATGGTATGTATATATGTGGTATACGTATGACTTTGAGCTAAGGATTCATTTGTTAAATAAGACACAAAACCTACTAATTATAGAGTAAGTTTGGATAAATTGTATGTTAATAAAGATAAGCATTTCTATTATCAAAGTTTACATAAATGATTTTTTGAGAGATAGAGGGCACAAGTGAGCAATGGGCAGAGAGAGAGGGAGAGAGGATCCTATGAAGGCTAGAGAGGGAGAGACAAGCAGGGCTCAACTGAAGCTGGGGTCCAACTCACTTGTTGCAGGGTGCACAAACTCAAAAACTGTGAGATCATGAGCTGAGCCAAAGTCAGATGCTTAACCAACTTACTCACCCAGGTGCCCCATAAATAGATACTTATTTTAATTGGAAGATATTTCCCATACCAAACAATAATGATTAGTATCTGGGTCACTCTTCTATATTAACAGTAAAATGAAACTACCCATTAGGAAAATTGGCAAAAATATAAAAAGGAATTTCACAGAAGAGGAAAAAAGGTAACCAATAAATATATGGAAAGATGCTTAATGTCATTAATGAGAGATATGCCAATAAAATTTGAATAACAAACCCTTTCAAACTACTACATTTTCAAAAATTTGAAAGTTGAACAATCAAAACTTACACACTGCAAGTGAAAGTGTAAACTGAAACTTCCACTTGGGAAAACAATTTGCAATACCTAATAAAGGGGAAGAACTGTATTTCTGGTTCTTTTTAATTTATTGCCACATATGTATGATAAATAAATTCTTAGTGTAGAAAACATGTTTAAGATGTTCATAGTGGCATTTTTGAAACAGCAAATAAGAAGAGATCTTCAACAGGAAGTAGATAACTACTGGTGTGGCCATACAGTAAAATATTAAAGAGTAGAGAAATAGATAAAGTAAAATTACATACAGCAACATGTATAAATCTTTAAATATAATATTGGCCGAAAAATAACCAAAGAATATATACAGTATGATTCCATTTATTTAATGTTCAAAAAAAGACAAAAAATAAAGAGGGAGTAAAAAGATTTCTACTTCTGCCCATAAATTATTAACTGCAATCTTTCTATCATAAAAATTAAAAATATAAAATATATGGAATCCTTCTTACAGATATTTGACAAGAGGCTGCAAAGAACCACGATTCCTTAGAGAAAGGCAACAAACAAGGTAAGCCATGCAACTGCCCCAGGTTACTAATGGGATTCAGTGTTCAGACCGTATCACAGAAAGAGAAAATCAAGCAGAATCTGGTAGTTTCACTGAGGTGAGGAAGCAGATCTAGGATTAGGAGAGGCTGAGGATAAAAAGTTGTTGAAAAAAAATATTGAAATGATGAAACTAAAGAGCTCCTGACATGTTCAAAGCATGTCATGCTCCTGACACTCCTGAGTGTCTTTGGCTCTGAACTAATCTGGATATGTGTGGTATAAAACCCCACAAAACGAGGGTACACCTAATGATTCTTGGAACCAAAGAAAGGCTAGGAATACGTGCAGTTATCACTAGACAGAATGGTGAAGCCTCATCAAAAACTTAAACATTGGCTAGAATCCTTAGAAGCATTTTCTATTAACAGAATTAAATTAGCTCCAGAATAAATGCTG
This sequence comes from Crocuta crocuta, assembly GCF_008692635.1. NCBI lineage: Eukaryota > Metazoa > Chordata > Mammalia > Carnivora > Hyaenidae > Crocuta > Crocuta crocuta. Next base: position 8,743,234 of record NW_027530545.1, on the reverse strand, counting down.
TACTGTTCTTTCCCTGGTAAAGCTCAAAAAAGAAGCCTCAGAAGGATCAAATCGATCCATTAATAAGTTAACTGCATGCAAGAACAAAGCTTAACACTCATTAAAGGAATACTATAAACATCAGTATTCAACAGTATACATTTTAGAATGCCATGAGTCAAAAAAAAAAAAAAAAAGAAAGAAAGAAAGAAAGAAATACTACTAGGCATCTGAAGAAGCAGGAAAAATAAGTTAACAAAACTAACCCAGAGATTAGAGAGAGGACAGAATTAGGAGACAAGAATCTTAACCACTATCTTTAAGGTTATAAGATGTTTAGGACAACATGGATATACAGAGGGAGAGAGAATAAAAATACAAAATGCACAACTAAAGATGAAAATAAATATATCAAATGAAAAAACTATTGGATGGGATTAACAGAGTAAGTTTAGATGCTGCCGAAGGAATGAAGAGTAAAGTTGAATTTGACATAATCACAGAAATTATTCAAAATGAAATACAGAGGAAAACAAACACTAGAAAACAATAAACAGGGCATTAGAGATCTATAGGACTGTATTGGTTTTCCACAGCTTCCATACAAATTGCCAAAAACTTAGTGGGTTAAACAATACAAATTTATTATCTTACAGCTCTGTGGGTTAGAATAGACCAATACTGGTCTCACTGGGCTACATGCAAGTGTAGGCACGGCTATTTTCTTCTAAAGGCTTTAGAGTAAAATCTGTTTCCTTGCCTTCTCCAGTTTCTACAGGTCACCCTTGTTCCTTCACTCATGGCTTCTTTCTTCATTTTAAGCCATCAACAGTGGGTCAAGACTACCTCTCTGACCCTCTTTAATACTCATATCTTTTTCTGTGACCACAGTCAGAAAAAGTTTCTCTGCTTTTAAGGATCTATGTGAAATCAGGTCCACTCAGATAATCCAAGACAATCCTTCCATCTCAATGTATTTAACACAATCATATCTACAAAGTCCTTTTTAACACGGAAGGTAACATATTCACAGGTTCCCAAGATAAGGATGTGATCATGGCAGGGCAACATTATTCTGAAAACCGAAGGACACAAAAGAAAATCATCAAGCACATGTGTAACGGGGGTCCCAGGAGACTGAATGGCAGCTAAAGGATATTTGAAGAAATAATCATCACAATTTTTTTTCCAAATTTGATGAAAAACTAAAATTTACATATCTGAAAATCTCACCAAAATTCAAGTAGAATAAATAAAAAGAAAACCATCTAAAGACATACCAAAAATCAAATACCTGTGTACAATGACAAAGAGAAACTCTTAAAAACATCCAGAGAAAAGAGACTTTTTTTATAGGTTTTATATACACAGACATTATAAACACAGGTCAAAGATAAAAAATAACAGCAGACTTGTTTTCCGAAACTATGTTTGGCTAAACGTAATGGAGTAACAATTTAGGGATGGGGTGGCATGAACAATTGTCAAACTAGAGGTCTATAATTAACAGTCAAAAGTGAAGACAAAATGAAGCATTTTTCAGAAAATAAAAGCTGAGTGAATTCAACACCAGCTTACCTAACTATTAGAAATGTTTCTTCCAGCAAAAGAAAATGATACCAGATAGAAATTTGAATCTACATAAGAAATAATGAAAACCACACATGGTAAATAAGTAGTAACATGCAAAACATTTTCTCTCATTTTAATTTCTGTGAAAGATAATTAACTATTTAAATAAAAAACAATAGCAATGTATTTTAAGTTTTATAACATCTACAGGTAAATATATGACAAAAACAGAAAAGAGAAGAGATATAAAGAGGAACATGTTGAGAGTTCTTACATTCTTTGTGAAGTGGTATGATAGTAATTAAAATGAACTAAAATTGAGAATCAGTCTTGTTAAAGCTACACTATTACTGAAACCATACAAGAAGGCATAGACAATAATCTAATAGTGGAGATAATATGTAATCATAAAACACTTAAACAATCCAAAAGAAGGCAGGAAAAGAAGGGAAAGGAAGAAAGAGCATATTGTATAAATAGAAAACAAATAACAAAATGGTAGATTTTAATTTAAGTTTAGTTATTTATTTTGAGAGACACAGAGACAGAGAGAGAGAGAGCAAGCAGGTGAGGGGCAGAGGGAGAGGGAGAGAGAGAAACCGAAGCAGGTTCCACGCTGTAAGCACAGAGCCTAAGGGCTCAATCCCACTAACTGCAAGATTATCACCTGGGCCAAAATCAAGAGTAGGACACTTCACTGAATGAGTCACCCAGACACCCCACAAAATGGTAGATTTAAATATAACCATATCAGCAAATACATTAAATGAAAATTATTTAAATATTTCAAATAAATGACAGAAATTTTCAGATCGAATAAAACATGAGACTAGGCTATAAACAAAGTTTATACAACATATATACATAAAGATGTGCTTAATAGTTGTTAAAAATAACAGGCTGAAAAAACATACCATTTGACTAATCAAAAGAAAGCTGAAAATCTATAATAATGTTATAAAAATAAGTTTCTATTTTTTCAATGTTGATTTATTTTTGAGAGTGCAAACAGGGGAGGGACAGAGAGAGGGGGACAGAAGATTCAAAACACACTCTGTGCTGACCGGCTGACAGTAGTGAGCCCAAAGTGAGGCTTGAACTCGAGAACTGCAAGAGAATGACCTGAGCCAAAGTTGGACGCTCAATAGACTGAGCCACTCAGGTGCCCCAGATAGTGTCAAACAAAAACATTCAGAATGGTAAAGATAAACTTATTACCATGAAAAAGGGGTCAATTCATTATAAAAGACATAACAACCTTACATAGAGTGTATGCACTCTAATATCAGAATCAAAGAAAACACAAGAAACAAAAACCATGAGGCAAAAACTGACAGAACTAATGCAAGAACTCTAATTGACAATTATAATTTGAAATTCCATCACTCTTTTCTCAGGAATTGGTAGAACATAGTCAAAATCAAGTAATAATAGAGAAAATTTGTACAATATATCAACTAATTTGACCTAATTGACAGTTTAGAACACTAGACGTACAACAGTAGAGTATACATTCACAAGTAAACATGGGATATTAAGAAAGATAAACCATATTCTGGGACAAAAAGCAAGGCATTTAATGTATGCTCCCTGATCACACCAAACACAGAAAGAAAGAAAAAAAAGGAAAAGAGAAAGCAAAAGGGAAAGCAAAGCAAAGAAAAAAAGAAAATCAATTAAAAGATATCATGACAATCCACAAATATATGGCAATTGTATAATGTACTTATAAATAAATGAAGGGTCAGATAAGGAAATTAAGTATTTTAAATTAAAATAAAAGCACAATGTATCAAAATGAGCAGATTGATTTAAAACAATTAATTTTCTGGGGCTGCCTTAAGTACTACAGACTAAATGGCTTAATCAAGGTATTTATTTTCTCACAGTCTGGAGGCTAGAAGTCTGAGAGCAAGAATTTGGAAAGAGGTTTCTTCTGAGGGCTCTCTCTTTGGTTTGTGGGTAGCGATCCTGATGTTCCATGTGGTCTTCCTTCTCTGCATGTCTACCATTCTGATACCAATTATGTATCATTATGTGTGTGATTTTTTTTTCCGTACCACCAAGCAATTCTTCTCCAAGAATTGCTCCAACTAGCTGGTCTACATTTCAACTCAATTACTCAGTTCTGACACTACCTAGAGATAGTGTCAGATTCCACAAAGTAAGGACTCAATCCCACAAGACTGCCCTCCTCGCTCCCTGCACTTCAGGCTGTCACATGTGCTTCTAACAGACTAGAGATTAGAGGTTCCAGTGACCCCCTCTTTAAGTTTTATTAATTTGCTAGATCAGCTCACAGAACTCAAGATTACCAGATTATTATAAAAGGAAACGACTCAGGAATAGCCAGATATAAGAGATGCATTGAGAGCATATGAGGAAAGAGTGAGGAGTTTCCCATACTCTTTCTGGATGTGCTACTCTCTTCAAATTTTCACATGTTTACAAACTCAGAAGCTCTCCAGATCCTGTTTTTGGGGAAGTTTATAGAATCTTCATGGACACAATTAATTACTTAATTGGTCATTGGTGACTGGACTCATTCTCCAGCCTCTCTCCCCTCCCTGGAGGTCAGGAAAGTGAGAATGAAAGTCCCACCCCTTTCACACAGTAGCTGGCACCTCCGGTAACCAGCCCCCATCTTTAGGTGTTTTCCAAAAGTCACCTTATTAACAACAAAGAATGTTTTATCACTCTTATCTCAGAAAATTCAAAGAATTTTAGGAGTTGTACCAAGAACAGGAATGAAAACCAAATGTATATTCTTATTATAAATAATAATATCACAGTGCCTGTGTCCTAATTTCCTCTTCTTATAAGGGCTCCAGTGATATTGGATTAGCATCTACCCACATGATTTCATTTTATTTTAATAACCATTTTAAAGGTCCCATCTCTAAACATAATCACATTCTGAAGTACTGGGGTTTAAAATTTTAATACATGATTTGTGCAGGGATGATAACGGGGACACCCTAAACCCTAAATACAATGCTTACATTAAAAAAGAAGAACTTCTGGGGCACCTGGGTGGCTTAGTCGGTTAAGCTTCCGACTTTCGCTTGGGTCATGATCTCGTGGTTCGTGGGTTCGAGCCCTGCATCAGGCTCTGTGCTGACTGCCAGCTCAGAGCCTGGAGCCTGTTTCAGAAGCTGTGATTCCCTCTCTCTCTGACCCTCCCCTGCTCACGCTGTTTCTCTCTCTCTCTCCTAGAAATAAATAAAAACATTAAAAAAAAAAAAAGAACTTCTAAAAACCAACAATCTGAGCTACCATCTTAAAGAAATTAGGAAAGAAAGATCATACTTAAAGTAAAGTAAGCAGGTTGCCTTTTAGTTTTGCTGATTGTTTCTTTCACTATGTAGAAGCTTTTTATCTTGATGAAATCCCAATAGTTCAGTTTTGTTTTTATTTTCCTTGCCTCTGGAAATACATCTAGTAAGAAGCTGCTATGGCCAATGTCGAAGAGGCTGCTATGTGTGTTCTCCTCTGGGGTTTTGATGGTTTCCTAAAAGGCAGCCTTTGGAATGGGAGAAGATGTTTGCAAATGACATATCTGATAAAGGATTAGTATCTAAAATCTATAAAGTACTTAACAAACTCAGCATCCACAAATCAAATAATTCAGTTAAGAAAAGGGCAGAAGACATGAATAGACATGTTTCCAAAGAAGATAGACAGATGGCTAACAGACACATGGAAAGATGCTCAACATCATTCATCATCAAGGAAACACAAATGAAAACTATGAGATATTACATATACCCGTCAGAGTGGCTAAAATTAACAACACAGGAACCAACAGATGTTGGTGAAGATGCAGAGAAAAGGGGGCCTTCTTACATTGTTGGTGGGAAAGCAAACTGGTGTGGCTACTCTGGAAGACAGTGTGCTATGCAGGTTCCTCAAAAAGTTAAAAATAGAACTACCCTACAAGTCAGCAATTACACTACTAGGTATTTACCCAAAGTATATACACATACTGATTTGAAGGCACACATGCACCTCAATGATTATAGCAGCATTATCAACAATAGTCGTATTATGGAGAAAGCCCAAATGTCCATTGACTGATAAATGGATAAAAGAAGATGTGATATATATATATATAAATATTTTTTTTTTCTAAAGGCAGCAAAGTATCAGGAATGAATGANTATCAAAATGGATTTAGGAAATTTTAAAAGATATTAAGCAAAAAAATATATAAAATTATATATATAAATTTGATATATATAATGGAATGTTACTCAGCCATAAAAAAGAATGATTTCTTGCCGTTTGTAATGATGTGAATGGAGACAGAGTGTATTATGCTACAGCGAATGAGTCAGTCAGAGAAAGACAAATACCATGTGATTTAACTTACATGTGGAATTTAAGAAACAAAATAGATAGCATGGGGGGAGGGGAACAAAAGACAGAGGCAAACCATAAAACAGACTCTTAACCACAGAGAACAGAATAGATTGAGGATTGCTAGAGGAAAGGTGGGCATGGTTGGGGGGAGATTTGGGGGGTAATGGGTTAAATTGGTGATAAGTATTAAAGCAGGCACTTGTGATGAATACTGGGTATTGTACATAAGTGATGAAATCAGTAAATTCTGCTCCTGAAACTGGTATTACATTATATGTTACTAACTGGAATTTAAATAAAAACTTGAAATAAAATACGAGTAAAGTAAGCAGAAGGAAGGAAATAATAAAGTATAGAAATGATCACAATTGAAACCAGACAACAGGATAGAAATAATCAATGAATTGAAAAGCTTAATATGTTAAAAATCAATGAAATTGATAAACTTCTAGCCAGATGGATTAATGTTTTTTTTTTTAATGGCAGGAAAATATCAGGAATGAATGATGGGTTATTACTTTTGATTTAGGAAATTTTAAAAGATATTAAGCAAATAATATACAAAATTATATATATATAAATTTGATAATTTAAAGGGAATAGAAACTCTGTGAAATACATAAATTATCAAACCTCACTAAAGAAGAAACAGATAATTTGAATAGCCATATAGATTGGCAGATTTTTTACTCAAGTATAGATGACATAAATATTATATTCGTTTTAGGTGGACAAACATAGTAATTTGACATTTAAATACATTACAAAACTATCACCAAATTAAGCTGTCATCTGTCACTATACATAGTTATTATGATATTACTGACAATATTTCCTATGCTGTACTTTACATATTCATGACTTATTTATTTTATAACTAGAAATTTATACTTCTTAATCTCCCTCAACTATTTCACATACCCCCCTAATCTCCTAACCCCTCTGGCAACTACCAGTTTGATCTCTGTATTTATAAACCTGTTTCTGTTTTGTTTTTAGATTCCATATATAAGTGAAATCATATGGTGTCTGTCTTAGTTTGATTATTTCACTTAGCATAACACTCTCAATGCCCATCCATGTTGTTGCAAATGGCAAGATGTTACTCTTTATGGATGAATAATGTTCCACTGTATATTTATACACCACATCTTTATCCCTTCATCTACCTATCCACACTTAGCTTGCTTCCGTATTTTGGCTATTGTAAATACTGCTGCAATGAACATAGAGGTGCATAGATCTTTTCAACTTAATGTTTTCATCTTCTTCAGATAGCACCCAGAAGTGAAATTGCTAGATCATGTCATCATATTTCTATTTTTTATTTTTTGGGAAACCTCCATACTGGCTGTACCAAGTTACATTCCCATTAACAATGTACAAGGGTTGCCTTTTCCAACATCCTTGCCAATATTTGTTATATCTTATGTTTTAGATATTAGCCATTCTGAGTGGTGTGAAGTGATAACTCACTGTGGTTTTGATTTGCATTTTCCTGATGATGAATGATGCTGAGCATTTTTTCATTTGTCCATTGTCCATCCATGTCTTCTTTAGAAAAATGTTCAGATACTCTACCAACTTTTTAACTTTTCCTTCCTTCCTTCCTTCCTTCTTTCCTTCCTTCCTCCCTCCCTCCCTCCCTCCCTTTTCTTTCTTTCATTCCTTCCTTTCTTCCTCCCTCTCTCCTTTCTGTCTCCCTCCCTTCATAACCAGATACTGTCTCGCTGACATGAAGCTTACAGTGGATATGGTAAGACAATAAACAACTTAACAAGCGAGTACAACAGAAAAACAGACACATATGGTGATGAGCGTTGTGAAGAAAAAATATCAGGGACACAAATTAATCATATGGTAGAGCCCTTGGGATAGGACTTCAGTGTGAGAAGCAGCCAGGTGAAGAAGTACTGCAGGGAGAAGTCACAGTCCCTATGAAGGTCCTATAAAAGGAAGAGAAGTAAAGGCTTGAGCAGTATAATGAAGGACAGTATGATAAAAAGATTTGTTCAGATTTCAGATTTTTGACTGAAGTTTGTGATCTTGGCTGGAATGTTGAACGTCTTATAAATCTCAATTGTATCACATACACATTGAGAACAAGGTACTAAGGTAATCTCAAAGACTCCTTAAGATTAAAAAAATAAAATGTTTCTGTTCCATAAAATAGTCTGTCATATTCAACCTGGTAAATTTATCTGGTAAAAATATAACCGTAACATCTATGATCAGAAGGATTCAGTAAAATTATGGGAATTTGGCATATACATTTTTCCTTAGATTTAATTGAGGGGAGCACTGTATACTTTAAAGGAATTCAGAACATGTGAAAAGGAAATGCAGAAGAACATAAAAGTCAAGCTTCCAAACGCTGTTCAAATGATCTGCCACAGTTTGCCAGTCAAACAAATGGGTATATGCAAACGTATAGTTCTTCTTAGAAAATCATTTTGTAACTTATTTTTTTCATTATGATTTATAGACATTGAAATCTCTACTGGAGTTCAGGATAGAGGGGTGGGTCATTAGGTTTCTGCCTCAAGGAAATAGGTCTCAGCATGCCACCAGCAGAGCTCAAATAGTGATAATAAGGTCATCAATTATCTTGGCCTGGATATAGTTTGAAACCCTGGGAGGTGAAACTTACACCCAGAAAAAGATAAATTGCCTTTCTTAGGATTAAGCAACATCATCATGAAAGACAGGTGGCTTGACTGTCCAATATGGTCTAGGAAAATGTCTCAGAGGAATTAAGTAATGAAAACTAACACCTCATCCTCTGAAAAATTGTATTGCTTAAATGACCTTATCCAGCACTTATTTCTTGGACACCCAAACAGGATTTATTCATGTTGATATGATTTTTTAATCGCTTGTTTAAATTGCATTTATTGATATATATAAACAGGTATAATCTGCATGATAAATATACAGACAAGCACAACTGAGGGCAAAACAAACAGATCAATAAGCAAAATAACTTTCAGAGACACAAATAACAAGAAAAATTAAACTCATTAAAACAATAAATTCAAATACCATCTTCAAGAGCCACTATCCTAAAACATAACCCCTTAGAGACATACCGGTTTAAATGAATGGGCTGAACATTCTGCCCTCAAACTCTTCCAGGGCAGAGTGGGCAGAATATTCCATAAGGGTCTTGGCAAGAAAGGCAGTTCTCTGGGGATGCACTCTGGCCAGTGGGATCTGTCCTCAACTAATTAGTTGAGAGGTAGTGATTTCCCATGGGTATCATTGTTTCTACACATAAACTCTCCATACTTAGCGTCACGCCACTTACATTTACTTGACTATTTGCACATGTGAATGATTTACTTATCCTGTGTGTCAGTGCACTCTCTCCTTAGAGGAATGCTTGGCTTTAATTCTATCTCATATAGCTAACTTCAAAGGACTGAGAGTTTCTGGCAAACATGCAGAGGTATAATGAAGCCTGCTGGCGCTGGCTTGTGAGAGCAGAAAGTGAATTTTCAGGAATTTTGTAAGCCAATTACTAAACATCACCATTATTAACTGAATTATATAAACATTCAATTAAATAAATTATATTAACAACAAAGGTAATAAATATTCACAACTCATCAATTTCCACTTCTTTTACTACACTTCACTATTATCTGCTCTTGAGATTATTTACGTCCATTTTATCTGTATGGTGGAAATACTGCATAACAATGGGTCACTCTGCATCTCCCATCAGTTCTGTGTTCAATGATGTTACACTAAGAGCTTGAAATTTACCCAGGTGTGTATATTTACAAGACAAAAATCAGCTAACATTTTAAAACACAGACCCTCTGTCTCATCCCTTTCCCCTCTTGCTAGTTGTTAAAGATTTACCAGCTCTCCATGGGAAATGTACTTTGTATATATTTACCTAGAGACAGAACATCAAAAGACTTTAAATGTTACCCTTGATAATAGCACTGATATTAAAACAAGGTCACCTAAACCCTGTATCAAGTAGACATGGAAGAAGAGGTGAGGAGTCAAGAGACCTAGCATGTACAAAGAGCTTGCTATGTGAAAACTGCTCCACTGACATCGTCTCCATCAAGCCTCTTAACAATCAGGGGAGGCATATTCCCATTTTGCAAATAAGCAAATTGAAGCTTATAAAGGCGTTTATTATTTTGAAGATCATGCAGCTAAGAAGTGGCAGAATCCGACTCTTCAACCAGGGCAGAATTTCTGACCAAGAACTCTTTTCCACATGCCATGCAAAAACTCAAGTCTTTGGTCTAACCAAAGTCTCAAACATAGGAAATCCATAAACTAAAATCTTCATTCTGTCTCAGAGAATTTGAACATTCACGTATAGGTGCCTCTGAAAAATCATGAATGGACAAGCATCATGTGGCCTTCTCAAGAAAAAACAAAAACAGATTAAGTAATGAAAAAATACTAAAAACTCCTGCAGAATGCAGAAGATAAAAGAAATGCTAAATAATTCACCTTCAAACATATTCTATTATCCAGAGAATGAAATGACAGCAAAAAAAAAAAAAAGGGTACAGAACTATTCTCATGCCAAAAGGGTTTGATGAAAACTTTGCATTCATTTGCAATTTTTCATTTTTCTCCTACAGTTACATTATACCTGCTATAAACAAAAGAAGATTGTTCATATTGAAATAATGCTGAAAATACCATTCCCCAGGGAGTTGGTACTAATGCCTATCCTTTACTCCTTACAGAATAAGTAGGTAGCAAGCATTCATGCTAAATGCCAATGTACTTGGAAAATGACATGTTGATTATCATGTTTGGAGATTATTCATTTTATTTATCTTTGAAAATACAAACAAGCAGGACTATTCTATAAATATTATCTCCATTGGAAAGCTACTGCTAATAAAAAAAAAGTCTACATCTTTTTGGCTACCAAATCCACTGAAATTCATTGTAAGCATACAGTACTTGCTATAATAACATATTTTTTTTTTCAGTATACACAAAAGACTATTAGGAAGAAGGGAGAGGCGGTGGATGGTGTAAACCAGTGGAAAGATGCAATTAGAGTTATGTTGGCTTGGCAAAGTCCCACTGAACAGCAAGCTGGGATGCATTTATTATTTATTTATTTATTTATTTATTTATTTTTGCCAAACCACTCCAGGCTCCCTGGGGGTTCTCATGTTTGTTAACAGTGCTTGATTCCAATAGAAATCTTCTACAATAGGAGGGAAATAAAGATATAAAAAGAATTCCCAAACGAAAAACCAACATGCAAGTGCACACATAGGCATCCTCACACATTCTCTGGATGGGAAACACACTCAGGGGAAATGTTCGGCCTTGCAAGAGGTAACATTAACTTGACTGTGTATATTCCACTTAGGCTAGGTGCAAATTAAGATATCATCAAAAAAACAGAAACCTGCGATAATGTACACTCGGTTTAAAAGTTGGGAGCGCTTAATTGGTATTTTAGTATTATGTTGTTCCAGCTAGGATTATGGTTCAAGGAAAAAAGTTTTTCATAATTGGCTGTATGATTGTTTGCGCATACTCATGGGGGCTCACTAAATTGGACACTGAAGGAGACACACAAGCAAAATGAACCAGAAAGGTCAAACGTTGTCATTAGGATAGGAATATCATCTCCATCATCATTGTTCTCATCACCATTGTCATCAGCAGTAACAAAAACATCATCATCACTAGCAATTAGGGAACGTCACTAAGCCAGACAGAAATGTTGTGGCGTGACAATGTGCCTGAATTTGCTTGCATGTTTGCATTCTCTAATTTTAAATGTATTAGAGTAAACCACCAAAGCTTACGGCAAGCCTACTAGAGTGTTCCCCTACACCCCCCGAGCAGGGCCCAGAACTCCTTTGGAACTTTTGGTCCGGTGCGTGGTAGGTCCATTTCTTTTTCACTTTTGTTCTGCAACTTGATTCACATAAAGGAGGAGGTAATGACTCTGCTGTCCACACCAGCAGGTAAGAGAGAATTAAGAGTAGGAATTCTAGTTATAAGATGATAGAGAGGGTTTCTTAGTCCTTTTTTTCTTGGTATATTGTGAGACATAATAAGTTTGGTGATGAAAATGATATAAATACTTACAGTTTTTTGAAATTATTAAATTTTATTAATTATGGTAATGATTTATTAGTTTTCAGAAACACAGATTGACAAAATCAATTGAAATAATTAAGCATAAACTACGAATGTATAAGAACTGTAGGAGGATGATGAAGGCTTGCTCACAACTTCCTTTTTCCCTTAGGTTTATTCATTTCTTTTGAGAGATACAGAGACAAGGTGAACAGGGGAGGGGAAGAAAGAGAGAGAGAGAGAGAGAGAATCCCAAGCAGACTCGTGCTGCCAGCACAGAGCCCCATGTGGGGCCCAAACTCACAAAACCTTGAGATCAGGATCTGACCCAAAACTGAGAGTCATACACTTAACTGACTGAGCCACCCAAGTGCCCTGTGCTCAGAATTTTTTTTTTTTTTTAAAGCACAGTGCTTTTAGCTAGCATATTAGTGAATAATGCGTAGATTCATTAATGTTCTAAACTGGTCTGTGAATGCTTCAAATGGACATTCTTGACACTGCCAAAATGATATTTTAAAAATGTACATAATAAGAAGATAGCCCACTGATTAGAATTTCCCTTATTTTGCAAGATCATTGGAAACACTCTGCTTACTCTTCTCTTTCAGTGAGTGCATCCCACCCTTCCCCCCAATCCTGCAACAAACCCATGTAAACTCCATGCTTTGAAAGGTTGAGCATTGAACCTACTCACTGTCATCTCCAAACAGCTCTTTCTTCAGCCTTGAGTAGCCAGTCCTTGTTTCTTTCAAGTACATTGTTAATCTAAGAAAGTATCATCTCCTCCATTTGGTATATGGTTAAGAACAAGCTTAATTATTCACATCCTATTCAATGTTTCCAGAAATTTATTTATGTACATCTAGCGTTAATATTTGTTTACAATTCAAACCTATCGACCAGAATAAAAATTCTCTAAAGGCAAGAATTTTGTCTTATTCATGTGGTTTTCTCTGATGCTTAGTACTTACATAGGCCTTAATAAATATTCAATGGAAGACTCAATAAAAAAATGTAAGGATATACACAAACTATTTAATAATTATTAAGAATCTAGGAATGGAGAGAGTATTTTGAGAGTTATGATTTGGCCATAAAATACTATTTCATCACTGAATTACAAAATTCTTATTAATAGCTTTTGTAAATGACACACTTGAGGAAGATGTTCCAGATTAAACTCAGAAAAAGTCTAAGATATTAGACTCCAGCTGGAGAAATGATGTATATTCATTGATATTTATGCTTAGAAACTGCATTGGATATTTATGCTTAGAAACTGCATTAAAAATGGGGGTGTGTATGCCTGGGTGGCTCAGTCAGTTAAACCATCTGAGCCTTGTTTGGCTCAGGTCATGATCTCACGGTTCATGAGACTGAGCCCCATGCTGGGTTCTATACTAACAGTACAAAGCCTGCTTGGGATTCCCTCTCCGTCTCTCTCTGCCCCTCCCTTTCTCTCTGTCTCTCTCTCAAAAAATAAATGAATAAACATAAACAATTAAGAATAGGGGCACTGGGTGGCTCAATAAGTTAAAGTGTCCAACTCTTGATTTCAGCACAGGTCATGATCTCACATTTCGTGGGATCAAGCCACATGTCAGGATCTGTTCAGACAGAGCAGAGCCTGCTTGGGATTCTCTCTCTCTTTGCATATTGCCCATCCCTTCTGCTCACATTTCTCTATTTATCTCTCAAAATAAATATATGTTAAACTTTTTAAAATTAAGCATATATATATTTCTTTTTTCAATGCTTATTTCCTCTTTCATTTTACTCTACCTGTATTTTTTCAGTTAATTGTATTGAACATCAACTGCAACAAAGTAAACTGCCTAAGTATCAGGGAAATATAGTAAAAGCACCACCAATCACATTAGCATTTGACCAGTTCTCCAAATGGCACCATTGCTATGATTTATTTAATCATATAACAAAATGATGATGATGGATGACAACTCTCATTTTGGAAATAGATATCTAACAAGTTATAGGTCAATAAACAAATTATTTGGTTCATTTCTTTTGCTCATAAAATTGCCTGAATTAGTTTTTTCTTTTGTAGAAATGATATAAATCATAGAATCATACATAGATGATATGATCATCTAGTTTAACACTCACATTTTACATTTGAAAAAATCAAAACCAACAAAGTGACAGATTTGTCTGAGGTCACACAACGTGGCATAACAAAGGTTAGAATTTATAGTTCTCAATTTCTAAGTGAATACTCTTTGAAGACTTTGAGAATATTTTTAGAAGTGAATCCAGTATAATATACATGCTTCTGCACCTGAATCACCTTAGCATTTTTTAGGGACTATCTACTTTGGTTTTGTCATTAAAATAAAACATAAATTGGATGAATCCTCATCCTTATTTTAATATCTTAAATCAAATATCCCGTGTGTGTGTGTGTGTGTGTGTGTGTGTGTGTGTATCTGTAGAAATAATCTGGTACAGCAGAGATATGACAGAAGAGGAATGGGGCAGGGAGAAATCTTCTCTTCCTTACAATTTGCTTCTCAGAGAATATGTCCTTGACAACATTCTTTTCTGCGTGGGACATTGCCAAGGAATGCACTTATGTTGGCCTCAACAGATTTGACCACAAGTGGACCCTTAGAGAAGAGAAAAATGCTCTTGTCTGGGCAGACTATATTCTATTTTTTCAGTTGATAATCTAAACTGAGAAAACAGTTGGTAGTGCTCTGAACTTCTAAGGTTTTACAGAGTTAAAGAGAGAGACAGCATCATTTATTCATTAATTTAGTAAATGTTGATTGAAAGTGTGCTATATGCTAGGCACTCATCTAACCAATTAGGACCCATCAATATACAAACAAAAGACATATAAAATCAATTCTTGGGGGTTATGATCCTGTTAGAGAGGCAGATGACAATCCATATTCTATCTATCTATCTATCTATCTATCTATCTATCTATCTATCTATCTATCTATCTATCTATGTATCTATCTATCTATCTAATAGAGAAAGTATAGGCCTGTGAGTGAGGGCGGGGCAGAGAGAGAGGGAGAGAATCCCAAGCAGACTATACACTCAGCATGTTAGCCCAACATAGGGCTCAATCCCATGTCCTTGTGATCATGACCTTAGCTGAAATCAAGGGTCAGATGCCTAACTGAGCCACCCAGGCACCCCAATAAACCAGAAACTTAAAGTAAGACATAATATATTATATATGAGAGAGTGTTAAATCCTGTGAAGTGAAGAAAGTAAAAGCTGGCTAAGAGGGGTCATGAATGCAGAGGCAGAGATGAGGCAAGTCAGTTTTAATTTGGAAAGATGATATTTGGGCAAAGACTATAAAGGATATAAGAAAGGTTTGTCCAAGCAAATACACAGTGGAGCTCCAGGCAGAAGGAGCTGCTAACAAAGTCAGCCCGGCCTGTTGCAGGAGTATCAGTGAGGAGACCAGGGTAACAGGAGTAGAGGAGGCAGACAGGACAATTACAATGATGAGATAGAGAAAATGGAGGGTTAGGGCACATAAGGCATTGTGGGCAAACTCCTGAAAATCACTCCTCACCTAAGCCTTGATTTATGGGACTATAAAGAAAAATCCCAGGAGAAAGTGGAAAATGAAAGTGATTTGCAGAGAAAAGTGGAGTTTCTGTGACCCCAAAGACAGGCATCTTCTGGACTTCATCATTTTTTTTTTTTTTTTTTCCACCTTGTATTTTCAGATCATCCACTGTTCTTCAAGTAAACCCCTTTATTCACCTCTAGTTAGCTAGCAGTTTGCAACAAAAGACCTTCAATTTGGTGCCTTGAGTTTTAAACAAATATGATAGAAACAGCTTCTATACAGTCAGCAAAGACCAATGCAGCATTTTATATCATGACAAAATTCTAAAATGATGTGAATGCAAAATCCTTGAATGTTACATATAGAGATGTCCAATATCTTAAGCACATTTTTAAAAACAAAATTTAAAAAGTACTTTTCAAAATTAAATTCAAATGGACTATTAACATGAGAGATTTGAGTGTTTGATGCAATGAAAATTTATGTACATTAAAATAACACAGTTTCTGTTACAAATATATTTTTGATACAGGTTGTAATCTTGGCAACGGGAACATATTTGGGCAGCTCTACTCTAGAAAAGACTAACTTTATGAAACTAATGATTATGAAGGAGGCAAAATAGGACAAATTGGCTTAAAATCTATATTTGGGCTGAAGCAATAAACACAAACACGAGGAAAAACTCTTAACTCCCCAAAAGAAACATGAGCCTTAGTTGTTTTCTAAGATAAGAACAAGTAAATTTAAAAGAGAGACAAAGAGATAAATAATTAACTAGTTAACTGAGCCCTTTTATATATTTCTGTGAAATAATGAATTGGGACCAAATGATTCTTAAGGTCCTGTCCAGTCAGGTATCTATGTGACATCTAAGTAAAGTTACCAATTGACTCACCAAAACCTTATATGAAGGTATTTTTGTCTAAGACAACCTTTAAAGAACCAAACCAGTAAAACCTCAAAAAACAGAAAATGGATAGAATCTGTGGATTACGAGGTGATGCTTAAATGGAAGAGCATTTTGAAGTGCCTCACGCCCATCAGGGGATATCTTGATGTGCCCCTAAGGGATCTCAGCTCTCTGTGTTTAAAGAAAAATGACCAGAAAATATGACTTTTGCTTTTACAGATTATAGATTTTTTTTTTAAATGGTAAGGGAACTGCAAGACAATAAAAGATAAGATAAGGCAACCACAAAACTCCTCCTACTACACCAAGAAAACTGTACCTCAGAGAGATTAGGGGCTCTTGTTTAGGGTCACAGAACTAGTGTCAGAGCAGGGATGTGAACTCTGGTCTCTTGACTCTAACTGCAGAGTCACTTTCCTTAAATTCACAAAGCAATCCCTTAGGGAGCTTAAAAAACATGCACCTGACACAAATCCTGATCACCAAGTATAACTGGCCCTTAGCAATGTTTCAGCTTCATATGGTTTATGCAGGATGGTTCTCAACATAGAGGATGGAAAAAGGTACACATGCTAAGATTAAGGGGAAAAAAGATTAAAATTCTCCAATATAAAAATACTAAAATCACGGAAGTAGCTGAAGATAAGCACTAATTGGGACCCCATCCTGAGTCTTGGCTTCAAATGAAGGGAGTTTCCAGAGAGATGGTGAGAGACCACTCTGAGACTGGGTTTTGAAAACTCCCATTCTTTTTGGGCTGGGAAATTTGCATGTGCAATTACTATATTTGCATGTCTAATTACCACACAGGAAGACACATATGCCAATTGGCATTTGAAAATGTGTTAACTGCACACACAGAAGGGTGGCCCTTTAAAATGTTGGCCCTAGGAATCTAATCATTAAGAATGGGTCATATGAGTCAGAGTGAGTGGGAAGAGAAAGATGGTCCATTTTGAAGCGATCTGAGCATATCCAGTTTGGATGCACACAAAGAGAAATGACTGATGCGCAAGTACATGAAATACTGGATTTTGAGAAAGTACTTTAGAAACCAGCGAATCCACAGGGAAAGCATTTCAGGCATTAGCTAATTGGATTAGCTGTGGTGTTTTCTGTGGATCCTAAGGCATTCACAAGCTATAGATTATAATCATCAAACAACTCTGGTCACGGAGGTGAGGAGGCTCTTTTCTTGTGCTAGTAAACATTTAGTCTTGTGGACTAGAAGTATATGCAGACGGTTCTTCCTCTAAAGCATGGAGTTTGGAGTGTATTTTTTTCTTAGTTTTTGTAAACAAAAATCCTAGGATTAAAAAATCATGACTAAATCATTCATTGTGCTAGAACAAAGATTGTCTATTTTCCCAGAATTGTGTAATTTCTTCTTGGCAGGAAACATTGGGATATAATCGGTTTCCTTGCTTCTCAAGCCATTTCCTCAGTTTAGGATGACCCTATTCAGCAGTTTCTCTCTCTGTCACACAGAAATAAGGATTTGAAGATTCCTGAAGAGCCAGATGCAACCCTTGGAAACATACCAATGACTGTGAATCACTCTATCCCTTATGATATAGGAATAAAATAGGCTGGGGGCATTAACTCCAAAAATTATGTGGGCTGGTATATAAAAATACTGGATTCTGAACATTCTCCGGGTTTATGCTGGACTCTAGATATCACTCTGAAGCCCAGGTGGTTTCTGGATTTCCCTAAGCAAGCCATAAACACATGGTATCAACTGAATTCTTGAAAATAAAAAGAAACTAGGTAGTGTTTTAATACATCTTGCCTTTGAAACACTCCAAGTATTATGTAAATGGATTTTTTTTGGGTAGCGATTAACATATCCTCCTAGAGGCCAAAGGTATGTATTTTCAGGTGAGGACTCAAAAGACTTTAAATACTGCTCATCTATTATAGTAATTAAATATAATAAATTTACAGACTATTAAAATTTTATTTTTCCTGATTTCAAGTACTGGATGATTTATCTCAAAAGTTTTCAAAACAAGTATTGAATGCATAACACTCATAAATATTTCCTTTAGTACTCTTTTATAAAGGCATAAGGGAATGAAAGACAACATTGTTCTGGGAACTTACAGACCTACAGTCTGAAAATATGAATGATTCCCATGGCTCCTTCTTCCAATCCATGCTCAACTCAAAATTCAATTAATACTGTTTGCTATTTGCATATGAATATGCAAATCTCCATATATCCCACATATGAATCTCTGAGAGCCATCTTCCTGACTCTCACGTGGAAAGTAGACTCTTGGTGATTATCACTACATTTAGTTCTATGGTCTTACTGGTATTTTTCTGACTCTACAACTATCTTTCTATTTTTATTGTTTTGTCTGAGTTTACCCCAAGCACAAGAAGATAAATTCCATGAGAGTAGAAATAAAGTCTTTTTTTTTCTTTGCAATAGCCATCTAGAACAAAGCCTGATACATTTAATTTACTCCTTGAATATTTATTTGATCAATGACTCTATTGAGTATTTATTATATATATCAGATAATTTTTAAAACATTACCTTATCAAATCCTCAGCAGAGCCTTATGGGAAAATACGGTAACAGGACATGGAGATTCTGAGGAAATGAACATCATGTCCAAATTGGTACAGCTAATAAATAGGGGAATTTAGTTTCCAGAACTGTCCTATTACTAAGATTGTTTTTTTCCATTACATGATGTTGATTCTAGTCTGAACTGTGTCATAATTATAAAGGTGGCCCTCAATAAATAATTAAATGTGGCCAAATATGACTTACTTACCCAAAAAAGGCTTTGGTCTAGATATTCTTTTAAGCTCTTTTAGCTGCAGAAGTCATGACTCTGTTACTTCTATTTCATCCAAAATGACTATAATAAATATTTAATTTTTCTAAGGAACAAGTGTAACTATTCAAAGCACAAATACACGCTTTGGCTTGTTTTTTACCCCAAAAAAGAATTACAGAGTTTCAACATAAAAAGTGTCTTACTGTATTAAATTTCATCAATTCAGAACTACTCTTTAGAACACGATCAAAATAAAAATAAATGTTCTCAAAACAAGCAGGCCAAGAAGAGAGATAGTGATTCTGAGAGGGTCCCCATCAAACTATTGAGATAAATTCTTATTGAAATCACATGAATGTCAGAGCGGCGGCTTTTTTTTTTTTTTTAAAGCTAACATGAACTTTAGTTAAAATCAAATGTGATCATATACGGTCTATACTATTTTCTTCATTTTCAAGTATGTTTTTCCCAGTGTTCTTTGATCTTTAAATGACTCCAGTCTTCAAAAAATAGTGAGATGTAAGCCATCAAAATCTTGGTTCTTTTGAGAATATTATTTGCTAAGAAGAACCACCAAAATGCAAATAAGTTTGCCCTTTTGGCTTCAGCTAAACTCCTGTGTAAAGCAAATATACAAATTTCATTATAATTCATGATAATCTATAAAGTCTGAAACAAAGTTTTTAAAAGTAAATTAGAAGCAATTATTGATTTTTAAAATGCTCACTTTATCCAACAGTTTTCTCCCTCTTGCTCATTACCTTATGTAAAAGAATTTAACCAAGGAAAGTCAGCATTCTAATTCAATTTCTCCTCCAAAGTATATAATTTTATTTCATCATAATGGCTGCTTTTATTTCCAGGGTCAGATTTTATTTAAATTTGAGTCCATTAGGAACAAAAACTTGCCATTTTCTGATAAACAAAATCAGCAGGGGAGCCCCTTCAAACGAGAAATGTATTTCCATCGACCTTTGTTTTATTTGATCTAAATGACAGGTATACACCACTTTTCCTGTGTTTACTTTTAAAGATTCTGAAAAAATGGGGGTGACATTTTTAACAACAAAACTAGCAATCACCCTCGTAGTCCTGTGACAGGCAGATGGAAGAAATGATAAAAAGATGTAATCCATTGCTTTAGACCACCAAAGAGGCCTAATATGAGTCATTAGCAGAAAACCGTTAATTTTCTTTTTTCCCTATTCTGACTGTTGTTTGTAGAAGTGCTCAACCTCGTAGGAATTGGAACATTTAACTGTTTCTTGCTATTTTGCAAGAGGGAGGCCAAAGCATTAACAGAAGGGATTTAAGGAATATGTCATTATATAGTTGAAGTAATCTGAGTGATATAGGTAACATTTTAGAGGCTCTTAGATTGAGCTTGATAATAGCTGGTAAGAAGAATTAACACTAGCAAAGCACTTTAAAGATTATAAAAGGCTTTCACAAATAGTATCTAATTTCCTGTACATCCTCACACAAAAAATATGAGCCTTGAAAAGTCAATCATTTTGAAAATAGAAAAATAAAGCCCAGGTCTTTTGATTCCAAATCCAAGGCCATCTTACTCCATGCAGACTAACAGAAAGTATGGCGATACTCCAGTCAAATAGAGATGGAAGGAATCACTTTCCCCAAGTTTGTTTTGCAAAACACCAGTTTTCTAGGATGCTAAAAGTTGTCAAGTAGGGGATGAAAAGGATTCATGAATATACACATGGGTAAATACCATGTAGCATTTCTTAAAGTTAAAATGATGAAGGAAACTTTTACTCTGAAGATCTCTAAGGACTAAAGCTAAAGAAAACTCCTGGTGAATCAATTCTGAACTAGAATCTTTTACTTGTTTAAACCGCTTCTCTCTCTCTTCTCTCCTCTCCTTTCTCTCCTTTGGTATAGATGATAAATAAATAAAGATGCAAAATAGATACAAAACAACAGATACACACATTATATGTATTTGTATTTATATGTTTAGACTATGTGTATATATGTATATATGTGTAGCTTTTACTCATTGAGAAAATACATAGATTCATTGTGGACTGGCTTTTTTTGCAACCAGTCTTCGGTATGTGAATGTTTCTAAGTCACTCTGGTATGATAGGTAATTAGCAATACACTTCAAAGTACTGTAAATCATATTTTTCCAGTAAATAACCAATTCTTTTCTATGATTATATGTGTGATTTAAAACCATGACCTTATTTTTATTTTGTTATTTTTTAAAAATCTGACTACAGTTGACACACAATGTTGCATTACTTTCAAGTGTACAATATAGTGATTGAACATCTCTATATGTTATGCTATATTCACAAGTGTAGCTACTAACACACTAAGTATTGCCACCACACAACAATACTATTACAATAGCATTGACTGTATTCCTTATGCTGTACCATTTATTTCCATGATTTATTTTTTCCCTAACTGGAAGCCTGTATCTCTCTCCCTTTCACCCGTTTTGCCCACCCATTCCCTTCTGGCAACCATCAGTTTGCTCTCTTTATTTATAGGTCTGTTTCTGCTTTCTGTTTGTTTCTTTATTCATTTCTTTTGGTTTTTGGATTCCACATATGAGTGAAATCACACAGTATTTGTCTTTCTCAGTCTAACTCATTTCACTTAGCATAATACCCTCTGGGTCCAAAATTAGATGTAAAAAATTATGAATAAAAAGATGTAAAACATGATGGCGTATACATAAAACATGGAAGAAAGAGGTTTTTAAAAGTTGGTTTTTTTAGAATGTGTTTGAACTTAAATGGCCATCAACTTAGTACAGGCTGCTATACACTCAGGATGTTATATATGAACCCTATGGTAACCACAAATCTAAAACCTATAATAGACCAAACCAGAGAGAGAGAGAGAGAGAGAGAGAGAGAGAAACACAACACTAGGGAAACTCATTAATCACAAAGAAAGAGAGTAAGAGAAGAAAGAAACAGACAAGAATCACAAAAACAACCAGAAAAACAACAAAATGGCAATAAAAAAAACCATGGTTTTAAATGTGAAGACATGGGGGTGCCTGGGTGGCTCAGTCCATTAAGCATCCTGCTCCAACTCAGGTCATGATCTCATGGTTCAGGTGAGCTCCACCCTGCATCTGGCTCCATGCTGACAGAGTGGACCCTGCATGGGATTCTCTCTCTCCCTCTCTCTCTGCCCCTGACTCACTCATGTGTGCTCTCTCTCTCAAAAATAAATAAATAAACTTAAAAAGTGTGAAGGCATGAAGGTGACTTTAGTTAGATAACAAATTATTAGTCTGAGTCAAAATATTGAGCATCATGGATATTAAGAGAAAACCCACACACTCTCTGCTATACAACTAGAGTTATCAAAAGACCAGATCCAGCCTCATTAATATCTTAAAAAAAGATCAAATAAGTTATTCTCATACCTAAGATCACTTCTTATAGACATTTTTTATTGTTTTATTTATGCTCACAGATGATGCAATAATCAGACGAGTCTTGTTTCTTGAGAACAGGAACACAATTAAACCTTGGAAAGGGTTATAAATGACTTCCCAGATCTCCTCTTCAGAGCTTGTCATCCAAGAGATTGTGAAGATATTACACTAAACAAACCACACTTGATTTCTATTACCTTTCCACCATACGTAAAGGTAGCACTCTAAATATAAAGAAATGTAACATTAAACGTTTAGAGGGAGGTTTGGATGAAACTATATTTTTTTCATTTCCATACTGCTCAAATTATTTTTGAAATCATTTCAGTGTTCCATAATAAGTCAGGTCATTAAAACTTTTGAGCAATAAAATGGTAAAATTCATGATTTTAAAACAGATTGTGAAAAGTAACTGGCTGAAAAAATAAACTTTCTCTTCAAAGTTTAGAATATGTTGCAAGCAGGAAAAAAAAATAGAATTCTTAAAATATACGCTAAAAATAATTTAGAGTATGTAATTTAGTATCTAGACAAACTAGCAGATGATCACTCCACAACAGAATCTAAAGGAATCTACGGATTTGTGGGGACTCTGTACAGTTTTGCTTTTAATGATACAAGACCTATTCTTGCTAGAAAGACAGTCCTAGTTGGAGTAAACAATAAATAACAACTCTCCTATATTCCATCACCTTTGAGTATCTTATTTTACGAGCTGGGCCAATAAAAGCTATGTACTGGATCAATAATCAAAACTGTATAAAGATTATTTCTAATAATTCTAAATTATTGGAAAAGATAATGTGGTTGTATTAAAGCCCTTCTTTATAACAGCTTCCATAGATAATTCTGTTATAATTTTCAAATACAGAGAAAACTAAATCAGACTGATTCTAGCCTATATTTCCAATAATATAACATAGCAACTGATCTATCCCACTGGTACTGAACCATGTATGGCTTTGTCCCTTTCCCTCCACTCATGGACATATGGCAATTTCTAGGGGCTTTTTGGTCACCACAATTGTAGAGTGCTACCAAGATCTAGCAGGTAGACAAGAGATGCTGCCAAATATCCTATAGTGCATATTACAACTCTCCACAGCAAAGATCTATCAGACCAAATGCCACTAGTTACCAAGCCTGAGATACCCTGCCCTAAACAAAGACTACTCGTGATATAAATATGTGCTTTTACACAGCTTTTTCTTCAGACAAATGAAGGTGCCTTGAGGAAGGTTGCATTGATTGAACATATGTACACACATATATGACCACCTGAACAAAATATCAATGAGAACTGCCTATCAACATTAGGGAGGAGTGAGGAATGGAGTTAGATGTAGTAAAGTCTAAGACTGGGAAACAGCAGTTACCTCTCCCTTACCCCATGCAACTATCAAAGTGCCTTATTCTGTAAGCCAGAGTGAAGGCTGAAATTTTAGCCAACAAAATCTTCCCTCCTCCATCTTAGGGAATCCACACATTTCCTTACTTTTCCCCCTCTCCAAAATGGGAAATACCTTCCATTCATTCAGTACTTAGCTTACTGCCATTCACACTTCAAGGTTTTTAATGTAATATGATAGATTTGTTTCCAAATGCTTTGAGTTTGTATTTTTAATGATTTGTTACATTATTTACAGGCTAATTTAGTGAATCTACCTAAGAGTAATTGCATGGTCTTTTAGGATATGTGGCAAATCCTTAAAAAGTGATAAAACCATGCAACTGAACAACAAATGGATTGTGACACTGAATGGAATCCATAGTACTGTTTATTAATGCATGTTTTGGTGAGATTTGTTGCAAGATCTAAAGCAATACTAGCTCAAAACTGAACATAAGATTGTACAATATTTGACAGTAATATATCTGGATCATTCAATAGACCAGAACAGACTAATGAGTTTATTCTTGTAAGTTAAAAAAAAAAAATTCTGACATACAAATTTTTAAAAATGTCTTTAGTGTCATATTTCTTAGAAATAATTGACAAAACTATCTTAGGGGAGCTTATTTATTTTTAATTTGAAAATAACAAAATTCTAACAAGTGCAGTTTTTATCCAGCTTGTATTTCAGCATCTATATAAGATCCATGCTAATAAAAACAAAGAGTGCTTACAGTAACATTAAATTTTACAAGAAATGCTTTTGGGGGAAAGAGGAGTATTTGTTGCATATGGCTAAATCATCTTGTCTTCTCTTTAAATATAGGGAGTTTTCTGTAGGTAGCCTTCCAGCATGTTTTGGGCAATTATTTGCATTATTGTACTGAGGAAGGAAGAAGAATAAAATGTATTAATCTGTGTATTTAAAAACAGATGCTGCACTGCCAGTTTTATGTTCAAACATGTTTGGAGCAATATATTTAACTCACGTTTCTTAAACCTTTTCTAAGCATCTAATGAGTGTACAGTTGGATGAACAATCACTTACTAGAATATCAAAAGTCCAGTACTAAAACCAGGGTGTTACTGGGCAGCAGGAATGGTTAGTCACCTTAGATTGAGGCTTCTTAGTACTAAATAGTTATGGATGATTCCTGACATCTTGGTAAGTGAAACTCATATTGGGATAAGACATGAAGCCAACCCTATATAACTACAGAATGGGATTGGGGAAGTATTCTAGGAAAGTGTATCAGGCAGACTTCTCTTGAGAAACAGAAGCAACAAAAGGTATAGACATAGATAAGAGAAGATCTATTACAGGATTGGTCTATACCATTACAAAACTCCCATTACCTGCCACATGCAAGCAGAACTAGGAAAACTGGGAGTGTAATTCAGCCTGAGTCCTAAGGTTGAGATGAAGGGGGCTGATGATAAGTCCTGGTCTGAGTTCAAAGGTCCAAGAACTAAAAGCACTGATGCCTGATATCCAAGGGCCAGAGAAGATAAATGTCTCAGCTCAAGCAGAAGTCACCTTACTTCTACCTTTTTATTCTATTCAGACCCTTAGTGGTTTGGATGATATCCACCCCTGCTGGTGAAGGTGATGTCCTTTACTCAGTCTACGCATTCAAATGCTCATCTCTTCCAGAAACACCCTCACAGACACACACAGAAATAATGTTTTACCAGCTCTCTGGGTATCCCTTAGCCCAGGTGTGTTGACATAAAATTACCATTGTAAATCCACTTGGCACTCATACACATCTTGTTAAACCATACTTAATTTTCAAATAAAGATAAATCTGGATCATAATTCCACCCAACACAATACAACTATACTGCATACAACCAAAAATGCACTAATCTGATCCTCAGGAGAGGAGGTATAATCCTTGAATGATGTTTATTCTTCTCCTGATATCCCCTAATCTAAGCTATGATATAAAATTAACAATATATGAATACTAATATAAAGCCAATATACATTATGTTATATGATAAGAGAGTTAGAGAGGAAAGAAAACAAAGAGTTGCTAAATACACACACAAACACATTCAAAACAAAATAAGAAATAAACTCTTAGGACAATTAGAGCCCTTATTTCCATAACTAGTCACATGGTTGTATCTAGAGTTTATAATTACCTTCTTCTACTTACCATTCTGTATTCTCTTTGCCTTGAGTAGTACCTTAGCTAATCATGGTTCTTTACTCAGTGGGGTGAACCAAACCTTCCTTCTGAAGGGTTTGGGCCATTACTATTCCTGCCTCAACTGGGTTGCTATAGTTTTCCAATGACCTTAATCATAGGGGATGGTAATCAGATGCCTTAAGGGACCTCTTCTTTTCCAGAAATAGTCTTCCTTACCTTCACTGAGGAGTAGTAATCCAATTTCCTCTTGGCAGTCCAAATTATCAATCACCCCAGCCAACACTACAACTGCTGATTCAGACACATTGGGAGTCCAAAGTGGTTTGGTGGCAGTTTTTACTTTAAGTTCAAATGCAACAGAATCATTATGTATCCCATTTAATTTTTTTTTTTTTAAATAAGACTTACACCACTAAGGTATGATTTATTATAAGACAAAAGGCTTCCCAGGTAATTCTGATGGGCAGTGAGTCTTAACAATGAGATGCTGAAAGGAAGAGCCAGGGTTAATTCTAGAAAGACAGTACAGATGGCAGAAGGTTTTAAATATCATGTTTGATTTTTTTTTTTCTCCTTCCTTCAAGAGGCAATGGAGAAAGATCAAAAACTTTTGAGGAGAAAGAAGAAATCACACCAATAATTTATGTGACTTCCAGTTTAAATATAATTTTCCCAGGTCTTCTATGACCAATCAATTTTTTTACCTTATTGTAATTTTTGATATCCCTTATCATTGTCTAAAGTTATCTTTACATGTAGTAATTTAGAGGTTTAATGTGGCTCTCTACATTCCCAATTATAATTTGCAGGTTATAAGTGGGAACATTTTCCTTCTACAGTGAGAAACTATTCTTCATTCCTAACAATGAGAACAGATCTTGGGAATAGAAGTCATTCAATTAATATGTGTTGAATGAGTAAATGAATAATAAATAAGTAAATATCGAGGATAAAGGAGATAGATGCTATGGACAGGGAAGCAGATTCCTTCATCCATTTATTCATCAAATATTTATTGAGTACTTACTACTACCTGGCATAGTAAGAGGTGCAGCAGTCCACTTGGGAGACAGAGACCAGAATTGCTGTATCTATTTAAAAAATAATTTTTGTCCTGTGAATCTATATAATAAATATTGTATGCCTGTTATGTGTCAGCACCACTCTAGAGCCTGAAGATACAGCTGTGAAAATAAACAAGTCCTCTTCCTTCTTAGATTTTACATTTCCTTGAGGCTAATATGAGAGCTATGGCATAAGTGGACCTAAAATGACAAAATAAGAGATTGGATACTGACACAGATAGAAAGTGAAGAACTGAAAATCAGTGTAAGAGGAGAGGATTATGAGACCAGAACCTTTGTTGTATTGAAAACCAATGATTTGGGGATGTTTTCCTCTTTAGATTGTTGAAATAAATGATTAGTTGATAATGCTGGTCTAACACTATTAGAATCTCTACCAGGGGCACCTGGGTGGCTCATTTGGTTGAGTGTCCAACTTACACTCAGGTCATGATTTCATGGTTTGTGAATTCAAGCCCCATATCAGGCTCTGTGCTGACAGCTCAGAGCCTGGAGCTTACTTCATATTCTGTGTCTTCCTCTCTGCCCCCACCCCATTCATGCTATGCCTCTCTTTCTTTAAAAAAGAGGCGGGGGGGGGAGGGGAAGAATCTCTACTAGTGTGTCTGGTCCAATGAGGTTTTAGTAATGAATTTCAGTAGCTTAATTTTATCTCTCACTCTGTTACATATGCAACATACATCAGCTCATCATGTTCACTCAAGGATTCAGCCAGAATAAAGGCTTATCTCATTCAGTGTATTCTTACTTGCTTCTCATTGTGAGGAAAAGGGAACCTGATGAATCACACAAGTTAGGTATAAAACTTTCTGCTCAGTAATGACACATATCATTTTTACCTAAGCAAGTTATACAGCCTTACTTAAATTCAAAGGAATCAGAAAGGAATAAATCCCTTATGAACTCAGAGTATTTGTAAATAACTTTGATCACTCTCAATTACTTCATAAGGATGGGAGCCTGTCTCCTAATTCTATCCTTCTATCATTCATATATATAAACATTTTTCGTTATATATACTGTATGATATACAGACACTAAACTTGGAAGGGACCATCAAATTCAATGCTCTCAACCTACTAACTTCAAGATGGAAAACTGTGTGGCTTGTTCAGATCAGTGTAAATTGTATTTAATTTCCAAAAATAATTAGAGAAATTTTATTCTTAAAAATTTTATTCCCTATTTTATTTTTAAATATTTATTTATTTTTGAGAGAGAGAGAGAGGGAGAGAGAGACAGAGAGACAGAGAGACAGAGAGAGAGACAGAGATGGGGCACAAGAAGAGGGGCAGATAGAGAGGGAGGGAGAAAATCCCAAGCTGGCTCTGCACTATTAGCACAGAGCCTGCCCAGGGGATCCTGAGTAGTGAGATTATGAGCTGAGCCAAACCCAAGAGTAGGACACTTAACCAACTGAGACACGCAGGCTCCCCTGTTCCTTATTTTTTATGGCACACTGCTTCTTATTATCTTTTTCATAAAATCAATTTGATTTTGTTTTTAGATGTTTAGCTATTTTATCTATATTCCAAAAGATGTCTGTCATAACAACTTATGGAGACTGACTCAAGCATTGGGTCAACCATTTATGAAAAATTAAGAAAGTCACCTAAATACATAATATCCTGGTTTGTGGCCATAGGTCCAGAGATACAGAGCATCATCTATGGGACATCTGTAGCTCACAATGATTTTGTGTGTGTGTGGGAGAGAGAGAGAGCAAGAGAAATTTCCTATGAAATCTTTTTTTATGTCTTAAAATTTTTTTTGTACTGGATTTTATGTAACTCCAAAACTCATTCTATCCTTTCTATCACCCTTGTTTTCTGTATATTTTTCAGAACACTGAATAGCTTATTTAAAATTGCCTGCTACTTTCAGTTATCTTGCCTAAGAGAATTGGCTAGCTTTCCTCATTCAGAACTCATTTTAGAAATGTATTCATTTCAGGTTTTTTCCCCAAACTAATCTCAAATATTTCAATACAGAAAATGTGAAAGAAAACTAATACTTGAGAAATAAGTGTAACATGGAAAAATAATTGATAACTCAAGTTTTAATGGTACTTATTAGATAACATGGTTGATGGTGTCCATCAAAGTAAATATCAAGGTAAATAAACCCCTGGAAACAGCATTGACTAGACTTTTCAGAAGTAATAAAATGGTAAATATGAGACTAAAGCAAAAAGAACCTTAACAAAGATGGATTTTTTTGTTTGTTATAAGTAAGACAGCATCTTACTTAGTCTTTAAAAAGAACCCCTTGAATTTTTAAAAATTCTCAAGTTAGCTTTTCTTTCTTTTCTTTCCTTTCCTTTTTTTGAAATTAAATAATTGTTATACAGCCAAGGATTTTTAAATATTTTATTGCTGTATTTAGCCAAGGACTAGAGATTGAATGTTCTTGGATTGTGTGTGTGTTATGTGTGTGGGAATTGAACATGGTATGTTTTGAATATTCCATAAAAAGGAGACTCTTTAAGGAAAAATTTTTTCCTGTTCTTCCTTTCTCTCTTGCTTTGTTTCCTTCCCTTCCTCCCTATACCTTCCTCCCTCTTCTCTCTCAATTCTCTTCTTAAAGTTAAGCAGAGAAGGATGAAATAATTGAAACTACAAATTCACTTATAACACCATGCTGCCTTTTTCAAGAATAAGAAGCAAATATATTTATGCTAAATGAATATTCTCTATTATTTTCTTAATCTTAGATCAATTATTTGAGACTCAATTATTCATTTATGTGACAACTATATCCATAGGGGAAATATGACTCTAACAGTCTTCTAATTTAAATATTAGTGGCAAAATTAAATTTTATATGATTACGATTACTGGATACAAATACTAACAATATCAGCATAGCCTTGGGGATTCCTGGCTCAAGACTTAAGAATTTATATGTCAGAAAGCTAATCAAAAAAACTTATTGAAAAAAATGTGTGTGTGTGTATTATGTATACACTTGTATGTTTTTAACATCAGATAAATTTTTTATCAAGAAAAGGTTAGCAACTGTGATAGGAGATGAAAATAAGTGACAGTTATTGCTCAGAAATTCCAAATCTGAATTATAAAAAGATTNTCACGCTGTCTCTCTCTCTCTCCTAGAAATAAGTAAAACATTAAAACAAAACAAAACAAAAAAAAAGGTTAGCAACTGTGATAGGAGATGAAAATAAGTGACAGTTAATTGCTCAGAAATTCCTAATCTGAATTATAAAAAGATTACTGCATAGTCCTAAAATTTTTCCCTTTTCATATTTTTTAAGAGATCTAAAATATATGCGTAAGAAGAAGAGGTGAGGTAAAAGGTAACCTTTCAAGAATGTTGGCTCTGGTAAAAACAAAAAATGTCTGTATTTAGAGCAAATCACAAATACAACTGAAAAACTGCTGATTTATTGCCTAGAGAAGGATAAAGGGAATTTGGGAGTCATATAACTCTTGTGTCTTATTTCATTTTAAAGCATATATAAAACAGAGAGTTCTATACATAAGCTGAGAGTTTGCCTACCCTACCTAACCTTATGCCTGATTATGCCTTAATGACCTATAGATTCAACTGAACTCCAGCATGAAAGAAGGCAAGAAATATTTATAAGTGGTTGGCTTCACATTTGCTGTTGAGGGATGTTATTTTCACATTCTAATCTCCTCTCCTCATTTGATGGTCATACCCAAACTTGGCTGACTGTGTCCTGCTTTTGTTAACAAGCTCTGCCTCCCCTCAGTGGCCAATTCCTTAGGACCTCTGAAGCTAGCTTTCTGTCCTTTTTTTACACGGTGAATCAGTCAGGGTACCAACAGGAGAAAGACACTCAAATTGGATCATTTGAAGAGTGTTTAATAAATAGTCTGTTGACAAATGAATAGTCAGAGAGTAGAGAAACTATAAAGAATGATGGCAGGAACAGACTCTCCCCCTTAGCCCAGAAAGGGCAAGGAGAGGTAATTTTTACTAGAAATTTGAATAATGGAGGGATTTTCCATAGAAGGATATAGCTAGCCCATGGCAAGCTCACAAGAAAGGAAGTAGAAAATATCCTTGACCCCCTTTTCCTCTCCTTCTGATTTCCTCTTTGTGCTCCTGATTGGCCAAGCACAACCCAAAAGCACAGAGAAATGGGGCACACTGGTATAGCCTATAATGAGCAGCTTCCAGTGATCAATGACGTGATGAAGTAAAAATGGCTCTAGTCATTGTTATACCTTTTTTGGCTTTTCAAAGCTACACCACTAAGCTCTGTTGGTTTAGATATTAGTACATAAGAGAAAAAAAATGTTTTAGTTGGTCTAACATGTTCCAATAATCTACTTCTTACATATGCTAATACAATGTTCAGAACTATCTATAAAACAGTCTCATTTTTATCTTTCTCAGTTAAGTAGTCTTATAAACTCAGGGATGTAGATTGAGGCACAAGAAGCAGTAGAGTAAGAGTAGATATACTAAGAAATGATTCCCTTACTCATGTGACTTACTTGATAACTATATAATATATCATTCAATCCAGGACTCTTCTGAATGTGAAAATGGTAAACTGGATAAAATGCTTGGACAATAATTGAGGCTATCTTGGGCAAATTGAGATGTATAGTCACTCTATGAACCATTTTCATTTGATGATGAATTTCGGGTACATATGCCTAACTATATGGATTAATAAAACATAGTACCCATTCATGATGTATAGCTTAGGTTTACAACATGGTTATTTAGTGTCTTAAGGCACTACCAGTTAAATCCCAACCAGAAATGAGTATGAGGCAGGAACTGTCTCTGAAAATAAGAACTGTATTTTACAAAGAAGACATGTAAATTTTAGGGGTTTGAAACTGTTCTCTTATCTACGCTTGCTACAGGCTCAGAATGGTATCCCAATATACTATAAACACTAATGTAACACTGGTTCTGATAATCATAAGGGCTAAATGGCAGAGCTAACTGAACTATACCCTAAGTCAGCCAGATAATCTTCCTTAGTCTGTGCTCTACTCAGAGATGGAAGTTTTAAAGCTGGCTAAATTTTATCTAAAATCTACCACACACTATTCTTCTTTCTTAGAGGTAAGGTGTATGAAATTCAGCAACTTATTTTTTTCTGATAGGTATTCCACTATGACCTAAGCCCATTAGATACCAGAAATCTCACAAAAGTAGCATACTCCTTAATTTTCATAGTGTTTATCTCCCATTCTATGGCAAAAACGTCTCCCTAAGGTATCAAGGACATGTGCGACTTACTGCTCACTAGGTCTATCAACATTATACCATACAGTAAATTTACATGAAGCCCTGAATGGTAAGATGATCAAGGTCTCTCAGATTTAAATCATGGTCCTGATGGAGAATAAGAAAGATAACGAATGTGTACTGCTGTCTCTACCAGGAGGAAGCAAACACTTTCTGTTACTCTATGTCTACTGGATTAGAAAAAGAAAATATATTTGTTTGCTCTATAGCTACATACTTAGTACCAGGAGCTATGCTTATTTGCTCTAACACTGAAATTACACTTGAAACAATTGGTTTACTTGTGGTTACACCTTGTTAAAGGTATGATAATCTACTTAAATTTTTAAAGATCCATTTGTCTTCTGTGTGGGACCAGCAGTCCAATTAAAAGGAAATAAGAAAGACACTGTACCACTGTGTCTTTCAAGAGTCAGTTGGTGGCATTGATTTTGTAATTCCCCAAGAAGGTGATACTTTGATAAAGAAGCTGAGCTCCAGGACTTCAGTTCTAAGTTCCTGTCATGACAGTCCTCACTTCATGGGTGGAAACCAATGTAGGGATTCTGACAATTGGTGAGGATATTTTAATCATGTAACACAAGAACTATAGTAAAAAACCATGAGTGGGTTTGAGAACTCTGCTAACTCACTAGAAGACAAACGTGGGTGCCAGAGATCCATTTATTATGCTCATTTTTTTCCCTACAGATCCCATTCTGACTGCTGGACTGTAGTAATGCATAGATCCCTAAGAAGTAGCATCATTTTAAAGATAGTGTTCAACAATCAATAGTAGTGCTTTACTGTCCTTAGTATATAATCATACTGGTAAATGGCTCCAAAGTTATTATTTTAGGATCTTTTCTCATAGGAAATTGATTCTCCTTAATATAAAGAGCTCCATCTTTATAAAATAATTTAGATCTGGGGCACCTGGGTGGCTCAATTGGTTAAATATCTGACTTCAGCTCAGGCCATGATCTCGCAGTTAGTGAGTTTGAGCATAGCATTGGGCTCTGTGCTGACAGCTCAGAGCCTGGAGCCTGCTTCAGATTCTGTCCACCCCCCCTACCTCGTGCCCCTCCCCCACTCACACTCTTTCTCTCTCTCCCTCTCAAAAATAAATAAACATCAAAAAATGTTTTATAAATTAACTTAAATCTGAATATTGGGACTCAGGTGCTGTTTGCTATTTTGATTAAGTCAGGTGTCTGGTCACTAGATTCAGAGTTCTTTTGTTATACAAAAATAATTATGCCTTAGATGGCTGCCTTCTTTACTTCATTAAAGGCTTCATAATCAGTTAGCCATTAAAATATGCAGTTGATTCAAGAATTCTGTTTCCACTTTGCCCCTGCTAGTTGTTGGATAATCTTGGCCACATGGCTTCTGAAACTTAGGTGTTATTTAAGTGCCCTCAGATCTCAACCTTTTCTCTGAAATCAGGGATCTTCTATCAATATCTAGACTTCTTACTTTCATCTTCAGCCTAAAAAGGTCAAGCACCTTTCAAAAATGTTGGTGCTCTACTCACTCAGTGCTTTGGTGAAAGGAATGTCTTCCAGGTCCTCTGAGGTCACAGGGAAAGGAGGCAGAAGTATGAAAACACATGGTAAATCTGCTCAAAGTCATTGTCATGATTCTGTCTACATCATGAAATTTCAGGCATGTCAACTTATCACAGGCCACTTTTGAGAATCAGTGGACATATGAGCTAGCATACTGAATTGATAGCATACAGTCAGTCCAGTCTAAAAGTGCATTCTTCCTTCTCTAGCAATTTCATTCCACACATATTCACTTGTTTTATTCTGATATAATTGAGCACAGTTTGCAATTCTTTGGTGAATAAATTTTCTCTTCCACCATCTTACTTAGTAATCTGACCCTACAAAATGCAGAGTACTGACTATAGTTATCAATCTGGAGGCAAATGGGGTAGTAGGGGTGTGACATGTGGAGAATTGGAATCTTGTTATAAGGTACCACACGAGCAAAATCAGAAGCAGATATCTGTGTACAATGGGGCCAGCTTCATTAGACAGAGGAGGATTTGATAGGTTTGCTGACAGAGAAACCTGAGACAAGTTTTAGACTCAGGATTCAATTAGTTTTCTGGAGTCTCAGTTGTTACTACTCTGATTCTTGGGGTGCCTCTCTTTCCAAGCTCTGTTCTTACTTTTCCCATATGAATTTTGATGAGTGAATTCAACCTACATTTTTTTTTCAGTCACCAGTAGAATCAGACTTAGTGTCTTATTTTTGACTACATCAATACTGGAAATACAAAGTACAAGAAGTTATTTTAGAGAAATCTGAGTTTTCCAATATTTCCTGAAACCAATTTAAATATTTGAATATGGGAGGGCTTGGGTGGCTCAGTCTGTTAAGCATCTGACTTTGGCTCAGGTCATGATCTCAAGGTTCATGAGTTCAAGCTTGACCTCTGTCATGACAGCTCAGAGCCTGGATCCTGCTTCAGATTCTGTGTCTCCCTCTCTCTCTGCCCCTCCCCTGCTCACACTCTGTCTCTCTCCCTCTCAAAAATAAACATTATTTTTTTTTATTTGAATATGTCCCTTTCTTTATGTTTGGCAGTGCAGTTAGAAGTAGGCTACCTACCACACTGTCCTTATTATCCTTTTGCCCATCATATTGTTATTGCCTCTGACACTTGGTTCTCTACAGGCATAATTTAAATAGGTGACCATACACACTAAATTAACTATCTTTTGTCTCTGGACACTGAAAACTATTAGTATCCCAACCTCTATGCCTTCAAACCCAATGAGGCCAGATAGTAATTATAAACCCCTGTCTTTGAGTTTTATCTGCAACCATTTCTGTATCAAACACAGTAACAACAAAAATTCAGTGTCAGAGTCCATAGATACTGCAGCTATTTTATTCAGAAAAGAATAAGATACAGGCCATTAGGTACTTACAAAATCACTGGACAAATGAGAAGAGCAGGCCATAACTGGAGCCTATGGAAATGACTCCCTTAGTACCATGGCAGAACTGGTCACCAAGGAGAGCAGATACTTCTGTCACAATGAAGAAGCTAGAGAATCAAAGATTTCAGCTTTAATTCTTGTCTCTAGGAGCACACTAACTAAGATGTGATCTTGGGATCACAAAGTCACTAATGATGTTGCTGGTTCCAGAATTACATTGTATGAGCTGAACAAATAGAACAGCTTTACTCAGTTACAAATAAAATCTCATGGGAGTGCATTGGTTGGAAATACCTGATGATATTAAGATNAAAAAAAAAAAAAAAAAAAAAAAAAAAAATAAAAAAAAAAAAAAGGCAAGTTCTAAAGCCATTCTACTGTACCTAACATAATAAGAAAAGAATTCATCATGCATGTGGGTTCTAATAATACATACACTAAATTCCTATATTATAATTATATGTGTATATTTCCAGGTGATCCTAAACAAATACCCAGTCAGCTAATCGTTTTTAAAATTTTAGGTTCCAAGTTTAAATTATTTTAATACCTATCCACAGATTCAATGTGTTCCCCCCAGAGCTTTTTCAAAGAGTATAAAAATAATCATTGACCTAGAAAATTACAGAAAATATGAAAGAGGAAAATATCAGAGGTCAGAGTATATACTGATGATGAACTAATAGAATAATGATAAAAGCCAAAATTAAAAAAAAATTGTTAAACAGCAAGAAGAATATTTTATGAATCCCAGAAATATCAGACAGAAATCCTGATTCTAAGGCTATCTTATTGGAAAGTATTATTAAGATGACTAAAGAACAAGAACTTTCCTGATTATTTTAAGTAGTGCAAACTGGTATAGGGAGGTCAGCGAAGTGTATAGTGGCAGATGATACCTTAGCTAGTCAGGGTTTAAACACAGATAATCTTGCTTCCAACTCCATCCCTATCACAACTACTGCATCCACAGGACTATTATGTTACACTATATTAGGGTACACAGAGCATCCATAGGAAGTTTGTGAACATTCACAAAAAAGACAGTGATTTTCTAAAACTTTTTCAAGCCATCTTTTCTCTTTACTTAAATTAATACACTTTGTACTTTGCATCTATACCTTCTTCCTACTTTTCACAAAATATTAATGGTAAACTTTATTTTCCTGTTTAGAACCACTCAGTTTTGGACTCAAAATTCAAACACCTTACTTTATAAGACCCTACATCAGAAATCAACAAGCTACAGTCCCATGGACAAATCCAGCTTGCTGCCTCATTTTATATATAAAGTCATAATGGAACAAAGCTGTGCTCATTTATTTATGTATTGTCTAGTTCTCACACTATATAGGCAGAGCTTAGTAGTTGCAACAGAAACCCTACGTCTTCATTAAGCCTAACCTTCATTATTTGGCCTTTACAAAAAGTTTACTGATCCCTGTCATATATTATCAGACATCTACCTTTCTATGCTATCCCTTATTCACTAGGTTCCAACTGTGCTAGTATTTGTATCATTGTTGGAAGCCATTCATTCTTTCCTCCCTTGAACATGCTTATCCTAAGATTTAGAAGGAAGTGGACTCTTACATGAATAATACCATCTTTATTCTGGAGTCACTTCTTCAAAGGAGTCTTCATTAAATATCCTACCTTAATTTAATCGTCTGCTACTCTCTTAGTTTCTGTTTCCTTCATTGCATTTATTACAACTTACAGTCAATCTAAAGTTGTTAAAATGTTGACACATTCTCTTAAAAGAGTATCTATCTATCAACCACTCACTTAATCCACCTTATTTTTTAGCTTTTCTTTTAATTTTTAAATAATTATAGATTCACAGGAAGTTACAAAACAAGTGGAGAAAGGTCGCATTTTGCCTTCACCCACTTTCTCTTAATGGGCACACTTATATAATTATAGTATAGTATTAAAATCCATGACTTTGGTGCAATGTGTGTATAGTTCTATGCTGTTTTACATGTGTAGATAGATTCATGTAACCACCACTGCTATCAAGATACAGAACCATTCCAGCACCACAAAGATGTCCTTCAGGATACCTCTTTTTAGTCATACTTACCCCCTCACAACCACCCATACCATCCCTAATTCTTAGCAATCAGCAGTCGGTTCTCCATCTCTATAATTTTTAATCTACTTCATTTTTGATGCTTGCTTATTTAATTTTGGGGTGTCATCTCTACCAGAAATTAAGCTCTAAAGAGACAGGTACATACTTACTTGTCTTACTTCCTGTTTGACTCTAAATTCTATATCCTATAGAATCCAAAATTGATCTCTTGTAAGTTATCTGGTAGTTTTCCCTAATCCAATTTCAATGCTCTATTTAAAAGCAGTGCCCCTCCTTCCTTTCTTTAAAGAGGAACTCAATCAATTCAAGGTCCTGCCAAAATGGTAATAACAGTTCTTTTTTTTATTAATAAACACACTATCATTCACTAGCAATAGACACTGAACGTTATGTGATAATGTCAATCAATGTACTGAAAAAAATGTACCGTAAATGAAACATAAATGTTAAAAGGGCAACTATTTCAACATGCAGAGAGTCATAATGCTTTATAAGAAACCTATCATGTTACAGTGTTTTGGAAGTATTATTTATTGTAATACTTGCACACTTTGTGAATAGCTATGTAAAATTAACAGCTGGATGGAGTTTCAGAATCATTTACCAACCAGTCGCATCTTATGAACAATTGCCTCAAAAGCATTGACTTGATTTTTAAAAGAGCTGCTAACAACTTTGTGAAGACCTTGAAAAGCATTTTACTCAAAAATATTTCTCCTAGGACTGCATGTGCTTTCTGTGTTTATTTTATCTGCCTTTTATTGACAGTATATTTTTGTTTCAATTGTTAACTTCAGAAATATTTAACATCCCTTGGAAAAATGATTTGCATCGCAGCAGGCTCCTTTACTGTTAAGACTTCATTTGTCCTGCTACGTCCTTGTCTCATGACATCATCTTCTGTGTCTCAAATCAGGTCCATTTGAAATCGGAATGATTGTAACATCAGAAACAGTGAAGAATTGGAGCAAGATGCCAATTGGGTTTCACTACCAGCCATTGATTCTATTCCTACTCTATCATACATTTGTAAAGTACCCACTGCTTTAACCCAAGGATCAGTTACATATTGTATAAGCATCTTTATTTTCCTCAGTAATCCTTGGGGAGATGCAAAGACTCCAGTCCTAACAAGCACCTGGCTTATAGCGAGTTGTTCTCCCTCCCTCTCCTGCTGCTGCTTCTTCTCCTTCTCCTTCTCCTCTTCTTCTCCTTCTTCTCTTCTTCTCCTTCTTCTAGCACAAAAGGATACAAAAGTCCCAAAGCAACTCTTTATTCTTGACAAAAATAATAATCTTCTCAATTTAAAATATAAAATAATCAAACTACAAAAACGCTTTGCATATAAATATATGTAGTTTCCAAGAAAAAAAAATTGACAGCATTTTTCTTTGCACATAGTTTCATTTAGGCAATCTGAGTGAATGCTGACATGTAAATGATAATTTTGATTTAGTACGAGCTATGATAAGAGCGTCAGCAAGTCAGATCTGTCATAACTTTATGAGAAGAGATGCGGTACAAAGTAGGACTCTCTGTAAGCCATACCTGAAGGAGACATTACAAGGCAGATTTCATTGTCGTCTATTAATCATTTATAATAAAAGCAAAAACTTTATAAAATATGTATTAAACACCATTAGGTAATGTTGCTAGTATCATTTCTTTTGAATATACAATTAAGTCTCAGGAAGATTTACAAGCCCTATTACTTTTTTTTCCCCAATGTGTTTCTAATAAAATCTCATATTGTTTTGATGATGTATCTGGAGAAATGTCCGGAAGTTTCCAGAGCTAAAAAGAGATGAGTGAGGAAAACAACAACTGAAAAATGAATAATAAATCTAAAAATGTTTCTGCGGTGCCTGGGTGGCTCAGTTGGTTAAGCATCCAACTTCGGCTCAGGTCATGATCTCATGGTTTGTGGGTTTGAGCCCTGCGTCAGGCTCTGTGCTGACAGCTCAGAGCCAGGGGTCTGCTTCAGATTCTGTGTCTCCCTCTCTCTTTGCCCCTCCACTACTCATGCCCTGTTTCTGTCTCAAAGATAACCATAAATTTTTTTAAATAAAAATATTTCTCAAATGACACATGACTCAAATATTTTCTTAATGTTTGTTTTAGTATTTAGAGACATCTGTTGTTTAATTGTTCAAAAGGTTTTCTAATACTGCTTTTGTTTTATTTATGAATATATAGATGAAATAGTTTCCAGCAGCAGAAATGAATGATATAAAACTCTCATACTGGACAAATTTTAGCTTACTGAGTGTCAAACTGATTTCTCATTTGAGACACCACAAGCATGGGTTTGGAGGTCACCAACATA
This sequence comes from Crocuta crocuta, assembly GCF_008692635.1. Classification (NCBI taxonomy): domain Eukaryota; kingdom Metazoa; phylum Chordata; class Mammalia; order Carnivora; family Hyaenidae; genus Crocuta; species Crocuta crocuta. The sequence goes on along the minus strand of NW_027530545.1, from coordinate 8,703,275 downwards.
CAGGTTTTAATATTAATTTCAACATTTCATAGTTAAATGATGTTGTCTAAATTGCTGATCCACTTTGAACCATCATTTTCTTGTGGGAAAATAAGAATATTAAACTTTGCTCTGGAAGAATGATTGATGTTTAGACTAAATGAGAATATGCATATTCTCATATACTAGATGCTCAATAAAATTCTCTTTATTATTTACATAACTTTTATCATTTTAATATTCTTCTATGCATGTTTTCCCATCTCCATTTCTTTAATGAGAGTATTCTTTAGAATTTATACTTAAACCTGTCATTTACAATTTTTTTTCCCAGAAAATCTCATTTTTTCCATGGTCTTCATTACCAGTAAAGCTTAAAGTCCCCTAACCACACACATCTCACCTCTCCCAACACCTCCTCCCTTCGGATTGCTTCTAATCTTCATTTAGTTTCTCACTCCCAGCTCCCAACCCTGAGTCCCAGAAGACACCTGGAAACGCTCATTATCTCAAAGAACAGTAATTATCACATTATCACTCCCCAAACCTGCTCTCCTCTCTCTGTATCTCAATTGTTGGTATCACCATTTTCTCAGCAGAACGTTTCAGAAAACTTTCCTCTTTTTCCTCTCTTTACTTGATTACCAGTTTTTCTCCAGCTTATCTCTTACTCATTTTTTTCCTGTCCCTCATCCATATCATAATTGCCATCATCGCAGCTTAGGATCTTGTGCACTCATTACACACTCCCTTGAAATGATTCGGCATAAATATGTTCACCAGATATTTATTCTCTTAACAATGTCTCCCCAGACCTGCAGAATGCGACTGGAACACAAAAGACCCCAGCGTAGCTTATTTTCCCATCTTTGCCTTAAGAATGAATACCCTACATACTGAGGCCACCAGTTGTTTCTCCATTTTATGAGATATATTGCTCCCTTTTTCGTATAGGTGATAAGCCCTATTCATCCTTTTAAGATTAACTGAAGTCACTTAACATCTGACAAGTGAAATTATTTTAATTTCCCTTTGTTCTCTAAGAGCAATTGTGGCAAATTTAGATCGTTGACCCTTTCTAATTACACTGTATCCATTTGTGTATAAGTTTATATCAATAATATATGCTGTATTTTCTCACTAAATGGGCAGCACCTTAGTGATAGAGAACCCCCTTTTATTCACTTTTGAGTTACCTTGGCAACCTATAACCTGGAAAGATAATGAATTTGATTTATTAAGTGAATGAATGAATCACATGGTATATTCCTGGCTAACACATAATAGTACAAAATAAAGGTTTGCTGACTTTAATTAAAATGAGATAGTATGGAGAGAGCTAATAGCTTTTTATTGTATATAGAATTTTATGTCCCAGATGCCGGTTATTAGTGATATGTTTTAATGTTTACATATTTTTAAATGTTTTATTTATTTCTGAGAGAAAGAAGGAGCATAAGCAGGGGAGAGTCAGATAGAGAGGGAGACACAGAATCTGAAATAGGCTCCAGGCTCTGAGCTAGCTTTCAGTGGGGCTCGAACCCACAAACCGTGAGATCATGACCTGAGAAGTTGGATGCTTAACTAACTGAAGCACCCAGGCATTCCAATGTTTATGTATTTTTGACAGAGACAGAGACAGAGTGTGAGTGGGGGGTGGTGGAAGGGAAGAGAGAGAGGAAGACACAAAACTCAAAGCAGGCTCCAGGCTCTGGGCTGACAGCACAGAGCCGATGGCGGGGCTCTAATTCAGGAAACTGGGAGATCATGACCTGAGCTACCCACCCCGGCACTCCCACCTATTTTTCAATGTGTATTTTAAAACTAGTAATAAGTTACAATTTTATATTTTATTAATAAATATTATAGTAGGAAATCTGACATATTTCTCAGGATTACATTTTACCAAGTATTTATAAAGTAATCAATATATGTTAAGCATTTACTGATCTGAAGACATCCTCTCAAACTTGGCAGGAGTATTTTTCTTGGGAATTTTTACATACCATTGTTTTTCATCTCAAAAACTGTATTCAGGCAAAGCCTAATGTTAAAATCTCATATTATTACGTAAAGCAAAAAAAAAAAAAAATTCC
>NW_027530545.1:8659250-8701170 GCF_008692635.1 Crocuta crocuta | reverse complement strand
AAAAAAAAAAAAAAAATTCCCAGCAGGTACAGAGCTCCAATACTTACCTACCCTCCCTGCAGCCCATATTCCTCCCCATGCACAGGCTTCCCCAAAGGATATTCAATAAGACCACTCTCAAAACAGAATGAATAAGTTAGCAATAATGTGTTCTAAAACACCATCTTCTATAACAGATGCTCAATGACTTCAGGAGCAAGGAGTTGGTATCAGGAGAGTGAGCATTTTAAGTGGATTAACTGATTTGGTCATCAGTTAAGTGTGTGTACTCCTACTATTTCTTTTTATGCGAAGTCTTTCTCTGTGCTATTATATTTTCAACTTCTATTCTATCTTGTGCCAAGCAGCTGTCCAAAGGCTTCAGTTAGAATCTATATTAATCTAGTTTGTTTATGAGAAGATAAGTGGCCTGCAGACATCCATAAATGCATTTGAACATGTCCTGGAAAATTTTATTTTCATTATTTGAAAAATGTTGACACTTGTTTTTATGTATGACCTTGATTTTATCTTAAATGTTGGAAGATTCTATGAGAATGTGACAAACAGGTGGGGTAACTTGTTCACTATGAAGTGGGATATAGGGATATTGAAACTATTTAGGGAAAAAATAAAAAGTAGCCTATTAAATTTCCTTACAGCTCTGGGGGAAAAAAAAGAACATTCAAACATCCTTATAGGATATAGATTTTTATTTTATGGGTTAAGCCTGCTATATTTCCTGATGATTTTTCTTTTTTTTTTCTTTACACAGATTTTAGGATTCTCTTTATTCATGTTTTTGAACAAATAGCATTTCCTGGGATCTAGGAACTGTTCTGATGTCTAGGGATACAGAGTGGACAAAAAAACACAAATCTCTAACATGTACAGTTTGTATTTTGTAGTGATAACAGATATTAAGATAAATAAGTAAAATACAGTTTTTTTGTCAGTAATGCCACTTATAAATTGGTATCAATGTAGTCTTATAATGATCTCCCACTCTTTTCCATCTTTAACTTAAAACTTTTAATATGTCTTCTGTGAATTTTTCTTAATTTTCTAAACACTGTAGGTTTTTCTGTATGTTCATGACTGTTAACTGTGTTCCTTTAGCCACTGCACCCCATCTTTCTCTAACAATCTCTCTCTCTAAATGATTTGTGTTCCACTGGCAGCTCTGTGCCAAAGAGTGATATATCCTGATGAAGCCATTAAGCACTGTACTACAGACATTAAGGGGATGATATAGGCATGATTTCAATCATGCAAAAGGAAACTACCCTAGTTCTAGGAAGGAAAAGCACCAGAGAGCTTAGCCCACTCTAGTCTACATTTTCATCTCATTACATTGAAATCTGGGAACGTCAGAACAAATTAACGCTTTCTCCCCACAAGGCAATCACTGTAAGTATCATCATCAGATGCATGTTGAGCACCCGCAGGGAGAAGGGCTGGGCCTGAGAATCGGCAGCACACTGACAAGAACCAAAGTACACATCGAGGGGAAATGAGTTGATAAAATGGGAAAGATGTTAGAAGCAGTTGAACTTTTCACTCTGTGCTGTCGTGATGATTTTCTCTAAAAATCTCTCTTCCCTAAAAGTCATGATATTGTCCCAAGCTCTGTTATAACCCCAAATTATATTTAAATATCTGTTTAATTACCTCCACCAAGTACTCCAATTGTCTTTGAAATATAGCTGTAACTTGCTTTCTGAAATAAATCCTTAAATGGAATATAGAAACTATGTATTTTTGATAAGCCAAGTTTTATAATAAGAATAGTAAGAGTCAAAGGTCTAAGAGACAAGATGCTTGCCAAATGCAAAATTAAAATAATTGTACTTAATTTTATTATTGGGATAGATTTGAAATAATAGAATGTTCAAGGCATTCCACATTTATTGTCTGTTTTATTAAAGTTCATTTTTTTAAATTGAAATGTGTCAGGACTGTATTGTATGTGGTAAATGTACCAGTCGGCATATATGATAACAAAGTAATGTCTGTAAAGCATATTATATTTTGGTAATGATTAGTAACTCCTATCTAATAGATCAGAGACGGCTCCAGCAGTCCAAAGTGAGAAAAAGTATTCAAATTGCTTACATTCTTTTCACAAATACTTACTAGTATAAACTTACGCTGTCTTTCATAATGACACATTCTGGATAATGGAACGTATAACTTTTAAGCATAAAACAAAAATAAACATGTGAAATTACAATCATACCAACAAATAAAACAGATTTATCTTTTTAATGGTAATTTAAACTAGCTGAACACTAAAGCAAAGAATTTCACTATAAATCTCTTATTTTCTCTGAAAAATATTGAATATATTTCAATACTTATTGGTATTCTAGGTTCATATTAATACCAATTATTTAACTAAGTATATTATAAATGCAGACCCAGGGCCTATATAACTATGAAGAGCCATTTGCCTCTAAGTTAAAATCACACTGAGCTGTGATTTTTTTTAACTTATTTTCCCACCCCTTTTCCCCATCATATTGAAAGCTTTTAGTTTTCACTGCCATTTCTGTAGCTGATAAAAATGATCTCCTCTCTTGGGGAGTCTGGGTGGCTAAGTTGGTTAAGTGTCCAACTTCACCACAGGTCATGATCTCACGGTTTGTGGGTTCGAGCCCCATGTTGGGCTCTGTGCTGACAGCTAGCTCAGAGCCTGGAGACTGCTTCAGATTCTGTGTCTCCCTCTCTCACTGACCCTCCCCTGCTTATGCTGTCTCTATCTCTCTCTCAAAAATAAATAAAACATTTAAAAAAAAGATCTCTTCTCTTTGTGGTTATTAGTCTAAAGGAATGCGATCTTGAATAGTAAAACCAATCTTCTTAAGACTTAAGTATAAACTAAGAGTATGTAGACCTTGAGTGAGAATCTTACCATCTGCTCTTTAACCTTTGTATATGGATAGTGAATTTGCTTTGAACCAGTAATTTTGTGTGTGCATGCATACAGACATGTGCTATATCACCAATTCGATTTCTCTTAAAATGAAAAAAGAAGGTCATTTTTTGAAAACACAGGAATTAGAACACATAAGTTGTAATTAAAAACCTATCACAACTTAAAGTGACACTAAGGTCGGGTAACTGGTTGATCTGTAAAACTTGTTTTTATTTGCTGTTTTGAAATTATTGTTTTGGTTTTCGATAGGTGTTATTTTTTATATGAATATGATCATTTTCCATGTGCTTAAAATTCAATTAGGTGGTGAGTTTCTTTTTTTGTTTGTTTAGTTGATTGGTTTTGAGGTGAGAGCATCAATACAGGAACAGGCTCTTTCAGAAATAAATTTAAATGCTAATTGGAGAACAGAGAACCATGTAACTGAAAAACTGAATAAAAACACAGGATAACACCATGATGATCTGGCGTTTTAAACTGTAAGTGTGGAATTCTCTTCAAAATGGGATCTGTGGCCTAGTGGCATCTTTTGCACCTGGCAACTTGCTAGAAATGCACACCTGTAGCCATCATCCCACATCTACTATCAGAGTTAGCACGTTTTATAAGATCCCTGTGCAGTTTGTATCCATATTAACATTTGAGAAATGCTTTCAAAGTGGATCATTATAGATTTATTATGATTATGAATATCGTCCAACTACATGGAAGGTTCCATACTAGCCACAGCAGAAATACATACAAGGGTACTCACCATAAGAGGTTCTGGATCTCAAAATCTAGGTAGGGGTAACTCAATAACCAGGCAAAGGAAATATACACCTAGGGAGATTTGTTGGGAGACAGGAAAGGCTGAGTGGTCTCTCAAATAACCTCCTAATGGTAAATTCTGGATATTCCACTAAATTTAAACTCTTTTCTTTGAGGATAGAATCCTTATTAAAATTAAATATACTCTAATTAAATCCCACTCCATCTCTCTAAATCCTACCCATCTTTCAACCATCCCATTTATCACTTTTCTCTTCTTTGAGATCATCTTCAGGCTTCTCGGTTGGAAGTGATTCTCACTCCTTAGAAGCCCTAAAGCAAAATCCTATCTGGACCACTTCTTTGATACTGATTTCCTTTATCACATTGCTAGGTGGGACTGTTTTCATGTAAGTGATGGACTAAACATGCTTCTGTGTATCTAATCTTACAGCATACACCAGAATATAAGATGCTTCATGGGAATAGCCGTAGCATATCATTCTTTATAACTTTGTCAGCATATGGCACAGTGTCTGTCCCATAAAGGCTTGAATGAAAAAGCTGAGCAGAACACGTAATAAAGGATAGCTCAAGAGACACATACCTCGAACTGAAAGGCTACAGTGAACAAGATGGGTTGTAATAGTTCTCTATTTGTCCAGGTATGCTCAAGAGTACTAATAACGCAGCTCTTCAGAGAGTTATCGGAGGAAGCCTACAAGAATGCTGTGAAGCGATAGCTTAATTGATTTAGCTGGCAAGTGTGGAAGCATGGGGGGCTAAATGTACTTTTTTAAATTGCCCTTGCCTTCTTATCTGTCCCCAAGTTAATTCTTACTTGCTATCCTGAACATTCTCTGTATGCTTTGGTTTCAATCTTTTGCATTCACTATTATTTCAGAAAGGCATATCCTTTTTAAAATCAGATTGAGAAAAGTCAAGTGGAATCCTGGGCAATTTGCCTTGAATTCAAGTAGATGTTACTATTTTCCAGTGGGAGAGTAGGCAGGTAGACTCTGCGTTAGCTAGCCTAGCATAAGGGACAGATGCAGGTAAGGAGAGAGTAAGAGAAAGGGGATCAAGTTTATCCGTTCTAATAGCAAGACTTCATTCAATTAACCCCTACCATTAGGTGAGAGTAAGAAAGGGTGCAAGCTTACTACTGTCATCATCCAGAAATAAAACTTCAGTATGCTCAGATCACATCTAATTGGATTTTTAGTGTTCACATCTATGTGTACTGGAGTAAAAGTAGTAAAACTGTTAACTTGATGGCCTATGTGATGTAAGGAGTCAGATTCTTATTTCAGACACATTTTAGGTTGGACAAATCCCTATCTTCTATTTAAGCCAGCACTTAACTATGCATAAGTATCACCTGGGGAATGTACAGGGATCTAGATCCCTTGGTCCCAAATCTCAGTCACCCTAAATGTTTAGGTCTAAAACAAGACATAGACTCAAACTTTTAACAAGAACCCTTTGTTATTCCCGATGTGAAGGAAGGCTAGTTACAATCTTTCTTTTAAAAGATCAATGTCAAAAATAGGATTTTAGTTGCTGGGTTTTTTTTTTAGAAATCAGGTTGGTTGCTTTTTAAATGCTTCTTTTCCTCCCTGCAACATTCATTTCTCCCTTATTCCTGAAGTGAGCAGCAAAGAAGGTAAAACACTTAAGTATATGGCCTGTTGATGAGTATTCAGAAATACTCTTCTGGAGAGGGCACTCCTATGTTCCACTTGGCCAACACAGTCCAAGTTGATATCCTTTGTCCCAGCAATGCATTTTATGTCATTCTTAAAGGATCCAAGTTTGAACAATGAATTTACATGACCACTGCAATCCTATATTAACAGCTACAACTGAGGGATGTGAAGATATGAATATGTATCTAAATAATTCTATTTTCTGCTTTTCAAAGTGTTTCTTAAGTAATGGGCACAGATGTCATTCAAAAAGTGTTTTTCCAAGATAAAGTGACTATACAACTTTTAAAAGGTTTATGGTCCCCAAACTGCATAGTTAATAACAAATTCTCCACTGTTTTTGGGTGTGGGGGGATGTATTAAAAAAACTATCTAATGTCAACAACTAGGATAAAAATCTAATGTCAATAAAATGTCAAAACATAAATCCAGAAATAATTTAATTTAAAATAAATGAAACCATCATTTATATAATTCCATTAGGTTTTTCTGCCAGACCTTAATTCAAAATGTGTAAATTATTAACCATATTACATTGTATTCAGTTCTTCATTTTTCACTAATAGGTGGCTGCCTAAATTTCTACAGTTGCTATAATTTTTCTTGAGAATTTATAGAATTTTAATATTAGATTACATGAAAAAATACTGACTAGTTTTTTTTAACCTTACATTTTTACTCATCCTGTTCAACTACTAAAACTCAATTTATTAAGGGTGTATAAGCAGCAAGAGGAAGCAGGGAACTACGCTGCAGCTGCTATAAATCGAAATTTCTGAAAATTGAAAATCACTTGCAAGATCTTCAGTTCCTACACCTCAAAATGAACAGGGAAGCAGACGTGCACTACAAATGCAGTGCCCCTTCTTAGTGGAAATTCAGAGAACTGATTATTATGAGACTATTATTGAGACTAATTTTACTCAATAAATCTAACAAGTCCTGTGCCAGTCTTTCCTTCCTTCCTTCCTTCCTTCCTTCCTTTCCTTCCTTCCTTTTCTTTTTCTTTTCTTCCATCCATCTATCTCTCTATATCTATCTATCTATCTATCTATCTGCTTGTGACCCTATTTATTTTTCAATCCACCACCCCAGATTCACTTACTAGGGCTAAGAGAATATGTCTACCCTTTGTGAAACAAGCTCTTTGGCCTTGCTTGCCCTATGTGAACTGACTTCACTCCTCCAGCCCTTAGCAGGATGTCTAATCTTAATCAAATGTCTGAATCTAACCATCACTCTTCCACTTCTAGGAAATACAACAGAGCACCACCCTGACTCAGATGAAACTAGACATGCTAGAAGCACCATTTGCCAAGATCCAATATGTAAACATCATCCTAGAGTACATGTTGGTACCGAGAGTCAACTTCCCAAATCTTGTGTATGTGGCTGTGGTTTCAGAATGACAGCAGCTTCAAAGGAATGGATAGCAAAACAAGGTGAGCTCTGCTGAAGAGATGATTTTACCCAGGAAATAAAAATAAGTTTAGAGAAAGGAAAGAGAGCTACTTCACTCTCCAACTCTAGCAGCTCAATGCCAGTCGGTTTCAACGTCAGAGAATCCCAGTTCATCTGAAGCCCATCTTCTATCATCCTGCTTTCAGACACCCCAACCACCTCTTCTTCCTGCATACAGAGTTCCTATCCTACCAAGATTCAGTCTCAAATTCTACTTAGCTCAAACTAAGCTCCAATCTCTGAGTTCAAACTCCTACCTAGGTGATGGTGACTCTTATTTGACTTGGATCTCTCACCAGCTTCTTTGCCCAAGTGCCACACTTAATTCCCTACAGACCAATGCAGTCACCACCTTCAAGTCTGGACTTTAGCTCAACCACTGACTGCTTGGATTAAAATGACCAATCCATCTTCTTGCATTGAAGCTTAGCCTGAGTGTTTGCATTATATAGATTAAATATAATTGTGTAAATTCCAGATTTTGTAAAAACCTATACAATCTTCTCTATGGGTAATTTTTATCATCTATCTATCTATCTATCTATCTATCATCTATCTATTTTTTAATGTTTTATTTATTTCTGAGAGAGAGAGAGTGCAGCACCATGAGCAGGGGAGGGTCAGAGAGGGAGACACCGAATCCGAAGCAGGCTCCAGGCTCTGAGCTGGCTGTCAGCACAGGGCCCGACGCAGGGCTCAAACCGATGAACTGTGAGATCATGACCTGAGTCGAAGTTGGACGCTTAACCGACTGAGCCACCCAGGTGCCCCCTGTGGGTAATTTTTAAACATATGGGGCATGACATTCCAGTTTTTACCAAATGTTCCTTCAGAGAATAAGACAGGATTCTGTTCAGATCCATCTGATCCAAATCTCCAAGCAAGCACAGAAAGAAAATTAAAGACTTCCCAAGCAGGCATAATAGGCAGGTTGATCTATACAAAATCTCTTATAATTTTAGATCATTAGTTTCCTTGACACATTAAGTGTTCAATGTAAAGACCTAATCCTCAAGCAAATACCACAAAAACAAATCCAAACAAAAATCAAAGCTGGGAGGGAAGGGAGAAAAGTTCAGAACATTCTTAGGCAGAAGTTTTCCAATATTTTAGCTAAAATTTACTTGAATCTAAGAATGAAGAATATCTCAAACTTACTCATGGTTAATGAAAAGCCTCCAGTTGGCATTGAAAATAACTTTCAGGGAAGCCTGAACAGTGCAACCAAATGTCTGTCCTACATGGACTACTTTATTTTAATAATAATGTTTATGAGGACCTGTTTAAGAGATAATCCACGCATACTTATATAAAAAGTAGATCCGGTCTACCATTTAATTTGTGCTATGATCTACACCATTATACAAACTTGAAATCTACTTCTGCAGTTCTGCAATTTTAAATAGGATATATTCATAGACAATATTTAGAGCAAGTTAAGTACTTATCTAAAAAGCTTAACCTTCATAGGAGGTAAGCTGCACCGAAACTACAATAAAGTGTTTGTGGAAGCAGAGTGAAAAAGGAGAGTAGAAAGCACTAATGTATGTGCAATGTAATTTGGATTTCATAGAGCTAGTAGAAAAAATATCATTGGTCAATTGCTCTGACACTCGTGAATTTATAATAGAGAGCCCTGTTTATATCTGCAGATGTTAAATAGAATATATGTGCATGTGTGCATAAAATATTTCTGTCTATATTTGACAACTGTTCTTAATTATATTAAGGTGGTTCTAGAACCAGAAAGAGTTTATAAGTGAGAATTAAAATGTTAAGGTTGATGCCCAGGTTTATTTTTCAAGTTGCATATTCAATTCTACGTTGTTGGCCCTCTAGGCCTATACAGTATGAAACATTTTAGGGATAATCATCTTCCCGGTGAACTTTATGTTTTAACTTAACACTGATATTAAAGTATTTGGGCATCACTACTGTAAATGATCATTAAAAAACCATTCTCTACTAATAATAATATATGTGCACAGCACTGATTCGGTCTTAAAGAGACTTTTACATTCATTACTTCATTGAATCTTTGTGAATCATCTATCCATCAGAGACAAAGAAACTGAGCCTTCAAAAGACTCTGTAATTTACTAAACTATACAGCTGAAATGAATCACACTAAGGACTTGCAACCTGGTTTTACGATTGATATCTATATACCTCATTAATTAAGCATCTTACTGAATGCATTTGCAACATTTTTATGTGTTTATTTATTTGAGGACCTGTTGAAGCTTGGGGATCTAAGTAGAGCAATACCAGTAAGTATGTGTACAGCACCTAACAGAAAGAGCAATACGACATCTACAACAATGATAATAAAAAGTGGTAATGAAGCAAAACAAAGGAAAAGTACAAAAGATAAATCAGGATGGAAGCATCTGCATTTGCACTACAATGAACTATTATAGACTAATAAATTATATTTCAATATACTAGTGGGGTTTAGTACAACAGTAAGCCCATTTTAAAATATCTATTCTAATTCAGGCACACCTCAGTGTCCATTGCTAATAAAACTGTTTTTAAAGTAAAATGTTAGACCCCCAAAATTGTGATCCCCTGTATTATATTCTTCCTGGAACTCCATTTTTATAGAAGTTTTAATGTGATTTTAAATGTAACTAATTATAAGCAAACTCCAAATTATCTTCCCAAGTCTGTGTGAATGCACAAAGCTATGGAATCATGCGTCTAGAACAACACTATCTAACAGGGCTTTCCGCAGTGATGAAAATAGTTTAGATTTGCACTGTCTGTATTTGGCAACTGAGTGTTTGAAAAGTGGCTAGTAGCCCTGAGGAACTGATTTTTAAATCTTTAACTAAGGCAGTTTAAATTGAAGTAGCCACAGATGGGAAGTGGGTACCATATTGGACAGCGCAGATCTAGAACCTAGCTGCTGAAAAGTCATGTGAGGATGAGCAGCACTGCAATCACCGAGGTGCTTGTAGAAATGCAGAATCAGGACGCTCTGAATTAGAACACTTATGAACAAATTCTCCAGTTGATTCAAAAGTACTATTAAAGTTTGAGAAAGGGTGACCTAATATCAATTAGGGATGTAAACATTTAACTAACATTGCCGGTGCTGTATGATTTCAGAATTTAAAAGAAAAAAAACATAAACATAAATCATGGTATTGCTTTTGAGGGTAAAGTCTGCAACTATATCTACTGAAAACAAAATATTTCTATGAACATTAAAATGCTAGGCAATGAGTTGATTTCCAAATATCCAGATGTTCAGCATTATGCTTCCAAAATATACAGCCCCACCCACTCTTCAGATGAAAATTTGCCTCCAGATGTCTGGCATCATGTAGGTGCCAGTACGTCCTTCAGAGCTGCTCATGGCCAACTTGCACACTGTACACTTGTGAATTGCCATGATGATCTGTAAAGGAAAACAAGTGCTGTTTTTCCAAAATATTTTCTGTCATAAGAGGCAATTAAACTTGTTAAGGGAGAGCGGCCACCGAAGTGTGGAGCGCTGCGCTTCTCTGCTTTTGCCATTTCCTACGCACAGACCAGAAACCTCAACTCTCCAGAGAATAGGTATTAACACTGCCTGAAAATGAAAAACAGATTATCTCCATCTAAACCACTGCATCTTTTCCCTTAATGTTTTAGTTTGGGGGTGTTTTAAATATAGATAGCTTAGAGAGGACAACTTGTAATATATCTTCAGTAGCAGTACATTGGAGAACGGGTAACACTTTTATCCCTGTATCATTAACCTGCTAACAGATTGTTTATTCAGTTAGTTTATTTTGACTTGGGGAGGCACAGAAAGCCAAACCTGCTTCTAACATGGTAGAATTAAACAAGGAAGTTTCAAGTAGAGAAGTTGGGAAGATAGTGGCACACACGTGACTGGGAAGCATTCCATGCACACCAGAGAAAGATTACTTGTGGGTTAGCTCACTGGGATGGCTCATAGCCATGGAGATCTGTTTACTACAAATGGGTAGTCTCAGACTCAGAGGGCCCCCCAGAGTTGCCTGCAAATCCTTCCATTTGTTTTTGCTCAGCTTCTTTTCCCTTTCTGTACATTCAGAACTTTCGCTCTTCTCAAGCTCCTTTTCTAAGGACCACTGCTATCCAACTCTGGATAGAGCGTTGAGAGGCCATTAGGTGCAAACCTTTTAAATCGCTGCCCTCTAGTTCTGAATATATATGTCTCTACGTCAAATCCCATCTTGCTCTCCTTTATTCCCCATTCCAGTGAACAGGCATTTTATGTTGTAGCCCAAGAGTAAGCTTGCCACCTATATTCCAGATAATATACTCCTGCTTCCTCCAGTAACTCATCAGCTAATCCCTCCTATTTCCTATTTGAGTCTGTTCTTTTGTAACTTGTTCCCTTTAATCTGTAAAAACAGTATATCTCTCTAACTTGCCTGAAATATTAAAAAATGAAATCTCCCTTGATAACATGCGGCATACACTCTAGTCACACCCTGTCTACTGTATTTCAGAGCCAAACAAATGAGTCATCTATCTTCACAGCATTTTCAAACACACTGCGACTCAATTTTCTCTAATCATTTTCTTGAAAACTTTCTGAACATGTTTTTCTGCATACTGTGGGAGGGGAGTGGGGGATTGAGGGGAGCACACGCCCTTTACTTTTTATCTTAGCTAACTTGCCTGCAATATTTAATCCTGGTTGTCCACACTTTCTTTCTGGATACTTTTCCTCTTATGGTCCCTATGACTACATTGTCTTTTGCTTTTTTCTTTGTCTCACTGCCTTCTATTCAATCCCTGCATAGCTTCCTTGTTCTCAGTTCTTTACACATCAGTGCTCTTTTCTCCAGGCTCTCTTCTTTTGTCCTCTTTACATACCTTCACTGCGTTACTTTCTTTGGGCTCATAATTTCATTTATGGCCTTTACATTTATTCACTAATCTCTCTCCAGCCTCTTCTTTTCTGAGATCAGCCCAGTGTACTAATAAAGTCTAAGGGATTTCTACTTTCCTTTTCACAACCACTGACTTTAAAAATCAACATATTGAAAACGGGACATTTTCTTTGCCTAAAAATTCTAGATCATTCAATGAATTCTCAGTTTTGATGAATGAGACCAGTTGTTTTACTCTGAAAACGAGGAGATCTCTTCAATACCCCCCTTTACTTTTCATCTTTAAGAACTGTTATACTTCAGAGACCATCTCCTGAATGTCTCGTGGATTTGTCTCTGATTCTATACTTGCTCAGCCACTTTGGCCAAGCCTTATTAATTTCTTATCCCTGATTATTGCAGAAGCTACTTAACTATCTTCAAGCCTCTTAAACTTTTACCTTTTCAGTAAGAGTAACTGTTAAGTATAACGGGATATTCCACATCTCTACTTAAAAATTCTTCATTGTGTTGGGGGGCCTGGGGGCTCAGTCAGTTGAGTGTCTGGCTGTTGATTCTGGCCCAGGTCATGGTCTCACAGTTCGTGGGATCGAGCCCCACATCAAGCTCTGTGCTGACAGCACAGGGCATTCTTGGATTCTCTCTCTCCCCTCTCTGCCCCCTCCACTCGCATTCTCTCTCTCTCTCTGAAAATAAAACATTTTAAAAAGGTTTAAAGAACAGTCTGCAGTGTCTCCATTCCCTGATGAAATTCAAACTTCTTACCTTATGAATTCCTAGCATAATTCACATACACTTGCTGTGTGGCTCCCGCTTGCCCATCAGGCCCACCCCCATCACGGGCAATCTATCTCTAATTCTATTGCAGGNGATGAAATTCAAACTTCTTACCTTATGAATTCCTAGCATAATTCACATACACTTGCTGTGTGGCTCCCGCTTGCCCATCCACCCCCATCACGGGCAATCTATCTCTAATTCTATTGCAGATGCTATTCTACTGCACATACATGAGGTTCTGCAATCCTCTTCTCTCAGTCTGGAAAAGAGGAGGATGGGAGTTAGGGAATTATTTTCCATCAAACTCTTCTTTCTCCTTTAGGCTTAAAAAGGTACAATCTCAACCAAGTATCTTCCTCTGGTTCGAATTCACCTACACACCCCATATCACCAGTATTCTCAAAGGTTAAGTACTCTCATAATGCAGCACACCTTGTGATGACCCTCTCAGTTCCTCACACCATACTGTAATCCCTTCTACTGTGGGGGGGAAGTCATAAGTAGACTGCAAGTTCCTTAAGCACAAGGGCAGTAGTTGACTTGATTTTCTATCTCCAGTATCTTTGGGTCCCCTAGGATATATCTAATCATAGAGAATATCCAGTAATTGAGTATAACATTTCTTCAATCACAAATTGTGAAATCATCAATTGTGAGTACTCATGGATTATATATTCCCTATTACAATTTGGCCTCAGTTATGAAGGAAGAAATGAGGCATTTATGGTATGTGATGTGTGGCTGGAGAGATTCAGGAGTTAATGTTGGGTCTTGAATTTCTCTGGGTGTGTTGGCCTACGTCATCACTGTTGAAATAAAAGGGCTGTGTGTTCTAAGAGATGATGTGTTGATCCTAAGTTTCCTCAATTTCTTTTAACTTAGGTGTGTACATATCTGATATATACATATTCAAGGAAAAGGGTTGTCCTTTATTCATTTTTGTATTCATAAATCTGACACATAGTTGATGATCAATACACATTTGTGAATTCACATTTATGTAAATAACCAGATGATTAGGATTTGTAAAATCTGACAGAACTGATCGATGCTCTTCAGTATCCTGGAGTCAGAGAGGTAATGAGGAAGGTTTGACTCTCGGGATTCAAGGATAAGGTCAGTTTACCCAGTTACTTTCTTCTTGTCAAACAGTATTTCCCTATGGTCAGATTCTATTATTACTGTACCTCTGACACCTCCCATAGCAACCCCCTCTCTACCTGACTTCTATATACAACCTGTTATTAAGTCCAATAATTTTCCATTCCTAAATGTTTATCAAGTATCCCCACGTATTTCTTTCTTCACTGCAACCACTCTAATCCAAGTTACCATCATCTTTTTTCTGATTATTAAATTGACCTGGGTCCCTCATTTGGTCCTCTAAACCAGTCTCTATATCATAATCACCGATATTTTTTGAAACATGAATCTGTTTCTGTCATTCTTCTGTATTGGTTCACATTTGTTTGCATGATAGAATGGCAACACTATACCATCACCTGCTAAATCCCACATGGCCAACCTCTCTTTATCTTCCCCATTGACTTACATCCATCCATCTCTGCCTATGACAGTCACTCTTCCTTACAGATTTCCTTTGGCTATGGAAGATAATGTTGGGGCTCCATACAGATCCCTTAAATCTCATTTGGCATTTCTGTGCCCACTTCCTCTGGCCTCTGTGTGATCAGAGGCTATTAGACTATTGATTCTAACTTCTTATACCAGTGGCTCTTTTCAAAAGACTGTTTTTGACTACTTATTGAAGCTTCTTTTCCTGCAAAGCCCTGGAAATGCCTGAGAGTTTGTATCTCTTGGACAAGTTCCTAACCAATGACTGGTGGGTATAGGAGGATGGAAAACAGCCCCATGGCCTCATGTAGGACTCACTCTGAACTATAATTTATACTGCAGGGCTCTGCAGTAGGGTTTGAGTGAGACTAGGGCTGAGGCTAAAATCTCCCCCTTGTTTGGCTCTTCCCTTTCCCTTTCCTATCCTTGTCATTCCCATACTGGTTTCTCTTAAGGTTTCCTTAATAAATCACTTGTACATGAACCCTCTCTCAGGGTCAGCTTCTTAGGGATACAAATCAACATGCTAACTAAGTTACTTCTACCTTAGGCCTTTGCAAATTGTAGTTCTTCTGCCAGAACACTCTCCCCCAACCCAAATTTTGCCCTCTAGGTAATTCCTTATGTGTGTGTGTGTGTGTGTGTGTGTGTGTGTGTGTGTGTGTACATATACATATATATATATATATAATTTTTAAATGTTTTATTTATTTCTGAGAGAGACAGACAGACAGAGAGCATGAGCAGGGAAGGGTCAGAGAGAGAAGTAGACACAGAATCTGAAGCAGGCTCCAGGATCTGAGCTAGCCGTCAGCACAGAGTCTGATGCAGGGCTCAAACCCATGAACTGTGAGATCATGACCTGAGCTGAAGTCAGACACCTAACCAACTGAGCCACCCGGGCACCCCTTATATTTTAAAGCTCATTTAACTTTACTTCATTGTCAGACCTTCTCTGACTGCCTTATTTTCAAACACCCTATTTTTTAACTTAAAAATATTTTATTATGACAAGACCAGTTACCATGACATCAGTTAACAGTTAAGTGTATGATACAATATTGTTACCTATGGGTCCAGTATTGTACAGTAGATCACTAGAATGTGTTTATCTTGCATAGCTGAAACTTTATACCCGCTGATCGGCAACTCCCTATTTCCCTGCCTCTAGTCCCTGATATCAATCATTCTACTATCTGTTTCTATTTGTATGACTATTTCAGGCACCTCGTATAAAATAGAATAACGCATTATTTGTCCTGTGACTGATTTAATTCACTTAGTATGATGTCATCAAGTTTCATCTATGTTGTTGCACATAAGGATTTCCTTATTTTTTAAATGGTGTGGAAGTCCCTCAAAAAATGAGAAACAGAACTACCATTTAACTGAGCAACACCTCTCCTGGGTAACCAAAATCACTGAATACAGAATCTCAAAGAGATATTAGCACTCCCACAATCATTATGACATTATTCACAAAAACCAAGATGTGGAAATCACTTAAATGTCCACTGAGGCAGGAATGGATAAAGAAAATGTGGTATATACATACAATGGAATATTAGTAAACTCTTTTTATCACAGCTCTTTCTATAGGTTGTAATTATTTTTGTCAGTTCATATTTTTAGTGTCAATTGCTTGCATAGACTAAATTTACATGAGGAAAGACACTATGCTGCTTTGTTCATAAGGGGTAACTAGAATCTCTCACATAGTGGGTATTTGAATATTTATTGGCTGGATAAATCAAAGACTTCTAGTTTTAAAGGAAGAAACACAAGTTGAGTTCACAATTGCTAAGGAAAACCACTGCATAAATCATAACTCTTTGAAGCCTAATTACCCCCCAAACTTTCTATCCCTATGCTCTCTCTGGTAGTCATAAAAAATATAAGGTGCTTACAAAAAGCTGTCCCTTTCAATGTATCTTGTGTTCACATAAGCCTGAATTTTCTATAATGAATATGCTATAGTAATAAAGCTTTCTCAATTATTTTCAAAGGAGAAAAAAAGACTAAGTCAGTTTTAAAATTTAGTGTCAGATACTGGCATATGTCATCTTGTGGGTGCCTAAGAATGCACCTTAGATAGAAACTATAAGAAGTAAATAACTAAACAAGCAATAGAAAATCGAGGGGTAACAAAGTATTCACTGCATAAACAATTTTTGGTAGCTTTCTAAGTAATATACAATTTATATTCATATGTATTTCAATAACCTATTTCTGCCTCTTTTGACTTACAAAGAAGATGTATTGAATATGTTTCTAGTGAATAAGTTATTTTTCATTTCTAGTGAAGTCCGGTCTTTTCTTATCTGTGGCTGCTGCTTCTTTTTTCCTTTTGAACATACTAAACCAGTATGTTCTTAAACCAGCACACTCCTACATTTTCTCCTAGTATCATAATTTACCATGAAAATTGCATTAATCACTCCTACTTCTATACCAGATTCATGTTATAGGTAGATTGATTCTAAATATTAAATATACTTTTAGGTGTATCCTTCCAAACTGCATTTATACAAGAACAAAGACATGTTGTACCAAAGATCTTTTAGATTCTCCTTGTTTTCTACTTGAAATATCTGTTTTACAACTCTTATGTATCCACTAAAGAAGAAACTTCTGGAAACTGATGTAGAAATTCCATCTAAACATACTATACATACCTACACACACACACACACATATACACATGCATATATAGGTATTATATGTTATTCATAGTTTATATGTATTATATACACACACATATTTATATACACACATACTTATCAAGCTAAAGCTATCTATAATGAACAAAGTGATAATAGATGGTATAACTATTGATTTTGGTATCTCCGTGTAAGAGTTCATTTCCTTTGGTTATACTAGTAATCTAAGGTAAAATGATATATTGAAATTTTTTAATTTTATTAGGGAAGTATATTAAGTTGTACCAAATGGATATGTGATATTAAATTGCAACTTCTTTGCTTTCCTAGTTACTTTATAACCATCAATTTTAGAAAATAAAGTTCATTTATTGATAAATAACATTTTTATTATTATAAAGCCTAATATGATACAAATTATCACACAGGATCAAATCAAATGATTCATGCTGCCTACTATTATAAATAACACTAATTACCATCACAACACCTGACCTATGGTACATACTCAATTGATATTAGTTAGAACACAAAATCTTACATAGGGCACTGGTAGAAAACACTGTCATTTGTAACATGTATTAAGATTCTCTAGGTTGCAAGCAAACCAAAACCAAAAGTACTAACTAAAATATGCTTGAAACAGGCAGCCACAAATCTAATTAGACCACAAATCTAAGTCAAATAGAGTTGAGTATAATGAAATCAGCAGGTTATAGACTCCTTTCATGGTTTAGCTCTGTTTCTTTCCATGCTGTGTCATTCTCAAACTTGATATGGCACCAAGATAGATAATAGCACCTCTCGGCCTATGTTATCCAAGATTCAAATGGAGCAAAGGAAAGAGAGAGTGAAGGAAAAGAAAGTGTATCTTTTTTCCCAATAACCAAATAGAACCATTAGCATTGAATCTATTTTATTTTCTACATTCAGCCATGAAAGGATAGTCCTCCTGCCATAAACTACATAACTGGACAAAACAAACAAAATAATTATTTCTAAGAGTTTTATTAGGGGCAGTGCAGGATTATGATTTCTTACTGAAGGGAAAAATGAGCTCACAATTGGTCTGGCTTTTTGCATAATGACACTTTCTGGGTCATAGTACAGAGGACAGAAAAAGCAACAGGGCATATCATTATTGGTAAGATGAGAAGACAAAGATCAGAGTTTGGGGCTTCTGAGGTGGCTAGGTTTTATGGGACAGTGTACTTCAGAGAAGGAGCTCTAAAAGAAAGAAACTCTAGAAAATGGCAAAAGGCTGCCCTAACAACTTTGGCTGTGTACTAAGCCTTGAATAGTCAGGGCAAAATTCCGTAAGACCAGTCAAAGAACCACTACTACTTTTTAGAAATACCAGTGAAGAATGAACACCTGCTAGGGCATTGTGAGTTAAATCACTACACACCCACATGCTTGGAAACAGACAGTGCCAACAGCTAAAGGGAGACCTTCCTGCACAGTCTGGACCTCTAGTACGGATCCCAGAAATTACACATCTAAGAAGCAGGAGTAATTTAAACCAAGGAGAAAGGCTACTCTGGATAAACTATGATTTAAAAAAAAAAAAAAAAAAAGCCTCCAAACGGATCAAGCTGCTCTGAAAGTAGATTTACTATATACTTAATAACATTCAGTACTTCATTAAGGAAGACAATTCAGACATGCAATAATACAGGATCCATAGTGTTCAGCTTCAAATCAAAAGTCACTAGACATAAGAAAGGGACAAGAAAACATGACAAATAACCAGGAAGGAAATTGCTGAATAAAAATCAAACTGGGAAAGTCAGAGATAATAGAATTTTGGTATAAGGAATTTAAAATGTTTATTATAAACATGTGCTACGATTTAAAGTTAAATACTAACAGAATAAAAAATCTAATTATCAGTAGAAAAACACAAACTGTAACAAATAAAATGGAAATTCTAAAACGTTACACTCTAGTGTCTATAATGAAAATGTTTCTGGATCAGCTTAATATCAAATTTGATTGTAGAATAAAAATGGGTACTTTTAAATACAAGATAAAAAAAAAGAAATCCAAACTTACGACAAAAGAAAAAAGCTGATAAAAAATTTAGCAATGTAGGAGAACCTGGGTGGCTCAGTCAGTTAAGTGTTGGACTCTTGATTTTGGCTCAGTCATGATCTCAGGATCATGGGATTCAGCCCTGCATCAGGCTCCACCCTTGATGCAGAGTCTGCTTAAGATTTTCTCTCTGTCTCTGTCTGTCTCACTTTCTGACCACCCACTACCAGTGTGTGCATGTACAAACTGTCTCATTAAAAACAAGCATAAAAAGTAATGTATACCAGATTAAAAATCTATGTAATTGAAATACATGAGAGGAGAAAGAGAGAATTAAGTAGGAAAAATTATTTAAAGAAATAATGGTTGAAATGTTTTTAATTTGATAAAAACTAGAAGCTGACAGACCCAAAAATCTTAATGAATGCAACAGGGATAATCAAACGGAATAATTCACCAAAGAACAGCTTTCTGAAATTTTGAAAATCAATAAAAACAAACAAACAAACAAACAAACCCCAAATCTTAAAAAGCAGACACACCACTTACAGAGAAACAACAAATCAAAGATTTTCCATCAGGAACAATATGAGTTAGATGATAACAGAACCCAATTTCAAAGTGCTAAAAGAAAAAAATATATATTATTCTAAATATCTAAATTTAACAAAAAATGAAAGCACATCAAATAAGAACATTTACCTAGACAAACAAAGGATGAAACCATGTGTCATCCTCAGATGAACACTGTAAGAAATGCTGAAAGTAGAATTCAGTCAGAAGAGAAATAATACTAATTCAAGTACAACATAAAGAAATGAAAAACTCAAATATATGCCTGAATTGAAAGTCAAGTATTTTTCTCATTAGTTTCTTAAATTCTTTCAAAGTTAACTGACCGTTGAAAGCACATATAACACTGCCCTATAAGGTTGATAACATATCTAGAAGGAAAATGTATAATGATAGAACAAAAGATGGGAGGGGGTAAATGGAAGAACTGTCATAAAGGCAAAAACTTGAATAGCACTTAACACAGGAATATACGTATATAACATATGCTAAATATATTATCACATATTATATGTTATACATTAAATTANCACTATTACATATATAATACATATTTATTATATATAATACAATAGACCAATAAGCACATGAAATAGTGCTGAAGATCATTAATCATCAGGGATATGCAATTAAAACTCTAATGAGATTTTATTGCACTTGCAATGGAACAGCTAATTTTTTTTTAAAAAGCGACAACAAGTATTGATGAGGATGGGGAACATAAAGTAATACAAGCTCTTTAAAAATTTGTCATTTTCTCTTAAAGTAAAACATACACTGCCCTAGCAATTCTATTACTGTGTCTGCCCAAGATAAAGGAAAACATATGTCCATAAAGAGATTATGAAAAATGCTCACACCAGTAGCTTTATTTATAAAAGCCTAACATATGAAACAACATAAAATGCCTCTCACCATTAGAAACAATTTGTGATACATACTCAGAAATAAAAAGGAATAATCTAATAAAACATATAACACCATAGATAAAACTCAGAAAGCTTATGCTGAGTAAAAGAAGCCAGACATAAGATTATATACAGTATGACTTCATTTATATGATGATCTAGAAATGGGTGAACTATTGTGTGGTAATCTGAACAATCTAGAGAGTCATCGCAGCTGATCTAGAAGAAGGCAAAACATTCGATGGTGGATGGAAAGAGAAAACTGGTTGCCTCCTTTGAGGGCTTAGAATGGATTGACTGAAAAGCACAAAAGGCGTTTCTCCGGATTTAAAAAAATCTCTATTTTGGTAAGGTGTAAATTAAATGGTATATGCAACTGTCAAAACTCATTGAACTGTACATTTCTCTAGAAGTACATTATATGTCAACCTAAGAACTGCCAGGAGCATCAAACTGAATCTGCATTTGTCTAGTCCCCATCCCCGATAAAGCAATCACTGGGGCTGAGGGACCCGCATGTTCTGCTAGATGTGGTTACATGTCCACTGACGGACTCCTCCCAGAGCAATGAGTGGAAGAAGACTGCATTCAATAAAATCATAGCAATGTGAGCAGTGGAAAATGGAGTGAATCTAGAGAAAGAACATAACAATATGGCTAAATTACTGGAGATAAAGGTTGTTCTCCATAAAGTCATCATCATCTGGGGTGCCTGGGTGGCTCAGTTGGTTAAGCATCTGAGCCTAGTTTCAGCTCAGGTCATGATCTCATGGTTTGTGAGTTTAACCCTTGCATTGGGCTCTGCACTGATGGCTCAGATGCTGCTTGGGATTCTCCCTCTCCCTCTCTCTCTGCCCCTCCTGTATGCACTTGCTCATACTCTCTCCTTCTCTCTCTCCTTCTCTCTCTCTCTCACTCCCTCCCTCCCTCTCTCTAAAAATGAATAAATAAACTTAAAAGAAAGTCATCTTCCTCCTCCACCTCCTCCTTCTGTCTCTCTCTCTCCACCCTCCTTCTCACAGTAAAGAAAGAGAGGATGTTAATTGCTATTCCTGTAAATGTTTTGCTGATTATGAGTAATATGTCAATTCTATCTACTTTCTCCTCAAGGCAATTTTATAAGGCTATAATATTTTAGGGTATAACTTTTAATTCATAGAAATCCAATTATGCATGTGTCTATTCCATAACTAATTTAACTCATACATAGTTTTCTTTTTAAGTTTCAATATTTTAAGTATGTCAAAATCAGAATTCATTATAATTTTACTTTTCTGGCTTAAAAGAAGAAAAATTATCTAAAATATGTTTAAAATGTACTTCTTAGCTTATCTTATTTTCAAATGAGTATATTGCCATGCTTGACATTTTCTAATATGTGACAATCTTTTTTTATATTTTTTCTTATTGGAGTGTAGTTGACACACAAAGTTATATTAGTTTAAGATGTACAGCATAGCAGTTCAACTTTTCTATAAGTTATTCCATGCTCACCCCAAGTGTAGCAACCATCTGTCACCATATAACCCTATATACCTTATGCTGTGCCTTTTATTCCTGTGACTTATTCATTCCATAACTGGAAGCTTGGATCTCTCATTGCCCTTTACTCATCATCCCCATTACCCAACCTTCATTCCCTCTGGCAATTGTCAGTTTGTTCTCTGTATTTATAGGTCTGATTCTGCTTTTTGTTTATTCATTAGTTTCTAAAAAGTTGGGAAATGTTTTTACCATTTTGCCTTTAATGCAGTAAAGCAAAAGGCATATGAGGTAAGTAAGGCATGTGAAAGTTCCAATTATAAATGCTTATAAATACTGACTATAAAAAAGAAGTAATTGTTTTACTTCTGCTATAAGGTCCTATGAAAAGAACAATGTTATATCTCTGCAGACTGTGCACTATTGGTAAGTCACTTCTGGTCTTTATCTCCTTAATTTTGTTAAATAAATAGGTTAAACTAAAATATTTCCATGGCTCTAAAATTGTTATGAATGTTGCTCATTATAGCCTTAATTATACCTAAAGAATAGAGCAATACAGAATTAGAAGTAACATTATTTTATCAGCAGGTATATCATGCCCTACTTATCTTAATTGCTCTCAGAGCTCCTATTGGAGAATATATCATATTTTATGTTGTTGTTTTTTAAATTATGTGTCTTCCCTGCAACTATAAGCTCTATGAAAGCAGGAAGTGTATCTATCATATTAATATCTATGTCCCTCACATCTAGTATATTGTCTGGCACATAGTATATAGGTAAGAATACTATTTATTGCTATCACTAGCTTTTAAATTATGCTCCTGTTTTTCAAAACTGTACACAGGCATTGTGCTAAGTACTTTTAGGACCACCATATTTCACAGTTCCAGGAAATACTACTCACATTTTTATTCTATATATTTCATATTCTACCTAAAATACAATATTAATTTTGACTTTTGGAGTCTTCCAACACATTGACCTTGACGAACTTTTTGTAGAGTTTCTCACTTAATCCTCAGTACAAACTCGTAAATTGGTCAGTAATACTGCCTTTCACTGAAGAAGAAACTGAGGCACACACCGGCTAATTGTCCATGATAATCCCTAAGTAGTAGAGCCGGAATGTGAACCCTGGCATTCTGACTTTAGAACTTTCACTCTTAGTTTCTACCCAACATTGCCAGGAATGTTTTCATATATAAACAGATGCCTGTTTCACTTTTTATCATCCTTAGGCATATATTATCTTTACCTATATTTAAGCAATCTTTCTTTCCTTTGCTTCTCAACACTCCATATCTGCCTAGTGTTTTCCTTTGGACAGAAGACATGAGGGGCACCTGGGTGGCTCAGTTATTTAAGCATCCAACTTCGGCTTAAGTCATAACTTCATAGTTTGTGGGTTCAAGCCTCATACCGGGCTCTGTGCTGACAGCTCAGAGCCTGGATCCTACTTCAGATTCTGTGTCTACCTCTCTCTCTGCCCATCACCCACTTGTGTACGCACGCTTGTCCTCTCTCTCTCTCAAAAATAAACAAACATTTAAAAAAAATTTTAAAGAACACATGAAAAGTAACAATATTGCTTAATTCTTTCAAGAATGGGTTTCTTAACCAGAGACTAGAATATAACTTCATAGGTTCTTCAGAGTTAATACCAATTTTATTTTCCAATTTTGAAAAAAAGTTCATTTATCCCAACTGAACAATGACATGACTGGCAGGGCTCAAGATATTTGTGTTTTGTGCTTTCTCGTTTTAGCACAGAGAAGTGAAGGGCCAAGAATCGTACAACAGTCCATTCTTGAAAACTCCACTTCTACACACACTGAAGCAATTTTGATAACCATCAAAACCCCGAGATATTTCTCCAAACCAATTTCCCAATAAAAAAAAAAGCCAATCCACTCAATTTATTGATGGGGATGGGGGAGGGTGGACAGACAGGCCAGGGGAAAGAAAAACACACAATCTCTCTGTGCAAGAAGGATACATCAAGGCAATAAAGCAACCCCTTCCTAAATTAACATGATAGATGTTTTCTACAGAAAGCATATTAGCACTCTAATGAAATAGCCGGATTCTTTCTTCCCACTCCATGTGTCATCCTGTGTAATGTAGAGAACAAGAGACAGGGGGCATATTGAGATCCAGGGGAGTACATACATGAATAACATGGTAAATGCTTTATTACAAATATTAGAGATACCAGATTGGATTGCAGCTGGACCAAGAGATTCTTTGCTTCAGGTTTCAACTAAAGCTGGGAACAAATAGCTTCCACCCATTCCTCTCCTCTGTTCTTCATAACCCAAAGAGGGAAGAAAGAGGAAATAATACTTGGAAGGAGTATTTTATGATTTTTTAAATATTTATTTTTGAGAGAGAGAGAGAAATAGAGTGCGAGGTGCAGGGGAGGGGCAGAGAGAGAGAGGGAGGCACAGAATCTGAAGCAGGCTCCAGGCTGCAAGTTGTCAGCACAGAGCCCGACATGGGGCTTGAACCCAAGAACCTGATCTAACCTAGATCATGACCTGAGTCAAAGTCAGACACTTACCCTACTAAGCTAGCCAGGTGCCCCTGGAAGGAGTATTTTAAAACTGTCAAAAAGTGGTGGTGAATGTATCTAGAAGTTCCAAAAAGAAAAGTACCATTTCTCATAGAAACATCAGGTAAAATCTAATTAAGAAGTAAGTGTCGAGAATAATCTTATAAAAAGTAAAGTGTTCATTTACTCATTTATTAATGTATTCATTCAATATATACTTCACATCTGTAGTAGGTTATGTGGATAATATGCAAGTGGGTGCCATGCCATCTCCACTCAGAGAACTCACTTTCTAATAGAAACTTTTATATATCTCGATTTTGAACATGGCATAGCTGTGACTGGCCCACTTTCACAAAGTCATTCATTTATATTTTGATTTAATGCCCAAAGACAGTTACTGCACAGGAGGATAAAATGCCACTCTTACTCCCCAAAATTTTATAATTATACATTATAATAAGCATTGGGAAAATGACAGAATACTGACTTGCCCTACAGTTACTGGTAAAAATAACAACTAATAGAGTAAAAAGCTTTGAGATGTAAGGAAGAGAAGCCCTTGATCAATCTGGGATAATCAAAGACTTCCCAAAACACTGAGAAGAAATTTGAATAGCCTCAGAATTTGAAATTATGGAAGGAAGGGCATGGAAAGAGCCCGTGTTAGAACTCATCTCAGGCGTCAAGTAGCACAGAGGAATCAAGGAATTTGAAGAATAACACATTGTCAAGGTTATCTCAAGAACATACAATGTATCATTCAAAATAAAATATATTCTCTGAGCCCAGGTACAGTTTCTGGTTTATTTCTTATTTAATTTCCAATAGCAGCATAATGCCTGGCGTAGAATGTCAGGCTCAATAACTGTTTAGCGAATTACAATGAAAGTGATAATGAATAGAGACAAGCAAAACTTAATAAACTTTGAGTTACAGGGAAAAATTATGGTGAGCTATAAAAGCAAGATGTAGCATTTTAGACTTCAGGTATCAATGGGGAAAAAATAAGAGAATGTCATGATATAATCAAAGTGGTCCTTCAGAATTAGTCTGAAGTGATATATAAATTATAACAATAGGGATGAGACTCTATAAGAAGATAAAAAAATACTGCAAATTACAACACTCTATATATCATTCTTATATAATGTTTTGGACTTTGAAGTCTAGAATTAATGAAAAAAAATAGGGACCCCTGGGTGGCTCAGTCAGTGAAGTGTCTGACTCTTGAATTTGGCTCAGGTCATGTTTTTATGGTTAGTCAGATGGAGCCCCAAACCGGGCTCTGCACTGACAGCCCCAAGCCTGCTTGGGATTCTCTCTCTCTCCTTCTCACTCTGCCCTAGACCTTCTCATGCACATATGCTCTCTCCCAAAGTAAATAAACACTAAAAATATTAGAACCACATATTGAAGGTCCCCATTTATTTCTGTAATATCATATTGATACAGGAAGTCCTTAAATATTTGAAATTTTACGAATGACTGCAGTGTTCATTTTCTATGGAAAGAGGGCATATGACTTAACAGATTCTCAAGGAGATGGTTACACTAAGAGATTAAGAAATATCTGTGGAAGGTATGCAAAACTTTAAAACAAGAGTAGGGAGGGGCGCCTGGGTGGCTTAGTCAGTTAAGCATCCGACTTTCACTTAGGTCATGATCTCACGTTTCATGGGTTCGAGCCCGACGTCGGGCTCTGTGCTGACTGCCAGAGACTGGAGCCTGTTTCAGTTTGTGACTCCCTCTCTCTCTGACCCTCCCCTGCTCACACTGTCTCTCTCTCTCTCCTAGAAATAAAAAATATTTAAAAAAAAAATTAAAAAAATAAAACAAAAGTAGGGGATATGCCAATGCACAGAATGTCAGCTAGAATATTACCTCCACTATCAAACTTGCTTTTCCCTACCATAGGCAGCATCTTTTATCCCTATTTTTTGGATAGCTATTTGTCTATAACTATTATTATGAATGTTATTACAATTTTTAGGTAGTTGGTTTAGTGGCTATCTGTTAACCTCTCTATCATTAGATTGAACTCTTGAAGAACAGTAAGCTTGAGTTATTTATTATCAATGCCCAGTATCTAGCACAGAACCGACCTCCAAATCTTTGTTTTTATTTAAGGTCCTTCATTTAAGCAGCGAATATTTTATTAATAAACATTTTTATCAGCTATTAAGAGTCACAATACCTTGTTTCCATATACATGCCAATCAGAGTTTGTAGGGCATTTCTATTTAAAGGAAACAAAGCTGGTCAACACTACTGGTCTGTAAATACCAATGTTACCTGTTAATATTATAGGAAAGAAATCCCACTCATCAAATCTTTTGTATTGCAAATTCTCAAAATCTATCTAGGGCAGAAATGCTTTAGGGAAGACTTCACTCCAATAAAAGTCTACCTTCTCAAAAGTCTTGTTCTTTTGTGTGTCCCCTTACAGCACATCCTTAGCACACTA
The DNA here is from genome assembly GCF_008692635.1 of Crocuta crocuta. Classification (NCBI taxonomy): domain Eukaryota; kingdom Metazoa; phylum Chordata; class Mammalia; order Carnivora; family Hyaenidae; genus Crocuta; species Crocuta crocuta. Next base: position 8,674,420 of record NW_027530545.1, on the reverse strand, counting down.
TTCTAGTATTCCTTGGATCAAAATTCTAGGACTTGTTTGATAGTTGTTCTCTATTCAACCCTTCAGGTTTTATCCTCAGCTTCTTTGCATTCTGGAAAATACTATCTATTTCCTTGTCTTCAGTTACGATCTATGAGCTAATAACTCAAAACTATGGCCCTTACCTTAACCTCTTTCAGTTCCAGGTTTCTACAGCTGGTAGATTTATCATTTACTCCGAGAACTTTCCTCCATGACACAGCAGCTTACTACAGCCAGATGCTGAAGGCATCCTTGAATTCTCCATCACCCACATCTCTCATTTATTGACGGTCAATAAGCCAAAATGAAAGTTGATTTTCCTCCCAATGAGTTTGCAAATACTTGCTGCCTCTCCTTTCCCACTAGCAAGACCTAAAGCATTTTCCTCAGGCTTTCCTTTTTCAGTGAATGTTATCACCTACTTTTGCCAAGAAATTAGGAGTCATTTTTATACTTTTCTTTCTCATATATGTACTTCTTATCAGATCCTATTAACTTTAGCTTTAGAATGTATTCTAAATAAATTAGAACAGCTCAGAGCCTGGAGCCTACTTAAGATTCTCTCTCTCTCTCTCTCTCTCTCTCAAAAAATGAACATTAAATTTTTTAAAAAAATATTCCATATGTGTTCAGTTATTTTCATCTCTGCTAATACCACCTAATATCAGAACACCATCGTTTCTCTCCCTAGAATTTGCCTCCACCCAACAATCCATTCTATGCACATTAGTCAAATTCATCATGAAGAACTGAAACTGGCTACCTACAGAAGAAGTGAAAAGAAAAACATTTCAAGCAGAAGAAATAACATTTGTTAGGGACCTAAATTGGCAATGACTCCAATGTGTTTGCAGAATGGAAGTGGGAGAAAATGCTGTTGTACAAGTGGGGAGAATGATTCACGATAAAGTGAGCATGAAATGAGGGGTTAGTTTATAAACAGCATTGTAGTAATGATGGAGTAATTTTGGAGTGGGGATGGGGGTCCAGAGCCGATGACTAAGAAATAATTCTTGAGACATCTTCAGTGCAAAAAGTTGTTTTTATTAAAGCACAGGGACAGGACCAGTGGGCAGGAAGAGCTGCCCCTTGAGGAAAGACAGGATATAGATTTGGGAGCTGGGGGAGGTAAAGTCCAGGGGAAGTTTCCGAAAGGATTCTCATATGCTAAAGAAGACTCACAGGATACTGGACCCCTAGCTATTATCAAGCTAATGTTGCTTTTCCCTCTAGCAAAGCATTAACATTAAGACAGCAGGGAGTTCCTGGAGGAATGTTATACCCTGCCTACCTCACATATTTGTCAATGGCTGCAGGTTATAAGGAAATTGAATTTAATTTGCCATTTCATTCTGCCTTTGTTTCCCCAGTAATATAACCTTATTTATTATTTAAAAACAGCATTCTTGTTACTAAAAAGGGAATTGATTGTGAATGAGTAGAGAGCAAGAAATTAAGTGGGGCTTGTAGGTAAGAGGTGACAATATCAAAGAAAACATATGGATGTTGCAATAAAGAAAAGTGCCTGGAATTTAGACACATTTTGGAAGCTAAACAGAATTATGTGATTGACTGAATATATGGTAAGAGAGAAGAATAAAGAAAGATGACTACAGTTCTGGCTTGAGCAACTAGGAGAACATTGGTACCATTTATGGAAGTAGAGATTAAGGAAAATATTTCATAGAAAAGACATTATATATCAACATTTCGGAGATGAACACATTGAAGTTGACCTGCTGTGAGACATTCAGTTGAAATGTCATAAAAGTGGAAGAAAGAATAAGCCTCCCTCTCGTTTCTATGGCATCCTGCTGCAATCCTATTACTAGGTAAACAGAAGAACAAACAGAAGAAATGTTCTGGTTAGGTTCTGAGCATGGGTAGAAGTGACAGACAGAGTTCAGGAGGAGAAATAGTTTTCAAGGTAATACACAGTAATTACCAATATAACCAAAATTTCAAGCTCTCTCTTAGAAAATAATCCTTCCAATTAACCAATGGAAATTAATGCATGGTGAATATTTCTAAGGTAGCAATTTAGCAAGTGCAACTGTTACAGTCAACTATAAGGCAAGAGGAAATGGTCATTCTAAAAACCAGCGCTTCAGCTAGGGAACATGTAAGGCCAACAAAGTATCCAGTAGCAATATTTCCTGATGTGCCCCAGATACAGTCATAGTTCCTAACAGAACATGATGATGCTAACAATAACAAGAGGTTTCTACCACGGTTTAGGATTCTGAGGCCTAGATAAGAACAAATGAGTTGTTTATCTTCAGTAGCTGTAAATAGTACAAGTGATTTTGAAGTAAGGCTGAAGTATTACCCTTCAGGAGAGAACCTAGAGATCAGAATCAGTGAAATAATAATACATATCTAGCTTAGAAGAGGAGATGAAATCATAAACAAAAATAAAGTTAAAATTCAGAAAAAAAATAGAAATCAGATCAAATGAACAGCAGTTTAGAACATTACTTATTACACCACTGAGACACACCTGTCCTCCTCCCCTGCAGTCAGGACTGTGTGAGGCTAAGGGAAGTTAGAGAAAATAACACAAAGCCTCTTCATAGTAATTTAGGAACATCTATTAACTGAACAGTGTCCGTGATGTTCTTCAAGCTCATCTTAGAAAGGATCTATTTTGATCAAGGTTTACATGTCATACAGAAGTATGAAATATATAGAGTGAAATATTCTCTATAATTCCTTGGCAAATAGTTCCTTTGATGTTTTAAAACACTTTGCACTTTCATAAGTCCAAAGTTTTCAAAGATTCTCTGTTATATAACTTCTACATGTAAGAGAAAAACAAAGGTTCTTCTAATCTGGTAAAGCTGTAGGATGATGTCCTAAAATAAGATTAGCAGTTTTCAATTTTTACAGCTTGCTAGAATCAACTGGGTAGCTTTTTCAAAATATGACAATTTGGGTTCCACCCATACAGAATCTGAATAAATCAGTGAGATATGCCACTATGGCCCAAAACTCTAGAAATGGACTAATTAAATAAAATACGAATCTATGTATATTTCCAGCATTTAAGACATTTTGTCTTAATGGAAGTCAAGCACTTTATAAGAAATGACTGCTTTATTGCAGGGGAAAAATTAGTCATCTAGGTATCTACATGCCTACCTTCATTAGAAGGCAAATTTTAGAAGAGGAACTACAATTGTACTCCCAGTATATGAGTACTTGGCACATGGTAGTTTCTCTACTTGGAGTTGATGAATAAAACCAAACAATACTCAAACCAAATCCTAGAACAATTCCATTGATTTCTCCAAATTCAAACTGTGCCAAGAAAAAAAAAAAAAAAAGGGAGTTAGGAGAAAGGCACAGACACTCAAGTCCCTTTCCCTGTTTTACAAACTGAATCACAAAATTAAAAGAAACTCAGTCTAATCTATTGGCATTAATAGGCATGTTTACTAGCCCCTCACTCATCAGAGTAACAGAAATGGTACCTCTTGATTATCCATCATTTAAAATATACAGATACAGCCATAGAGAGATGTTCTGGAACTAATATACTTATCTGAAGAGTTTATATTAATGCTTGGGATTTTACAAGATACTGAGGGAGCTAGGGATGGGGGGGTGCTAAAAAAGAACAAAATTATTGGTTTCAGTGAACTTAATTCAGTGAGTAAACTCCATACTTTGGATGGAAAGATAGACTTCACACTCTGAACTTATATGGAGCAGTACGTAATTAACAGCTAACATGTATGGTATAGGAAATGCCACAGTTTCCATGTTGAGTTGAGTTGACATATTTCTATAGATATACAATATAGGGTTAGGATTTATGTATTTTCGGCAAGCAAGAATGATCTAGGTTAGTTTGAGCCTGAAAAGAATAGTTCTGTTAACGATGTTCATGTTTGATCATTTAGAACATAAAACTAAATATTCTTTAAAAGTCACACATATATTTTTATTAACATATTTTTTCAGAAGGAATATATTTATAAAATTAGCATGACCCATATGCTTTTCTATTTAATAGTTTATAGAGGTCTATAATATTAACATTCATAATATAATATAGCTATTTCACTTGTGTCTACCTGTCTTGGAGTCATATGATATTCTCTTCAGTGTTCTATTGCTTATCGTTCACTCATTTCGCTCCTCTTTTCAAGACAAAAGTGTAACCTTTATTAAAAAAAAGTTTCTAATGTGTCATGTGATCAATAGATATAAGTACCTTCATTTTTTAAATTAGTCTAAGGCTATTTTCCTTTTACTGTTGTATAAACAGGGAATTGAAGGGTAAAATAGTTAAAACTTAATGCTATAGTGCTAATGTGGCTTTTAAATCACGTCAGCTGCAATCACTGCATTATAATTAACAATTTATTGAACCAGCAATAAAATGAACATCACATTACTTCTTAAAGCAGCAGAATAAAATGGCTAATAAATAGCATAAGCCAGACAAATTGCAGAGTAATAGAAATTTTCTTAAGATTTATGGTGTGCAGAAAGATGGATGTGCTATTAGTAGGAGCTCCAATACTTGACAAAATTCTTTCACAAAGACATTGTTACCATGCATGTCAGAGTTCACAAGTCTAAGTGGTTTATCCAAATTTCAGCTCTCTGCTATTACAGTGGAAAATACTCATTACAAGGTTTTGAAACTGCAAGCAATGTGTACATTTGCCAACATTCAAACTGCTACTGCCAAAAAGATACTAAAATATTTTATAAACTGTCAAATAACAAGTCTGCTAGCTTAATCTGAGTCTATTTTATACTATACAGACTGTAAAACTATTACATTATTTCACTTCCTGCAAAACTTTTAAAGAACAGAGAACAGCCTCTGTAGAAGCTGAACAAAATAACTGCTTTTTACCTTTTGATACCCTGGCAATGTCTTACTTCTGTTGGGGAAGCACCATGGTTTTCGAGAAATTCAATCACATGCCATTTAACAACTGGCCAAACTAAAAGAATCTATGAAATAAAGTGAGATCACAGAAATGGGCAAATTAGAGTCAAGTTCCATGTCTCAACATTACAAGGGGAAGATATTAATGAGGAAATGAGGTATCAATGTTTCTGATGATAATATGTTTTGTGATGCTTTGTGTCTGACATGGAGCTACTATGCTCACAATTCAGAGTAAAAAATAAAATATTTTATATTAACTGACAATATGCAATAACAATTAGCATAACTTTTTTTAAGAAATTTATTTCTGACATTTAATTTTTAAATTATTATTATTATTAGCAATAGTGGTCATGGTAGTATCAGCTCTCTACTAAAATGTGGAAAGAGTTGCCTAGAATTTTTGTCACTAATTAGTTCATTCAATAATAAGGATCATTTCGGGGCGCCTGGGTGGCTTAGTCGGTTAAGCATCAGACTTTCGCTTAGGTCATGATCTCGTGGTAAGTGGGTTCGAGCCCCGTCGGGCTGTGTGCTGACTGCCAGCTCAGAGCCTGGAAAATGTTTCAGTCTGTGACTCCCTCTCTCTCTCTGACCCTCCCCTGCTCATGCTGTCTCTCTATCTCTCTCCTAGAAATAAATAAAATGTTTAAAAATAATAATAAGGATCATTTTTTCATAAAGTGAAATGTATTCATCAAACATCAAATATCTCAGGTACAAATTTGCATACTGAGAATGGAATGTATAGTAATATGTATACTAATTACTTGCTAAAGATGATTATTGTAGTTAAGCATGATACTTTCTAATGATGCGTTCTTTTTAATAGCAGAACATCTTATTTGTTCATCTTATTACAAGAGGGCCAATTCCAATACGAAGGAACATAGGATACAGAGGACAAAATTAAACAAAAATCATTCTTATATTTGGAAGGGTGCACTGTACTACTAATTGCGATATGCCAAAGCTCTCATTGATATCATATTTTTTTCCAGTTACATCATTGGAACAAAGGTTTACTACTTCACTTGTACCTAATTTCCTGGTGCCTAGAACTAGGGCATATATGAGGTGCTCACAAAATACTTGCTGAATGCATATTACTTTTTTTTAATGTTTACATTTATTTTTGAGAGAGAATGAGAGAGAGAACAGGGGAATGGCAGAGAGAGAGAAAAAGAGGGAGAGAGAGAGAGATTGAATCCCAAGGAGGCTCCATGTTGTCAGTGCAGAGCCCACCACAGGGCTTGATCCCAAGAACCATGAGATCATGACCTGAGCTGAAATCAAGAGTCAGAAGTTAACAAACAGAGTCACCCAGGAGCTCCGTTGAATGAATATGTCTTAGTGACACAATTCCCCTTGGACTTCTCATAATTCAGCATGTCTTGTGAGCAGAGGCATCAACTAGGTTTGAAACTATCTGTATAATAAACAGCCTTGGAAGATAGAGATAGTGGCTCTCTTAGGGACAATGGGTAGGCATGCTTCCTGTTCGGTATATAAGATGAATTTCTCCAAGCCTGTAATTTGTCTCCTGTGTTGCAACCAACCATGTAAGTGCATCTTATACCTGGCCATCTTTGCAGTGTCCTGTGGAAATTGGAAATTGATAAACTGTACAAGAAAATTCCAATAGTCTAGCTAAACTGTCCCTTGTCTCTGAATAGGGTGGCTCATATGGCTTGCTAGTATCCGTGAAACTGTCACAGCCTAAATAGTTGATTGGAAACTTTTCACAGATCTTGATAATTTTACAGGGAAGACAGATCAAAAACATTTTTATGAAAAATTAAACCTTGATTAAAATCCTTACCTTAATGTCATTAACATAATTTGGGGGGTTAGATAAGTAAACCACATATATGCATATAATACAGAACAAAGAGAAAACATGCCAGAAGAGAACTACAAAGTACCACAGAATATTTAGAGAAAAATATCACATGTGGGATAATCAAGGAAGCTTCAGAGAGGACATTATATTTAAGCTGCATTGTAGATATGCAGGATATTGAAAGATAGATATGCAGGAAGGAAGATAAAATGCCAGTCCCCTCTAAAAGATATGTATGTGAGAGAAATTTCATGAGCAGGGAATTTTAGCAAATGTTGGCAATGGCAGGGTGTCTAGTTTAAGTGGAGAAAGAAATAAGAAGTGGGTAAAAGGTTTTGAAATACAGGTAAGGTAGTATAAGTAAACTGTAAGAAAAATTTAAGCTGTTTTCAATAAATTTTAGAGATTATTTGTTGCAAATATGATATATACATGTAATATATATTATTTTTATTTATTTGAAGATTAGACAAACATGATATATATGTATCATATATATATCATATATATGTTATTTTTATTTATATCTTTGAAGATTCTACCATATTGGTAGAAAGTCAAGTTAAGAACTCATATCCTGTACTCAAAAGCCTGTTTCTCTACACCAAAAACTTTTAAATTTATTTTATTTTTCTCTTAAGTACACAGCTTTTTCCTAAGTAGACTACTAATAATTAAGATAATAAAACACAGTGTTTGATAGAACTATGGAAATAAGATAGACACATACACAGTCTTCTCTCTCAACGTCTTACCCTCCAGTTCCCACATAATATTTTGTTCTCTGAGCTACACCAATAGTGTAGGAGGGTTCATTTTCCTCCAAATGATTACTTGTGTTGATTTCAGTCATTCAAACAGGTGTGAAGTGATATCTCATTATAGTTTTGATTTGTACTTCCCTGTTGATCAGTGATGCTGAGCATCTTTTCATGTGTTTGCTGGCCATTACGTAGGTCTTCTTTGGGAAAATGTCTATTCAGGTCCTCTGCCCATTTTTAAATTGGATTTTATTGTTATTATTCAGTTGTATAAGTTCTTTACAATTTTGGATATTAAACTCTTATGGGATACTTGTAAGTATCCTCTCCCATATCAGTAGGTTGCCTTTTTGTCTTCTTGATGGGTTTCTTCACTATGCCAAAGTGTATTTTGATGTAGTCCCAATAGTTTCTTTTTGTGTTTGTTTCCCTGTCTCAGGAGACATATCTAGAAAAATATTGCTACACCAAATGCCAGAGAAAGTATGCCAAATCTTCTAGGATTTTTATGGTTTGACGTCTCACATTTAGGTGTTTAATCCATTTCAAGTATATTTTTGTGTCTGGCTTTATAAAGTGGTCCAGTTTCACTTTTTTGCATGTTGCTTTCCAGTTTTCCAGCATTATTTATTGAAAACTATCTTTTCCCTATTGTGATTTTTGCCTCCGCTGTATAGAATAATTGACCATATAAGCATTAGTTTACTTCCAGATTCTCTACACTGTTCTATTGATCTGTCTACTTTTGTGCTAGTACCATAGTCTTTTGATTCCTACAAATTTGTAGTATAGTTTGAAATCTGGGATTGTGATACCTCCAGCTTTGTTCTCCTTCTCCTCCTCTTCTTCTTTTTTAAGTTTATTTATTTTGAGAGAGAGAGAAGACAGAGAGAGATAGAGACAGAGATTGAGAATCCGAGTGGGGGAGAGGGAGAGAGACAGAGAAAGAAAGAGAATCCCAAGCAGGCCCCACACTGTCAGCTCAGAGCCCGATGTGCAGCTCCAACTCACAAACTGAGATCATGACCTGAGTTGAAATCAAGAGTCAGTAACTTAACTGAATGAGCCGCCAGGTGCCCCTCCAGCTTTGTTCTTCTGCAAGATTGCTTTCGCTATTTGAGGTATTCTGTGTTCCACACAAATTTTAGTATTATTTGTTCTTTTTCTGTGAAAAATGTGGATATTTTGATAGGGAATGCATTGAGTCTATAGACTGCTTTGTGTAGCATGGACATTTTTTAAACAATATTGAATTTTCCAATCCATGAGCATAGGATATCTGTCCATTTATTTGTGTCATCTTCAATTTGTTTCATTAGTGTTTTATAGTTTTCAGAGTAAAGGTCTTAAGTTACCCTTTTATCCATGTATTCAACAAAGGATTTGAACTCATGTGTGTTAGGGCTTCAATATCAATAAACACAACACATGATATTCATATGAAAATATATCTGTGCACCACTATTAAGTAAAATAAGGGAAGTCATAAATACACATCTATATTAAAATATAACATTTCCTGTCATTTAAATGTACTAACTAGCCATAACTAAAATAATCTCAAAGAAACTAAAAATTGATTTACTTGGGAAATCTCCAAGTAAATTGATGATGTCTATGGTTCCTCTACATTCTTGATCTATTTTTATTTGTGTGTAATCCCCAATTTTTCAGCATCTTGCAAATAATACATGTATTCATTGGTACCAATTAAAGTCAAAGCACAAAATACTAGAGAACTTCATTTCCTAAGTGATTCACTTAAACTATTTTGAAAAACAGAATGGCTACTATGACTTTTCCTAAAGACTTAAAGTGACTTTTGGCATCGTTCTTTCATTCCGTATGTATTCCCATCCTAAGCACTATTATTTATTTTCTTCCACCACATATCATTTGATAGAGATTTTCTCTGGTAAGGGTATGGGAATTATCACTTAAGTTTCTGATGAAATTTCAAAGCCAGGATATAGGAGAGAAATCTATCAAATACAAAATGGTAAAGTCAAATGGAAGTGTCCAGTCAGATTCTTTTATAATGAAAAACAGTTTTAATTATACAAAATGGAAAATTGTATTCATAATGAAATCCAAAAATCCAGTTCCAGATTTATAAAACAATGAGTATGATGAAGAGTAATGATTCTTGTCCCTAAAAAACGGAAGCCCTAACACATGTATATAAGTATGCATTAGATGTGCATTTTAAATCACCAAGTTCCTTATCAAATTCAGTCATGATGTTCCTTGAGGGAGAGAAGTACACTGATTTTGTAAATACTAACTTTGGCTGTTGTTAACCTCAAAACAAAAGGTTCATTTAGAGCTTGAAAATGGAAATGAATTTCTCTTTATGTGAATGAACACACACACACACACACACACACACACACACACACACACATCCCTCTTCTAATAGATGGGAACGAGTAGGACAGAGGTTATTTTCCAGATATTTTCACTGATGCCAGGAAGAATGACCATATTACTGTTGCCATGTTTTTCAAGCAGGGATCATCTTCAGGTGTTAAAACATTTTCTGAAAGCACTACCTCCCTCCTCCCCAGAAAAGGGCTACATTTTACATCGCTCAGATTGACCAACCACCCCTGTTTGCCTGGGAATGAGGGCATTCCTGGAACAGAGAACTGTATTATTAAAATCCGGAAAGCCTTAGGCAAACTAGGACTATCAGGTAACCCTACTTTTATGCACTGCCCAAAAGCAGCCTCTCGGAGATCTAATAAGGCCCCTAAGAATCATGCCAATAATTTTCATCAACCGCCATTTCTATTATTCTTGAGGGTTTTTATCTGTTCTCTGCCTTCAGTAATAACTTCCTTGCTCAAGCAATCATTGATCTAGTATCTATGTCCATGTCTTCATGGATCTTCCTACTTCCAGCTTTTATTTGGCCTAACCTACCCCTTTGGTATCCTTCCCAGCTTCTCTGTAGCAGCTTTCTTGCCATTTGCAAAATGTATATTTAGGAAAGCATCCCACAGACTCAGTCATAGTATGATATAAATGTCTGCCAACACTTAATCTAATACCTTTCCCAGAAAACTTTAAAAATTAAGAGAGAAAACCTGACCTCTGGATAAACACTGGAATTCCACTTACATAATTTCATGCACAAGAAAATACAGTGGGCCAAGCCCTCTTTTTATGTTCCTGTCCTAATTTTATCAAGTATTCCCATAGTGAGGCTTCCTAATTTCCTTATTTAATGGTTCACTTATATCCCAATTATCAGCTTTGGTACTACTCTTTAAAGCAGACTCAAAGTCCATTCCTCAGACTTAACCCCCAATATGGCAAGGCTAATCGTTCCGTCTTCCTTCTTGTTAGGCTCACCCCTACTGTGATGCCCCTTGCAGACAGCTGCTGCTCTCATAGTGTCCTCAACTGACAATCCACAAGTCACACTCATTTGCCTTTTGGAATTCTGAGAAGGAACTACCTGTGTCCAAGTGCCAAAGCCTAGTTCAGAGAACTAGTCATGTTCTCATAACCGATACATCCTCTTTAAAGAACAAAACTCTGCATCATGCTAGTATTCCTTGTTTTGATCTGAATTATGACCCAGAATTCCAGTGCCTCATTTTTGATTTGGGTTGCTTGGAGAGGCTAAAGAAAATTATTAGCCTGCTCTCAAGTACGCAAAACTGTATTCCCAAATTATGTTTAAGAACATATGAGAAAATCCCACTCTATCTGTCATCTTAACCTATTCAGACCAATCAACTGCCAGAGCGACAAGGATTCTGGAATGTTGTAAAAACTAACCAAGGTCCTCAAATGATAAACTAAATTTCAGCTAGTCAGATGTGGACCCTTTTAACTATCCCATTATTGGGAGATATCTGGTACAGGATGAAAGAAACATTACATGATGTCAATAATTTACATTTCTGCACCCATGCAGACATCACTAATCAATCACAGGACACTAAATTGTTGGGTTTAGATAAGGTCTTAGAGTCCTTTTATCCATATCTCTCCAGGCAGCCACTACAAATCAAACAGACTTGGCAGCCAGGATGAAACCTATCTGCCATCCTCAATCTCGTGGCATGCTTCACCTTTCTAATGACCTACCCTCCTGTGAATAAATTATCCTAGGCCAGTGGCTTTAACAGCTACTCCCATGCTACTCTGAGAATGGAGATACTTATATAAAAGCTATAAAGCTACCCCTTTAACAAATTCAAACTTTTTACTAGATTCTCTCTTCTCCCTTTCACTTTTATTTTTTTTTAATTTTTTATTTATTTCTAGGAGAGAGAGAGAGACAGCGTGAGCAGGGGAGGGTCAGAGAGAGAGGGAGTCACAGGACTCTGAAATAGGCTCCAGGCTCTGAGCTGGCAGTCAGCACAGAGCCCAACGCGGGGCTCGAACTCACGAACCGCGAGATCATGACCTAAGCGAAAGTCGGACGCTTAACCAACTAAGCCACCCAGGCGCCCCATCCCTTTCACTTTTAATCATCCATTTAACCAGTATCAGTTTTCTAACCAACTGGGCTTTAGCCAGATTGTCGTTTTTTTGCTGGTTCCATCAGAAGGAGAAATCACCTGGACAGTCTACTCAGATGTAAATGTGACTTATCCTCCAGCCTACCTCTTGCAGATTTCTCCTTTATATTCTTACACTACAGAACATATGCACATAGTAGCCTTGCATCAAGCCTGAAACAGACTCAAGGGGAAAGACACCAGCCCAGTTATTAGTGCACAGGGCAGATGAACCTCAAGACAAGACAAGGGGTATGGGGCCAAAGCTGCACTGCACAGTTAACCATACTCATCTACTTATGAAGCTGACAGCAATACGTCTCATTAAAAGTCTCAAAACAAGCCTGGGGGGCTCAGTCAGTTAAGCGTCCGACTTCAGCTCAGGTAGTGACCTCAGGGTTCATGAGTTCAAGCTCCACACTGGGCTCTATGCTAACAGCTCGGAGTCTGGAGCCTGCTTTAGATTCTGTATCTCCCGCTCTCCCTGCGTCTCCCCAACCCCCTCTGTCTCTGTCTCTCTCCCAAAAAATGAAAAAATGTTAAAAATTTTTAAAAAGTCTCAATTCACAAAGTAGGTTAGATCAGTTAGGGGGTATGTGCCTGTGCATATGGGCGTGCACACGTGCACATGGTCATATACACTACAAAAATATATCCTCTAGAACTCTTTGCACTAAAATCACAATTCAGTGTATACAAAAGCTTTATGTACACATAAGTTGTAAGTATATATACACCACAGTAGTTCTCCTTGTCCACAGTTTCACTTTATGCGGTGTCATTTACCTGTGATCATCTGGAAGTAGATGATCCTCCTGACTGACATACTGCCAGAAGGTTAAGAGTAAACTAACCTTACACCCCAGTACTTATGTCATACACCTTGCTTCATCTCAGCACATGGGCCTTTTACCATTTCACATCACCAGAAGGTTGAGTATAGTACTATATTATAATGTATACTGTTTTTATAAATTACTTAAATGTATATATTATTATTTATATGTTATAAATATAATACTATCGTACATTAAGATATTTTGATAGCCCACACTCACATGATTGTTATTATAGCATATTGTTATAACTATTTTATTCTGTCATTGTTGTTAATCTTTTATGCTACCTAAGTTATAAAATGAACTATCTCATAGGTATGTACGGATAGGGAAAAGAGCGTAAATAGGTACTACGGTAGTTTCAGTTACGTACTTGGGACCTTGGAACACGTCTTCCATGGATAAAGGTGGATTTATGTACATGAAGTAAACGACATGTCAAAATATTGATGTATATTCATGAACAAGTATCCTTCTTCTCAGAGCGTCTATGTAGCTGAGAAGATGTGAGGCTATCATTGCCAAAGGGATTTGTGAATGTTCAATAGTACCAGGCAAGGGTTCTCACTTTATATTTAATCTAACAAGATTGCCAGGGCCTTTTATTTAAAAAATAAATCTCTTTGTATATTATGAACTATGATCCAGGATGATCTATTTTGTCTTTGCACAGAGTATAGTGATCCAGGTTGATCCATCTGTTGAGATCCTCATAATACACCTCCTGCATGTGGCTCCATGATCAATTCATCTCCCATTAATACATCCTTCACAAGTGTAATCCCACTAGCATCACTTTTGTCTGGGTATATTCCAAACCCAAGAGCTAATACGTTTTTCTTCCATTGTGTTAAATAATAAATATGACTCATAAGTGATTCTAATGAATGTTCTAGACATATCTTCTAGGAAAATTTCAATATTTAAGAAGGTGACTGGTGTGGATGGTCTGTAAACTTTCATTTTTGTCTTACATTTAATAAATCATTTACTATGCATTCTGCCTGACAACCTCATGGTATACATAGACCCACAAAGATTCAGGTCTTTAAATGTGTCTTCCTTTTTCTGTGTTAAGCCATATGTCATTAAATGGTATGAAGTATAGGTGAAAAAAAAAAGTCAGAATTGTCATGGTTGGGTACGAATGTTGAGAAACTTGTGTAAGTATAAACCGTTGCCTGTGTGAGTTAGTAATGACTTAGCTTAGGGTGACAAGTACTTATGTACACCAAGAAGCCAGATGTGCTAAGATGGTCAGGAAGATAAGGAAATGAGGAATGTCTAATGTAGCCTTCAGATAGCGGAGCCATATGATTTCATATTGAATCCACGAACTAATAAATTACACAGAAAAATGACATATCTACCATTTTATCTCTATTACTTTTAGATGACATATTCGAGACAGGATAAGAACACACGGCATCAGATACAGTTCAGTTTGAGATTCTTTCTGGAATGTTCCCAAATTTTTTTCTTAAATATTTATTTATTTTGAGAGAGATAGACAGCAAGTTGGGAAGGGGCAGAGAGAGAGAGGGAGATAGAGAATCACAAGCTGGCTCCACACTGTCAGGGCAGAGCCTGATGGAGGGCTTAAACTCACAAATCTGAGCCAAAAACAAGAGTTGGATGCTTAAGTGACTGAGGCACCCAGGTGCTCTTTCTACATTTTAAGCAAAAATACCTAAGGCAAGTATGTGGCAGGTTTATTTTTGGTTTATTTTTATTTTATTTTATTTTATTTATTTATTTTCTTTTATTTTTTATTCTATTCTATCCTATTCTATTCTATTTTATTTTATTTTATTGAGAAGAGATCAGGAGTAAGGGAGGAGGCAGAGGGAAATAGGGAGAATCTTAAGAGGGCTTCAAGTTCAGCACAGAGCCCAACATGGGGCTTTATTTCACAATCCCAGGATCATGACCTGAGTGGAAATCAAAAGCCAGACACTCAACTGACTGAGCCACCCAGGTGCCCCTCAGATGGGAGCATTGCTAAAATGAAAAGCATAATTATTTATCTCAAATCATTTGCCTAATTGATTGGCAATACTATATAGTTGAAAGTTCACTGACAGAGGAATAGAAATGTGGTTCTGTTTGTAAGACTAGGTGCTTTGGGTCAAGTTGACAAATATTTGTTTTTCCCTTAACTATGTGAATATAAATATCATTTTTTTCATCTATAAGTATCAGAATTAAATCTGATGATATGTGTTTAGTGTCCAGCTCACTACCTGGCACTTCAGGTTCACTGTAAACGTTAGCTTT
>NW_027530545.1:8658080-8658835 GCF_008692635.1 Crocuta crocuta | reverse complement strand
AGCTTTTTTTTTTTTTTTTCTTATTCATATTTCATCTTCTATAAATCAGCTCACCTCCCTGTATTCATTTCTTTATCTAAAAAAAGCAAGAGCTTAATGTGGATGATGAAGCTTTTCCCATATCTGAAATTATATGATTCTATGATATAATACATTGAGTAGATGTGGTCATTTAAGCAGGGGTAACAACAGGCTGGTTTGTGAAAGATAATGGGGAATGATAAACTAAAGAATACGTGGATCTTCCTAAAACAAAAAAAAAATAAAACTTTAATGGGGCGCCTGGGTGGCTTAGTCGGTTAAGCGTCCGACTTTCACTTAGGTCATGATCTCGCGGTTCGTGGGTTCGAGCCCCGCGTCGGGCTCTGTGCTGACTGCCAGCTCAGAGCCTGGAGCCTCTTTCAGTCTGTGACTCCCTCTCTCTCTGACCCTCCCCTGCTCACGCTGTCTCTCTCTCTCCTAGAAATAAATAAAACATTAAAAAAAAAAAAAAAAAAAACTTTAAAACAGTGTGCCTCTCCAAAAAAAACATACTCTTGGGTCAAGTCTGAGTACTTGGCTCAAGGGTTTCTGATTTCTAATCTAGAACTTTTGATCTCCACTACCTCATCAGCACCCTAGGTTGTTGACAGGGCTGCTGGAAAATGGATCAGTTGTAATTTGAAGTTAAACTAATTAGTTACAGTCTGTTCACGAATTTTTCAAGGAAGTCAGCATCTCTGGGAAAAAAAAAAAAAAAAGATATACTTTTGAAG
>NW_027530545.1:8633712-8657563 GCF_008692635.1 Crocuta crocuta | reverse complement strand
CCTTTTGAAGCCGCCCTGAAGAATCCTGAGCAAGAAGGGAGAGCTAGGAATACAGAATCAGAGTTCTTGATTTTAGCTACACTGTGCTTTGGCTGTGAAGAAATGACCTCTCAGCATCCTATCGGGAATCATGCCTTTATGGCGGACATTTTTTTTCCCTCCCTGCCATGAATATGTCTGAGAAACTGCAGAATAAAAATGCAAAATAACAACTATATTTAGATACACTCCCACACAGACTCTAAAGCTTAATATTTCACTGAACACCACATGGAAAGACTGAATTAATATCCATAACTCTTCTACATCACTCATGCTTCAAATTTCTGTTGTTATAGATTTCTTTGGCCTATATAGTTGCAAAATTAGCTAACAACAGTAATCTTTCTTTAATATAATATTCAATTGTACTTCATAAGAAAAAACTCATTAGATTTATTTCTCTTTTGCCTCTGTATATTCATAGAAGTTTCATTGATGTTGCAGTAAATGACAAATTTCTACCAAATAAAAATTAAACATGAATGATTTTTAACAATTATTTATAATCCAATTCTAAGTATCATAAGATAATCATAAGATCAAAATCATTTATGATATAGTCTATTCTCAACTTTGTAACCAACTAGTTGCCACACTGCACAAATCAATGCATTTCTCTGACCCTCAGATATCCTCTAGATAAAATGAGGTATTAGTAGAAGGGACTAGTATAGTTTATTCTGGTCCTCACATTTTGTGATTCTTAGTGGAACATATGCCCAAAATTAATCTTTGTACTAAGCCTAAAAATTATTAGAGATTCCAACCAGAGAACGTTGAGGAAGGCTAAGGCATTGGTAGGCAAAAGGAACTTGACCCCTTATTGAACTGCATCTTAATGTAATGCTAATGTTAGAATATTTCTTCTTTTGAAATGAGAGGCACAAATATTAAAATGTAGCTCAAATTGGAAAAAGGGAATTTTTAGAAAATATGCACCAAATGTTATCAGAGATTATCGCTGGGTGAAGGTACACAATTGATTTTGTTGTTGTTTTTTCTTTTCCCTTTGAGCTTTAAATATTAATTTAAAAATGACTTAGCCTTAACTACTAAAATTAGTCTCGTACGAGGGATGTTTAGAGTAATGTCATTAATAATATGGTTTATAATACAAATAAAAGAAAATCTAAATGATTATAAATTAAGCCATATTTCTTAAAATTATGTTATTATTCTATATTTTCTTGAATTAATGCATAATGGTAATAAAAAAGTAACTGAACAGTCTTTTTTTCTGTAGTATCCTAGGGTCAAATTTATAAAAAAGGGATGAAACAGACACTAAAATTCTAGCTATACAAAGGACTTACAAAGACTGCTAAACAAGTCTGTAGGTGGAATTTTATGTTTTGTTTTGTTTTTAGTTTTTTTAATGTTTATTACTTTTTGAGAGAGAGAGATAGAGCATGAATGAGTAGGGCAGGGGCAGAGAGAGGGAAACACAGAATCTGAAGCAGGCTCCAGGCCCCACTTTGGGCTTGAATCCTCAAACTGAGAGATCATGACCGGAGCTGAAGTCAGATGTTTAACCAACTGAACCACCCAGGCACACCTCTTTTTTGTTTTTGTTTTTGATTTTAGAGAGTGCTACAGCACGTGAGAAGGAGAGAGAAGGTGGGGAAGGGGTTGGGGGAGAGAACCCCAAACAGGCTCCATGCCCTATACGGAGACTTGAGACTGACAGAAGTGAGGGTGGGGGCTGGGGGACAGCTCAATCTCAAGACTGTGAGATGATGACCTAAGCTGAAATCAAGAGTCCAGTGCTTAACCAACTGAGTCACCCAGGCACTTTTTTTTTTTTTTTAAGTAAGGCACTGCTTTAAACACATACAATATGAACATCAATGTTTTCTTATCAAATCATATATTATTGTACACATGCAAACAAAATTCTCAGTGTCCTATCAAGTAACCACACTCATATATTCACTGAGTCATTTAATATGCATTTGCTGAGCACTGTTTCCCTTCACAAGACTGGATATGATAAAATCCATGAGCTCTCTTAAGTTCCTGCCCATGAGATTTGTAATGTTTTATATGGAGAGTGTCCTGACAATGCCAAAACAGCTGTACATCCTTCCCAAAGAATAATTTTTAAGTGGTCCTCCCTTTCCACAGCTCAGAGGAAAATTCTGATAAATGGCAAAGAGAATCGAGTAGCAAATAGAACAGTGATATGTCCTGGGAGAAAAAGAGACAGAGAGCCAAAACAGCTCTCCTCAATTTTCTTTTCATTAGTAATGGAGGAAATAACGACTTTCCAGAAAATATTAAAAGAAATCAAATGTAGCATAGAAATCAATCTATTAAGGAAGTAGTAATGAAAGATCATTCTTTGAGCAAGTGAATAAGCAAAGCCTAAAACACTTTCTGCAATTATTAATAAGGTCCTTAAAACAAGAAGCAGACACTGCAGCCCATATTACATAGAATGGCATGAAACAAAAAATCATTTAAGTTATACCTTGATATACTCTTTCTTCTGAGATGAGTTATCAAGAGATCTTTAGTGACAGAAGTTAGAAATTCATAACAGAATAAAAATGAATGAATGGATGGATGGATAGATGGATGGATGGATGGATGGATGGAGAGAGAGAGGGAGAGATAGAGAAGGGATGAAGAGTTTAGGGTTCATTTTCTTAAAACTATATCATTTTGTCAACCCGATAAAATCCCACGTTATAGCTACTCATGACTTTATAGGATCATCTGCGTGTTCATCAACTTCTTGATTATCATAGTCAAGATTCTGGTGCCATGAATGGGTGGATCAGACATACAGCACCTCTTACTGAATCCAAGAAGTTGGGAAAGAACATAATAGGTTTAAGATGGCATTTTAAAGTATTGGGATGGAAGAAGTTTAAACTCTGTTTTACCAATCAGTTCTCCTTAAGAGATGCTGCTCCCAGGGCTATATACTTAAAAAAATAATAGTCAAATGATAGAGATATTTTCATTTTATTATTAGCCTGGCCAAGGTCTGATGATCATGACTTATCTACTGTCCCACAACCTGGGGACTCAATTTACTTAACCAGCTGCATGAAGGAAGGAAAAAAAAAAAAAAGAAGAGGGCAATATGGAACTCTATGGCTCTTTGGAATATACTGATCCTATTCACTGGTTACTGTAATCCAATAATCTTGCAATGTCACTCTTCTTCTGGGATTTGGTATGAGCAAAGGGACAGGACTGTCTTTCCTTCTCCTTCTGCCTTAAAGATACATATTTTTGTAGAGTAATGCTAAAACTAGAATTCTGCTAGATAGCAAGATTACAGCAAACAGAACAAAACTATAATACACACACTCAGTTTTAGAGCTAAATTAGAGATGACGTTCAAATTCTATGTGATAAATTATCGACAGGGTCTTCTACAGATTCCACTCAAAACACATTAAATAGAAGTATTTAAAATGACTGTTTCGTAATTGATTTATTTTGAGATATCATCAAAGAATTACTATTATTACTATTATTTATTATTAGGTAATTATATTATAAATTAATTTTGAATGTTTTGCACTAGTTTGAAAAATTAGCTGTACTTTTTAAAAAAAATTTTAATGAACTTTCAGGTAACCTTATAAGATGCCTAATGCTTGACCACAAATCCTATTAATTTAGAAAATTAGTATGTCTGGATTAGATTTTTTTAAATATGTTCAATCTGACCATTATTCTCTATAAGAAAAGATCCCAAATGTTGGTTCATGAATCAACACTGGAATAGGTATAAGTGAATCACTTGGAGGACTATGAAATATAAATATTCTCAGGTTCTAGATATCAGAATATATCTGACATAGTATATCTGGAAGATTTTTGTTTGTTTGTTTGTGTTTTGACATAAAGTTCTCATGTGAGTCTGATAAGCAACCAAAATTAGAACTCACAGATGTAAGAGCTTTAGAAGACATGTATCCTGACTCATTAAATTGATGCTCCTACAGAAAATACAAAGTGATCACATAGCAAAACATCAGAGCAAATGTAAGCTAGAGTGTGACATAACCACCACATTTAGCATTGATGGGTTCTTAGGAATTTGGAGTAGGTCAGTTATGATCAGGAATGCCTGCTTGGACAAGATGGAAGTGAGGTCGGGTTTTGTAGGACTGTTTGAATATGGATACATGAGGTGGGAATGGAAGAAACTTTCATGTTAGAGAAATGACATAACCGAAAGTCTGAGCTAAATGGATATGAATGTATTCATGGACATGATTGTGTTCATGAGGTAGTAAGGAACTCAATAAAGATGAAGAATAAAATCTTGTTTGCTTGTTTAAGAGCTAGAAGTTCAGGTAGTGGTTTAGATGGTATGGTAGGAGGTAGTATGTATTTGAAGAAAAGAAACTGGTTATGTTATAAGGACAGATTCTAGTGCTTAAAACATAAGGTTATGCACATGAATATGTAGATTAAAGGAAAATAAGTCAATGAGTGCAAAAGAGAAGTATGGTACAAGTTTTCCAGAAGAGAGAGGTGAGAAGGATAGGTAACTGGTTTCATTTAATTTTTGATAAAATGGAGGTTATAGTTTTAACACAGTAGTTTATACATATGGTGAATAATTTTTCTCCATGAGATTTTTTTAATGTTTTTTTATTTTTTTCTGAGAGAGTGAGAGAGAGAGAGAGAGAGAGGGAGAGAGAGCTGGGGAGGGTCAGAGAGAGAGGGAGATACAGAATCCGAAGCAGGCTCCAGGCTCTGAGCTAGCCGTCATCATAGAGCCTAACAAGGGGATCGAACCCACGAACCGTGAGATCATGACCTGAGCCAAAGTCGGACACTTTACTGACTGAGCCACCCAGGCTCCCCACCATGAGATTTTTTTTTTTTTAATGCCAATCTCTCTGCTTTTGTGTTTGGAAATTTCCACCATAATATATATAAATATGAGTCTAGGCTGTGCTCTAGTCAAGAGACAACTCAGACACCAATAGTGATACTGGAGGTACCAGAGGGAGCCTCGCCTACATACACTTCTGGGAATATTGCTGACATGCCTGAAGAAAGCAACATCGAGGACAGGCAGACTTATTCCACCACCCCTCCCACATGTCCATGCAAGAATTCCCTTCCCACTTATCTGCAGCTTCTGGAACAGAAGTGGCTTATGTGACCTTATACCTCTCTCCCTGGTGGTTGTCAGAAGCTTGGCTTAGAGGAACCAGAATGTGCTCTGTCACACATTCTCCAGAAGTCATTCCCAACTTACAGGCTATATCTTCCTGAGGTTGGAACATTATTATCTCTGAGAATGGGATAAGTTCTTGGAGGAAAAAAATTAATAACCATTTCATTTAGGTATCTTTCCTAGATTTGCATTCCCACTGGAAACACAAATATCCCTGTGCTTCCTCCTGGTATGGAAGATTTCTCCCACATGGTAGGGGAGTGCAAAGGTTTCTGAACTCACTGGTTGTCTATGACTGGGTAGGACCCAACTCGTTCTGTTTTGTAAACTCTTCTATGGGAAACTCAGAAGGGGAAAAATAAGACTGAGCCTCAGATTCCTGTTTGACCAGAGAGAGGCAATCCATTTGAAGGATCTTGATATTTTGGATACTCCTTACTCTTTCCCATCCTGCCCCACACTGAGGCATTTATCACATTATGCAGTGTTCCAGAGCAAAGCTTTTTAAAAACAGCATCTTACCACAAGTAACCAATGTCTTCACTGTAGTTTTAAAACTCTTTCACTAAGGAAATATTTATTAAGGGGCTACTATATACCAGCGGCTGTTTTAGGCACTGCAACACATCTCTGAGCAGAAGAGACAAAGATTCCTGCTCTCATGGACATCTGTTCTATCAGAGAGAGGATGACAACACAAAATAAATAAGCTGAAGCTTCATAGGAGGTAGATAATTTTTCTCAGGCTTCTTATTATGAAAGTACTTAGAAAAGTTAAAATATTTTTGGGGTGAGCACTCATATAGATTCTTTAACATAAAGATTCTTTAATGCTTTGTGGTATTTGTTGCACCACGTGTATCCAACTATCCACCCTTCTGAGATAGACTTTTGAATACCACATTTCAGTGCACATTGAAATGTTTTCTTTTTCAATTTTTTAAGCTTATATATTTTGAGAGAGAGAGAGACAGACAGACAGACAGCAGGGGAGGGGCAGCGAGAGAGGGAGAAAGAAAGAGAATTCCAAGCAGGTTCCACACCATCAGCATGGACCCCAACGTGGGGCTCGAACTCACAAACTATGAGATCATGACCTGAGCCTAAACCAAGAGTCAGGTGCTTAACCAATTGAGCCACCCAGGTGCTCCACATTAAAATGTTTTTTGACCCAATATTAGAAAATGTTCTTCTTTGTAGGAGGAGATATAGAAGTAATGATAGTTTAAAATGGAGTTATGAAATAACTGTAAACAATAGCACAAGAAGACTAATAGAGAACAGCTAGACAGGGTATTAGTTCCTGTATTATATTAAGAGTACCCTGCATGTCTACAAATGTGGTCTGGCCAGATAGAGCAGCCATGATAATGACTTCAATGAGAGGAGCAGGAGTATTGTCAAGAAATCAGCAAGAATCCCCTAAGTCCCATCCCAAGGGCAAGGACAAAAATTAAAGAATGCTTCTGGGATTTAGGGAAAAGAAGTCTTTTGAAAGACTTCCTAGAAGTTTACCTTGGAAATGGATGATCTTGGGGTGCCTGGGCCGCTCATGTAATTAAGTGCCGCCTTTGGCTCAGGTCATGAACTCAAGCCCCGTGTTGGGTTCCTTGCTGACAGCTCAGAGCCTGGAGCCTGCTTCTGATTCTATGTCTCCCTCTCTATCTGTCCCTTCCCCACTCACACTCTGTCTCTCTCTCTCTCTCTCAAAAATAAATAAACATTTAAAAAAGAAAAGAAAAGAAATCAATGTTCTTAAATGTTCATCAGGGGCAGTTTTCGTGATAGAGGTAAATGTGGGCAGAGGAGCCATACGGATCTGGCCATTTAGTAGGCAATTCTGGATATTCATTTGAATTTCAATTTCCCAAAGCATAAAGTTAGAATAATAATGCTTACTACAGGGAACGATTGTTAAAAATTACATAAGATAAAACTATTAGATGACAAACAACGCTTAATAAGTAGTAGCTATATTAATATCATGATTACTATTACTGAATTACTATTGAAAACTCATATAGCTGCTGAGAAAATAACCTACTGATGCTTAGAGGTCCCTGAAGAAAAAGTATCCATAGAAAACAATTATCTTAAGGATAAAAGAAATACGGTGAAAGACAGGACTGCAGTTTCACTTAGATTGGGATAGATACTGCCACCTCATTTCATGGTTATAAGAGCTTCTGCCAATTATTCAATCTCTATGAACTTGGGATTTTATCTGCAAAATATTATCTACTTTAAAGTTCTCATTGTATCGATTAAATGATATGTATTGAATCAGAATTGTGTTACTCTGCCAATAAGGACTTGCTAAATATCAACTATTATTCTAGGCATATTATGTTACATGATATAGATGCTGAGCCGCCCCGTTAAGAGTGTCACCAATCTCTAATTAAGGACACAATCTAGTTCAGCTGCATAAAGGGTAGTGAAAGAAATAACAACAGAAGGGGCATTGGGTCAGCAGTAGTGTTTTAATGTAGGTGACTCTAGTTTTGAATTTTTTTTCATCCTAAAGGAAAATTAAATCAGGACATGTTCCTGGAGCCTCTAGATAGATTTGACCACATCTCATCATAAGCAATCAGATTTTTTTTTTTGAAAAATTCACATTATGTGTGTTACCTAGAGTTTGAATCTATAGACAAATTTCATTTGGCACGAAAGTTTAAAAAAATTGCTTTGGTCAATTATGTATGGTTTCCTTATATATTTTTTTAAGTTATGGAAATACATTAACCTTCAAAGATCAAAACTGCAGGACATACAATAGGAGTCTGGTGATAGTGTTAGCAGCAAAACAATCTTATTGACATCTTTCAATAATCACACACACACACACACACACACACACACACACACGAGTTATTTTCTTGAGTGGAATCTACTTTTCTCCTTACCTTATCATAAAAATTATCCCACAACTTGAAAATAAACAACACACACACACACACACACACACACACACAAAATGTGCTCTTTTGGTCCAATACTGAGCTTGATTTTCTATTGATTGCCTATTTTATAATTCCATAGATTGTAATTCAGAAGAGTTCTAAATAATTGCTACCAGTGGAAAATAAAAACCCAAGTATAATTCCCTTGAAGAGATTAGTCAGTTTTATTTATAACATTACTTTATTTCAAATGGTTTTTTAACTGATTTCAACATTTTGCTGATTACTACCTGATATAACGGGTTGGATAAAGCCTTGGCTACATGTTCTTTCTATATTTGCACAAGTCATGCCTTTTAGCCTCTTGAAATCACTCTTTAACACCTGTGCATTCTCATTACAATACCACCAACTCAAGATCAAATATTCCCTACACCTTTTAAATATAACCTAAAAACTGTGTCATGGTAACTCATAAAGCTTATAGAATTAAAATCTGGAGAAACTCAAGTAGCCAAATAAATAAATAAATAAATAGTAAATATAGTATAAGACTGAGAAGATACTCTGGGTAGAAAAGCACATCACCTCATCTTACTCAAATAATCTAAAATATATATATAAGCATATAATATATAGATAAACGTAAAGTCATTTTCAAAGCAGATGTTTATATAACAATCTGGATTATACTATCCAGATTACTACTTCTATTACCATTTTGTCTCTCCTATACTACAGACTCAAATTTTTATTTTTAATTTTTTAATGTTTATTTACTTTGCAAGAGAGAGAGAGTGTGAGTGGGGGAGAGACAGAGAGAGTGGAAGAGAGAATTCCAAGTAAGCCCTACACTATTACGGTGGAGCCCGATGCAAGGTTTCATCCTATGAACCAAGAGATCATGATCTGAGCCGAAATCAAGAGTCAGGCACTCAGCCTGAGTCAACCAGGTGCCCCACAGACTCTGAATTTTAAAAGTTTAGGAGTCAGCCTTAATTCTCCTCCAGTAGCACACTGTACAACTATTCAAATTAATTATTTTTCATTGGGAAAGAAAAACACACTTTTTCTAAAATTTTTAGATTAGTTATTAAGAGCATTCCCCAAGTCACCCTGTCTAGAAACATGGACCTCATGCAGCAAGGAGAAATTTGCTTGTTCATGCAGTAAATATTTATAGAGTACAAACCTGTGCAATGTCTTACATATATTGGTACAAAAAACAGAAAATAGATATTGAAGAACCATAGATATCTATATACTATTTCTATTTAACAATTATGAAAATTAGTATTTGAGGACAATATCTAAGATGCTGAAATAAAGTAACAAAAAATTCATGGTAGGAAAACCAAAAAAGGACTCTCTGAGGAGGTGACATATGAATGGAAAACTAAAGGAGAAATTAGGCTTGAGAAGAACACTTGCTCAGTTCTGGAAAAATGTGGGCTTAACTAAAGGAGTATATAAAGCTTGGTGTGACTAGAAGTTAGTGGGTTAGAGAAATGTTAGTAGGAGGGTACAGAAATCTATTAGGTATATATAGGAATGCCATATGACTTTCAAAAGTAGTTTAACAGAAAATATCTTCTTGAAAATATGTGTGTCTGACACTGTTTAAGGGGACAGGGATACAATAATGAATTAAAAATATATATATATATAATAGGGTCCCAGATCTCATGGTATTTATAGTATACTCTAACAAGAGACATTAAATATTTATTTACAATTAATCAATTATTAGTGTGTAAGTGTAACTTTCTTCTCTCAAAAGTACACACACACACTCCCCCACTACACCTTCAAACATAGCCTCAGGCCTTCCTAAAAGAGCAATCCACTCTTTGTTTCTTCTTTCATAGTTTGTTGTCAAGCTGGTTTCCATATAACACCCAGTGTTCATACCAACAAGTGCCCTCCTCTATGCCTATCACCCCCCTTCCCCTATCTCCCACTCCCATCAGCCCTCAGTTTGTTCTTAGCATTCAAGAGTCTCTCATGATTTGCCTCCCTCCTTCTCCCCAACTATTTTCCCCCTCCTCCTCCCCCATGGTCCTCCATTAAGTTCCTCCTGATCCATCTATACATCCAAACATATGGTATCTGTCCTTCTCTGCCTTACTTATTTCGCTCAGCATAACACCCTCAAGTTCCTTCCACATTGCTACAAATGGATAGATTTCATTCTGTCTTATCGCCATGTAGTATTCCATTGTATAAATAAACCACATCTTCTTGATCCCTCATCAAGATAAAAAGTTTCTGCATGGCAAAGAAAACAATCAATAAATCCACTCTTTTGCAAATACTCTTGTACCAGAGGAAAAGCCACCTCTATTCCCTGTATCAGGAAGAGAGTCTTTTTGTCTCAGTCATTCCTACTGGTCTCCTCCCTTTGCCAGATTGGTTTATCCTATGCTTTGGATACACTAAGCAAGACCTAGGAAAATTGGCCCGGAGCTTCTAGGAAAAGTTCTCTTACTTTAGAAAAGAGACACAGGAAGAGAGAGTCCTTATTCTGTTTCTGGAAATTGTCTGGATGTGCAACAATCTGTAAATCATACCAAAAGAATTACAGGAAAGCTAGCATCACTCTCTGTTGCACTTCTCATTTTGTGAAATACCAAATTTCCTGAAGACCATTGAGTCAGGGTTTTTAATGGCTTTAAACATCCTAACTCAAGACTACTAATCTTTATGTACTTGATTCCCAAATAATTATTAAATAAATATATATCTATCTCTATTTCCACTATTTTGACTCCTATCCCTACTATCTCTTAACCTGGATTACAGAAGAAATACCTTACCTTGATCCCGATCTGAAGCATTCCCCAATAAAAAAAAAATACTATTTTGTTTCCACCACTCTTTAGTTCAGTCCTCTAATGGTTTATCATTCCTTACAGAATAAATTCCACATCCCTAGTATAGTTATGAGGCCTTGCATTAGATGATCCAATCTTCCTTTCTGATGTCTTCCCTCATCATTCCATCACACAAACTATGCCTACCACTTACACTCCTCTACTGGTTGCCCAATATCCTTTTTTGCTGATAACAGTTGTAGTAATAACGGCCTTTACTCAGCAGACCACTTCCTGATGCTATTCCTGATGTTAAATAAAACACTATAGATGCTCAATGATCAAAGCCAAGAAATCAGATTTATGAAATTTAAGCAAATACAAACTTAGGAAGGAGGTATGTTCGCTCCATTTTACCAATAAGAAATAATGCTAAAGAAAACTCTTAAAACTGCATAACTAATGAATTGCAGAGCTGGAATATGAAACCAGATGAATCTATTTCCAAAGCAAATGGTTCTGTTTGCTACACCACGCTATTTCCCTAGATCTCCCACACTTTCCTATGAAACGGATTTTCTATTCATAAGAAGGATTTTAAAGCTATTGAAATTCTTAACATAACATTATGGTATCTCCTACAGATTGGGAATCACAGGAAGTTTATGGCTACACAGTGTAAATGCTTTGCAGATGGTCCTATGCCTGCACACTCACTCACTGTTCTTAGATGTTATCAGTGTTAGGCATCTAACATGCTCATTAAGGGCAAGAGCACCTAGAATTGGCATCTTAGGTTTACAGTACCAGGCCATCATTTTGTTCAAGACTCCAACTTTCCTTTTGCTCTAAATTCTCATTTCAAGCCAGAGCAACACATATCAGGATTAAAGACAGTGAAGACTACTGCTATTCAAAGTGTGGCCCACAGACAGTAACAGGGCACTTATTAAAAATGAAGAACCCAGATGCTCTGAAACAGAATCTTCATTTTAAGGAAGCATCAGGTATCAGCATGTACATCACAGTTTTTTAAACACTAATTTAGAGATCTAAAAGGTATCCTAGGTATTCCATATACAAGCCTTCTTTCTTCCCAAAATACTGTTTTTCTGTCTTTGTTTTTGTTTTTAAGAGAGAGAGAGCAGAAGCAGGGTAAGGGCAGGAGTGAGGGGGGTGGGGGGCGGGGAAAAAGACTCCCAAGCAGGCTCCACACTCAGCATGGAGTCTGACTAGGGAGTCAACCTCATAACCCTGAGATTATGACCTGAGCTGAAATCAAGAATCAGACACTCAACCGGCTGAGCCACCCAGACACTCAACCGGCTGATTTTGTCCCCAAAATCCTGTCTTTAAAATTATATTTCCTAACCTCTCTTATAAAGATAGCCTCAATTATGATATTCCTTTGAGATAGATAATATGCTAATTATTCAAATCATAAAAATATAAAATTTAAGCAACAGTTCCTTTTTATAAAAGAAATAAGTGAAGCAAACAGAAAGAAATCAGTTCTGTGGTTTATCACATAATGTATAGCACAGTTGTAATTTTTTCTATTTTTTACATTTATTTTCTCTGAAATTCACATTTATATTAAAGCTAAACTTAGGCAGAGGTAGTTAAAGGCAGAGGGCTTCCTCATTTGATCCACTAGAAAAAAAGCCAGAAACTTCTCTTTGCACACTGGTATATCAATTCAAATCTATAATGAAAGATTAGCTAAAAGGATTTCACCATAAAAAAAATCAGGAGTTTTACATCACTATTTTCAACACCATTGTATTTTCAAAGTAGAATGGTATGTGAATGAAACCTTATTTTATTTTAATATCTAAACCATATTTTTCCTTCATAAGACCTGTGAAAAAAAGAACAAATTCCCATATGCATTGTCTGTAAGAGAACAAACTCACATAAGGACGTGTAAAATGTGTGCCTTTTTGGCCGTGACTACCTAAGTTCTGTGACGGAGAAAATAAAACATCCCATTTTCTCCCCACAATATTGACTTAATACAAGCTGTTTTCAAATGTGTTTTCAGGGAGTCAACACGAAAATATATGGAATTAAATATTTGCTTTTTAGCTCTTTAGTTCATGTAAATAAAAACATCCTGCAGCTTTTACCTTTGCACACCTAAGCAGACTTTCATTAATTCTGGAGATAAGTGTAAAGCCAGAAGATGGCACAATTTTACCAACTCATCATAGGCCCTGCTTGCTGCAGAAGAATACTGTTCTTAAACGGAATCAAGCCCTTCAAAGTAATCGAACAAACTAAATTCCTCGACTATAACATAAGTGTAAAATTGTTTTCTAATCTGCACTGAGATCCTATTCAATAAAGCCATTTTCTTATCAAACAATAAATTTGGGAACAAAATACTGTATTTTAACATGGTACTATGAGCATTTTAATTCTGTTAGGGCCAAAATAATGATAAACATGGATAATAGTAATAATCCCTTTCCCTAAAGAGTCCTAGAAATCCTAATTTACTGACTGGTAGCTACTTTCACTAAGTAGAAATACAGTAATTTAATAATCTTACCATAGCAGTTTTCACTGAAGAAAATTAACTAATTCATTATTGCTTATAATTTGCTGAGGCATAGCTGCCATATTTGTAAAATCAGCAGGTTCTGAAAAAAAATACAAGTTTTTAAATGAATGTTCAATTTCCCCCTGAACACATAAATGATACAATTACTTAGCTCCCTCTAGTGCCAATTTCTAATATAAACTTAATTGTAATAACTATATTCACCATGCAATTTTGGAGCAAATGAAAATTTTACTTAGCAATAATTAACAAGTAAACTTTCAAGGGATCAGAACTGGACAGGATGCCACTGCCGTAGGTAGGCTCGTGGCTGCAGTTAAAATAAGGGTCCTTCTTTGCAAATGTCACTGACATGCTCCGATGAAAAACAAGTTCACCAAGGTAGTAGTAAAAGAATGTTGGTAGTAAAAGAGAAATTAAGGTTTACTATTGAATGCTTTGTACACCTAATTTAGCTATAATAATTTCATTTAATCTGTGGTTTGTATTCATCATTATTCAAACAAACAAATTTAATAATCCAAGAAGAGAGATCCTTTAATGTATCTATCAAAGTACACAGGTATAAAATTTAATTTGTAACTGTATGTAAAAATGGAATAGGCAGAATACAAAGACTTTTAAAGACCTAATAACCAAAACATCTGATGTAATAAGATGACTTACTAACATATATATTTCCTTAGATTTTCTCTGAGGGTTAACCATATCCATGAATTTTATCTTTAAATGTAATGTATGTGACTTTTAATAGGTAAATCGGAATGTATTGAGTGCATTTAAAGACAAAGTGATAAAATTTGTAGAAAAAGAAGAAACAGTCACAAATAAAATTCCACTCAGTAAAAGTTGCAAGTATAACTGAGGAATATTCTAAGGAAACTGAAATTTTCAGAACACCATGGATTCATCTGTTTATTTTGTAATATAGCATAAGGGCTATGTGAGACAAGAGCAAGGATTTTGAAATAAGATGAGATATATATATATATATATGGTTAATAAAACTAATTGCCAACTGTAACTCACTGTAATATGTAGATATTGCTTCCTAACCATAGGGTTGTTATGAAAATTAAAGAAGATACTTTTATGGGAAATGCACAGCTGAACAAAGACAACCAGTAACTTTTTTCTAATATGTTGGTAATAAAAAATGTTCACAGAATAAAAATAATTTATAATTGAATTTTATTTGTGGTTATTGAGAACATGAACTTTATTCCTAAATTTTACAATTGGTGGTATTTTTATGCTAAAAAAAGTAAAATTAAAATAAGTGGTCTTTTCTCCAAGCTATGGAGAGAGATTTCACAAGGAGAATTTTTAAAAATATTTACAAGTATCTGAAATTTGCTGTGAGTTTAAACACTCAATGAAGAACATTTTTAAAATATTTTTAAATATTTCAGAATATAAATAAGTAAACCTATGCTATTATGACTATAGTCTTCTAAATGTTTTTGTTTCTCAATTTTAATAGATAAAACCCTAATAACTAAATATTGCAATCTAATTATATGATTAATAAAAAAAAAATTCTTCTTTCCTCTTTACCCTTGATTCAATGAAAGCAGCTTAGAAGTCACTGGAAAGATGAGGTTTTCTTCTTAAATACTGAAAAATATAGAATTAGCCTATAGTTACTTAGCTACTTTCTTATCTTATTTACCTGTAGCCATAAACCTCTTGATCAATTACCATTGTTCATCGTTCTCAGTTTCCCTTTCTCATTAACTGATTTTGGGAACTATCAAGAATAAAACTAAATACTGTTTTTAAGATTTTATTTTTAAGTAACCTCTATATCCAACCATGGGGCTCAAACTCACAACCCCAAGATCAAGAGTCGCACACTCTAATGACTGAGGCAGCCAGGCACCCGATAAAAATAATACAAGTTTAAGAAAAGAGGTTTCCTTGTATAGAACTGAAAATACAAATTAGGCTTATTTTCCAGTAGAAGGCTAAAATACGATTTTTTTAAAAGCACAATGCTACAGTGAATCAAAGGAAATGTATGTATGTCTTTATTTTTCAGTTAAGCTCTATAACCAACATGGGACTTGAATTCGCTACCCAAGACCAAGAGTAATATGTTCTACTGATTGAGCCAGCCAGGTACCCCTGAAATGTGATTTTTTTTTTTTTTAATAAATTTAAATGACTCCCAGAACACTATCAGCCCTCTCCAGGCCCAGGTAAATGGAATGTATGCATTCTTAGGAAAAGAAAATTGGTTTAGGAGAAAACACATCTTTAACATAAGAAATTATTCCATTATTCCTGATTTTCAGCCTTAAGAAATTTCAGATCAGTCTGACATTTGGCTGAAGAGAACATAAAAAAACACAGTGAAAGGAAAAGGTCATGTATTTGGTCAGAGAATGTTAGCAAAACGAAGTAGTGGGATGATAAATTCCATGGGTGCCTATAGTAAACTAGATTGGTAAATTCTCTACCTCAGCATAAAATCAGGTAATTCTCATCTATCTATGGATAGACTAGAGGTCAATAGCTACTGAGATGACTACTTTCAATCAGAATTATCCCTTAGGGGTGGCTGGGTGGCTCAGTCAGTTAAGTATCCAAATCTTGATTTTGGCTCAGGTCATGATCTCTTGGTTCGTGAGTTCAAGCCCTGCTTCAGGCTCTGCTCTGGCAGCGTGGAGCTCGGGATTCTCTCTCTCTCCACCCTCTCTCTCTGATCCTCCCCCATACTCTCTCCCTCAAAATAAATAAATAAACTTAAAAAAAAAGAATTACCACTTAACCAAATTCCAGTTTTCTTGTTCTACCACCTTGTTTGTGTAACTATGGCTTTGACTACAGTCAGAATGAACCTTTAATAGAACAAGTTCATTTCACTTTCATTTTTAGGTAGAAGCCACATGTTTAGAAATGTTCTTATTATACGGTAAGTTATTGCCCAGGAAACAAATCCATTGGCTGAATAGAGGGAAAACTGCATATTATCTGGAACAGTCAGGATAAATTTCACTTCATATTTCCTTTTGTCTTTTGAGGGCTTTTTGTCTTTTGAGCAGTTAATTACTATGGAGAAAATAAGACCTGTGTTTTAAAAATACATTTGAGGAGCTCATTTTCACAGTTGTCTTTCTGTCGTGGCTTAGGCCTGTAGCACAAGAAATATGAATGGAAAGGAACATGGTAACTCCATTATGGCCAGATCACAAGATACTGATACCTACGGCAACAAGAAAAGCAGTGACTCAGCTTTTTCTGGTCTCATGTTCTCAGAACTCTCTTTGTATTAATTCAGTTAGTCCTTCCAATAACTTTATAATTTAGTTATTTTTGTCTATTTACAAATGAGTAAAATGAGGTACAGAGAAAGTGGGTCACTTGAGCAAATCAACACAATCAGTAAGTCGAAGAGGTAAGCTGTGAAGAAATAAGGCAACAGGACTCCAGAAACTGAGTCCTCAGCTGAGGGAGTAGTGCTCTAAATAATACATACAAGCTGTCATCAATAGCATACTAATGTAATTAGTAATAATTATTAAAACTAATAACACAAATTTACATTTCTTTGATAACGGTTTCCAAAGTGCTATTAATTCCTGTATCTCATGCGATCCTCACAAAACAGTGAGGCAGATACATCTGTCATATCACTTCTCTTAAAAATGAGGTCACGGAAGTGGCTCTGTGATTTTCCTTGGTCCTCCTCCTAAAGGTCTGAGGAGTGGTATAAAGAACAAAAGGGTTTTCACTCATAATCACCAATAGCTGATGCCTGCAGTCACAGAATTACACAATTTTGAGTTCTATTAAGGGTTATCACGTTGGAAACTAGAGAAATCTACTTTTAAATGGATATTCATGTAAGAATGTTTAAAATTTAAATCTTAGCTAAAATCCATAAACCCAAATGTTACCAACATATAATGCTTTCATGTGTTCATAATAGTGCCCTCCCTAAAAAGCTGCCCTAAGGAAACATATGGAAAATAAGGCTCCTTCAGCTTATTTGAAGTCAGGTAGTCCAATCACAATAAGCACAACACCAAAAATGAATCTCTCTCTAAAATGCTTTCTGAATAGTATAAAAGTTAACTCAGGTAATGAAACAATGATCATATTAGCAACTAATTGTCTTTCTTGTTTCCAATGAACTTATTTAATGAATTGATGGACCCTGAAACTTAGGTGTTTTATGGCTAGATTATACCCATAATATCTAAAATGTGTAGTATCTTTTCAATATTGAAGTAACACCTGCTGCTAACTACAAAAATGATTAGCCACAAACCAACCTACTATAGAATATCAAAATGCATTTACCCAATGAAGAACTAATGGGAATTATGCAGATTATATTTCCTTCCCCGCTGAAGGCAACCAAGCTTCACGTCAATAGCAAAATGAAAATATAACTCAAATATGAAACAATATATACCCGGAGACATAACCAAATCTATTTCTGATTATTTTTAGACATGTTTCTTTTTCATGTAATTATTTGGTAACAAAGAGCTGAAATAAAGATTTAGAGCATTTGGTGTGTACCTGAATAGCTCTAAGTAGTAATCAACTAAGAATATTATTCAGATACTTCATACCAAAATGCACATTTGGAATTATAATGCAGATTGTGCATGCTAACAGAAACCAATTTTTTATAATGCCTTATCATAATTAGATTTATTCTGCACTGTTCCACTGATAACAAAGAACTAAGAAGAGTAAGAAATCAACTTTGGGAGGTAAAACGAATTGTCTAAATTCTTTTTCTGTAGTGCTAAATGCTAAATACAAATCTAAAGTTATTTCTTTAGAATCTATGTGATTACATAATATGTTATAAAGGTAACTGGTTTTTTGTTTGTTTCTTTTATTTTGTTTTTTAAAGTAGCTGCC
Source organism: Crocuta crocuta (assembly GCF_008692635.1). Lineage (NCBI taxonomy): Eukaryota > Metazoa > Chordata > Mammalia > Carnivora > Hyaenidae > Crocuta > Crocuta crocuta. The sequence goes on along the minus strand of NW_027530545.1, from coordinate 8,639,197 downwards.
TTTCTTCTTTAGGTAACTTCATCCAAAACAGAAGCTCAGGGATGAAGCATGCCTCTCTATCTCCCAATCGCCATTTTCTGCAGATGAGTGCCAGCATCAGTGCAGCATATATAATAAAATATCTGTTTTTACTCTGAGCAACTGGCAGAGAAGAAAACAAGCATCTTTTGAAACTGAAGATATTCAGCATATATTAAATTTAGTTATCTAGATATGTGTTTCTAATGCTGAAGCTTCAGGACATATTTGCAAATTTTAAAACTACCACCTAATCATTTTGTTGAAAAACAGCAATAGCTAGAGATTGCCCAAATCATAAAGTCCTTTGCACAAACTCTGGGAACTATCTCGACTACGGAATCTTTCCTCGAGCAACAGCAGGGATGAACAGATGGGCCATACCATGCTTTTAAATGTCTATAGGTTTGGATTCTGTTTGAAAAGCTGGCGAAAGTAGCCAGAAAAAATTGACAACATTTAATTTCATCAAGTGTCGTTATGTTTCCTTATTGAATAGTAGAAAGAAAATCTCTATCAAGTAAACAAAAAGGATTGTAAAATCAAAAGAGTTTGCAGAACCTACCATTTCTTATATGGTAAAATAACCAAAATAAACAGATATATTGAAAAGTGTTGCTTTTTAAAATTAGAAAGATAAGAGACACGAAAGATAATAGAGCTGTGCCTTCTGAAAGTATGATAAATAATTTTATTTATTGCCCAATAGTTGATTATTATTTGTCCTTATCTAAACAATATTAATTTTCTGCTTGTTTTTGATGCTGACATTCTCTATATTTATTGCACAAATTTGCTTCACTAAACTTACATAGTGAAAGAGTTTAGAAATCTAAAAGCTAACCAATTATAAATCACCAATGTTGTAATTTACAGCTGATTAGTAAGCTTGAGAATGAGTACTATGAAGTTCAATTGAATCTCACTAAACACTGAAATAATTCATTTGATTTTGAACCATCCACTCCGGTAATAGGAAGTTTTACACTCATTGTACAGGGCACCCTAGATCATTTAAATGCATTCTTAATAATAAAGGCTGACTTTTAACTAGTTTCTACAAACCAACGTATGGAATAGCAGTTGCCGCATCAGTTTTTTGCCATTCAATTTAAACCCTTAAGTAAAAAGTGTTCTTCGGTTTAAGCCGACCCACTGAGGACAAATCACCCAGATGGCCCTGGTGCCAATTCGGCAAATATTAAACTGCTTACTGCAATGAGTCAACTGCGGGACTGATTAATTGATTTAGTCACATATTCAAAACTTTTGCTTCTTATCCCATTAAAAGTAGCACTAATGAGCGGTGTCTGTGACCTTCCAGTGAGAAGCCTCAAGTTCCACAACCCCTCAGTATTTACCACCCAAATTTAATCTTTTTAATGGACACCTTAAAAGGGATCTGATAGAAAATACTAAGAGCCGCTCAGATACTAAAACACTTAGGGAGGCTTTTGATTAATGTTGCATGATTAATCAATTGATTAATATAGTTTTCAATACAGATGTTAGGACACTGTCTACTTTAATCAACCATTCTGAAAATAGTGAAGATAAATGCCGTACTTTTGTGTCTGCTTGAAAAAAAATCCTTTCTTCAAAGGTTGTTAATTATGACATAAGCCTTATTTACCACATTCAAATTTTATCTAATGTCGACATTTTTATACATAGGAACCATTAATGAGATAAGTGGGATCCTTTTGGCAAAGCCATATTTTAATCACTTTAAAAATAATTTATTTATCCAATTTATGGACATTTTCCTTAATGAGAAATTATTTTGGAATAATGCTGCAGAATGCATTAAAATCTTAAAGTTTTTATTATTATTTTCCAAGTCTGTAATTTGTGATGATGCCTTCCACCATACTAAAACTGAAATCTTTATTCCAGTCAAAAATAATCACCCTGTAATTACCATGACAAACTGCCCAAGCTGTATCATCGTGGCCATTTCAACTAATGATATTGTATTAGAATGCCTAGCAATAGACTTCAAATGGAAAATATAATTATGTGCATTAGTTTGTCTAAGCATTTATAAGATCACATATCCATCAGTTTTCAGGTCTCATAAAGAAAACCATACATCACTGTCACTGTGAGTTTTGTTATTGAAAGCGCAGGCCTTTACAAACTGGGCTTAAGATGTGTATCTTAAATTTCACTTGTTTCGTGGAGCACTAAAATCCCTGTAAGTTAAACCGGTACAAATGAGAAGAGCTTTTTCCTCTGGTGATGGGGGAACTCTGCAGCACAGGCTACTTCACACTGACCGAACAGAAGAGGAACCTGCCTGAGACAACTTAATCTAGCTTTTCCACACCTCTTAAGCCCAGGGAAGTCCGGTTTGCTATAAAAGCCCATGGAAAGGCTTTAGAGTAAGGTATCAAATTAAAGGTTTTGTACTGTTGGCTTCACTGACCTAAAAGAAATCAGGAGAAAAAAATCATGCAAAAATAAAAGTAAGGGTGAGTTGTGACGGAGAGGCAGGAGGGACTCAAGACAGTTCTTTGAAAAATAGGCAATGAACTTAAATGCATGTATGATGAATGATAACATTAAAATGAAAATATTGGTAATTAATTGACTGGCCTGGAAATATGGCCCTGACACTATGCACAACAAACTTTATAACCTTGGGAAAGATTTTCAGCCTCGTTGTCTCCCAACTTTCTCAGCTGTAAAATGAAGAGGTAGATGGATTTCTTGATCTTCTCTAATTTTAACTTATTAAAATGATGAGAGTCAAGGCTCAGTTTAGAAAATATTTTCTTTAATCGTTCAAATAAAAATATGTATTATAAAGTAAAGCCTACTTATGGATAATCAAAAAGAAGTGTTTTAACTGACTGCAGAAAATCATCTATCAACAGGTGCATGAAGATCCTTCTCTATCAGGAATAACAAAGTAACACAATATTACACTCCCATGTGCTCAAATTAGGAGGCTTGAACCTCTCATACTGCATGTTCATTGTCTGCAGGCAATGATCATTTGTGTGTGATTCCCTCCTGAAGCCTGTTACCTATGACTGAAAATGTGTTCAAATATATTCTAGCATCTCTAAATCTGTCTTCTACTAGTTCTGAAATGAGAAACTTGACCTCTGTATGCTAGAAACCTGATAGAAGTGGTTTCTAAAGAGCAGCACCACTGACATTTGGAACCAGACAAGTCTTCATTGTGGGGACTGTCTTAGGTACTGTAATATGTTCAATAGAATTGTTGGTCTGTATCCACTCCATGCTGGCGATTCCCCTGCATGCACCATAGTCATAAAAATTAAAAATGTTTCTCCAGACATTACCAACATCTCCTAGAGGAAAAAACTCTCCTCTGGTTGAGAACTACTGTCCTGGTTGAGGAGCAACTAGTGAAAATAGTATCTTGACCAAGGAAAAGTGAAAGGCTCTTAAATCATAAATACATGCATTTTAAAATAATTCCATGGTCACTTCTTTATTTTGCGTAACTACTTTATACAAAAACATGTAACAAGATTTATGTAAAACAAATATTTTCTGGCACAAATGTGTGGTTTTTTCTATTGCTAGATCTGGGGATGTTCTTTAAGTTCTGACTCTGAGAAAAACTTTAACTAGAATGTAATTACTTAGGCCAATTTAAATCTAACTGTGAAGAAAACGCCAAAGTCAAAGAAGCCAGGAAAACATTAAATTAGGTAAGATTCATCTAAGAAACAGAAGGATTCTCTTTTTTTAACAGTTAATTATCTTGATTACTCAGCTCAATTAAAATCTGTATGACCTGATGTATGGGTATAATAATTGCCAGTTGTCGTAAGAGTGTATATAAACATATGCATACTTATCCTCCACATTTAAAAAATTTTAATGTTTATTAATTTTTGAGAGATAGAGTGTGAATGGGGGAGGGCAGAGAGAGAGAGAGGGAAACACAGAATCTGAAGCAGGCTCCAGGCTCTGAGTTGTTAGCATAGAGCCTGATGTGGGGCTTAAACTCACAAATCATGAGATCATGACCTGAGCCAAAGTCAGATGCTTAACCAACTGAGCCACCCAGGGGCCCTTATTCTTCAAGTTTGAAATGAATATATTGTCTTTATAAGTCAGGAAGTAGCCTTCCTGTTTCACAGATAAGAAAGTGGAACCAACATTCAAATCCAAAATTTCTTTTTTTTTTTCTTAAGTAAATATTCATTTTTGAGAAAGGAACATGCGAGGGGGAAGGGGCAGATATACAAGCTCAATGGAATGAACATATTCAAATTTTTCTATTCTAGTTCTTGAGGAATTTATACATGTACATAAGCTGGTATTTGCAAATGGTATTTTCTCCAAATGATCATAGAACTGAGCTAAAGTAAGCATTCCATTGAAGAATTACTGCATGTCATAATTAGGGAATCAGTAGGAAGGTACAGAGGATACTGAGTGAGATCTGCACTGATAGCAGCAAGCCCAATGAGGGGCTCGAACACATGAACCATAAGATCATGACTTGACCTAAAGTTGGATGCTCAACCCAATGAGCCACCCAGATCTGTGTTTTCTAAGTCAATGGTCTGTATTTGACCTAAACCCACAGTCCTCAGCTAGAATATTTTTTATTAAATTCTCCCATTATTTCATACAAACAGAAACTGTATCCATTCAGTAAGCCAAATATTGGTTGACTTTGTTTACTTCAGCTGTCTTTATGGCAAAAGCCAAAAAATATGTGATTTAACAATCTAAAATTTGTAGCATGATCTGCCTTGATTGAAAAATAAGAATTAAGAAAAATCAGTCAAAACTTTTTATTCTTGAGGCCATTAATCCACCAGTTCATGGTCTATAGACATGATGCTAAACTCTCTGAAATACTCAAACACTGAGGTCATTATTATGAAATCCCCAAATTCCAGAGTTTAATATGGCATTTTCCTGAAGTATTCACCAGGCGCTTCATGTTTGACTTTATGAGATCTGGCAGGATTGTGGGCCATATAGAACATGACAGTCACCTTAAAATACCATGTCAAACATTTATGTCTACCATTCTAGAAGAACATTTCCATTTCTCAAAAGGAAATGTCACTATTCCTTTGACAATCTCATGCTATGCTAACATTAAGTAACACTTAACAAAACTCAGCCTACATTGTATTATTTCCATGTTTTGGCACTGTATACATGTGTCTATGCTTTCAACTCAAAAGTTGAGCAATATTGCTTGTTATATTTTGGTGCCAGCATAGATTTAAGCCATCCAAACAAGACTGTGTATTTGAACTGACAGAGAGTAAATGATTTGCATCTGGCATAACTGATGGTGGTGTCAAAACCTTGGAAGATAATTCATTGGTAAACATATTCCTCTGGATGCCTAGCCACACATGCCCAATTTCCTATCCAGGGATGGAGCCAGATCATTGCCAGAACAATGCAAAATATTTTATACAGATAATTCAAGAGATTATTTTGCTCTGACAGAGAG
>NW_027530545.1:8583716-8633661 GCF_008692635.1 Crocuta crocuta | reverse complement strand
GTTTTCCTTACTGATGAGACAAGATAATTTTTCAACCTTCATTGCAGAAATTAAATTTCATGCAAAAATGCCTTTCTGACAACTATGGAGTTGATGAACTAGTAAGAATAATCACAAACAGCAAGCTAAAAAAAAAATCTACTCTATAATTCCAAGATGTAATTGGTTAAAAAAAATACTTGAATCAGGCCAGGATTAAAATGATGACAAAAAAGGAATTGAGCTTTAAGATCTTAAAACATATGCTTGAACTACCCAGACCTCTCAAAAGAAACAGCTATAACTCTAGATACTATGCTCAATTCACAGTAAACTTCCAATTCTAGCAGTTTTATGCTAGCAACCTTTTGAGATATACAAGCTCAATGCAATGAACATACTCAAATTTCTCCATTCTAGTTCTGAGGAATTTATACATGTACTTAAGCTGGTATTTGCAAATATTGTAAATGATATTTTTTCCAAATGATCATAGAACTGAGCTGAATTAAACATTCCACTGAAGAATTAATGTATGTCATATATAGGGAATCAGTATCAAAATAATTCCAATTAAGTGCATCATTCTTGCTGTTAAGCTATATGCCCAGTAACATCATTTTTCTTTTATCGTTTGGCTGACTTTCAGGATCTTGTGGATCAATCCACTGATCAAAAATAGCTATTGAGAGGGGCGCNGATAGAGTGTGAATGGGGGAGGGCAGAGAGAGAGAGAGGGAAACACAGAATCTGAAGCAGGCTCCAGGCTCTGAGTTGTTAGCATAGAGCCTGATGTGGGGCTTAAACTCACAAATCATGAGATCATGACCTGAGCCAAAGTCAGATGCTTAACCAACTGAGCCACCCAGGGGCCCTTATTCTTCAAGTTTGAAATGAATATATTGTCTTTATAAGTCAGGAAGTAGCCTTCCTGTTTCACAGATAAGAAAGTGGAACCAACATTCAAATCCAAAATTTCTTTTTTTTTTTCTTAAGTAAATATTCATTTTTGAGAAAGGAACATGCGAGGGGGAAGGGGCAGATATACAAGCTCAATGGAATGAACATATTCAAATTTTTCTATTCTAGTTCTTGAGGAATTTATACATGTACATAAGCTGGTATTTGCAAATGGTATTTTCTCCAAATGATCATAGAACTGAGCTAAAGTAAGCATTCCATTGAAGAATTACTGCATGTCATAATTAGGGAATCAGTAGGAAGGTACAGAGGATACTGAGTGAGATCTGCACTGATAGCAGCAAGCCCAATGAGGGGCTCGAACACATGAACCATAAGATCATGACTTGACCTAAAGTTGGATGCTCAACCCAATGAGCCACCCAGATCTGTGTTTTCTAAGTCAATGGTCTGTATTTGACCTAAACCCACAGTCCTCAGCTAGAATATTTTTTATTAAATTCTCCCATTATTTCATACAAACAGAAACTGTATCCATTCAGTAAGCCAAATATTGGTTGACTTTGTTTACTTCAGCTGTCTTTATGGCAAAAGCCAAAAAATATGTGATTTAACAATCTAAAATTTGTAGCATGATCTGCCTTGATTGAAAAATAAGAATTAAGAAAAATCAGTCAAAACTTTTTATTCTTGAGGCCATTAATCCACCAGTTCATGGTCTATAGACATGATGCTAAACTCTCTGAAATACTCAAACACTGAGGTCATTATTATGAAATCCCCAAATTCCAGAGTTTAATATGGCATTTTCCTGAAGTATTCACCAGGCGCTTCATGTTTGACTTTATGAGATCTGGCAGGATTGTGGGCCATATAGAACATGACAGTCACCTTAAAATACCATGTCAAACATTTATGTCTACCATTCTAGAAGAACATTTCCATTTCTAAAAAGGAAATGTCACTATTCCTTTGACAATCTCATGCTATGCTAACATTAAGTAACACTTAACAAAACTCAGCCTACATTGTATTATTTCCATGTTTTGGCACTGTATACATGTGTCTATGCTTTCAACTCAAGTTGAGCANGCAATATTGCTTGTTATATTTTGGTGCCAGCATAGATTTAAGCCATCCAAACAAGACTGTGTATTTGAACTGACAGAGAGTAAATGATTTGCATCTGGCATAACTGATGGTGGTGTCAAAACCTTGGAAGATAATTCATTGGTAAACATATTCCTCTGGATGCCTAGCCACACATGCCCAATTTCCTATCCAGGGATGGAGCCAGATCATTGCCAGAACAATGCAAAATATTTTATACAGATAATTCAAGAGATTATTTTGCTCTNGGAAACGGGGTGGGGGGGGGGCATGGAAGTGTTTTCCTTACTGATGAGACAAGATAATTTTTCAACCTTCATTGCAGAAATTAAATTTCATGCAAAAATGCCTTTCTGACAACTATGGAGTTGATGAACTAGTAAGAATAATCACAAACAGCAAGCTAAAAAAAAAATCTACTCTATAATTCCAAGATGTAATTGGTTAAAAAAAATACTTGAATCAGGCCAGGATTAAAATGATGACAAAAAAGGAATTGAGCTTTAAGATCTTAAAACATATGCTTGAACTACCCAGACCTCTCAAAAGAAACAGCTATAACTCTAGATACTATGCTCAATTCACAGTAAACTTCCAATTCTAGCAGTTTTATGCTAGCAACCTTTTGAGATATACAAGCTCAATGCAATGAACATACTCAAATTTCTCCATTCTAGTTCTGAGGAATTTATACATGTACTTAAGCTGGTATTTGCAAATATTGTAAATGATATTTTTTCCAAATGATCATAGAACTGAGCTGAATTAAACATTCCACTGAAGAATTAATGTATGTCATATATAGGGAATCAGTATCAAAATAATTCCAATTAAGTGCATCATTCTTGCTGTTAAGCTATATGCCCAGTAACATCATTTTTCTTTTATCGTTTGGCTGACTTTCAGGATCTTGTGGATCAATCCACTGATCAAAAATAGCTATTGAGAGGGGCGCCTGGGTGGCTTAGTCGGTTAAGCTTCCGACTTTCGCTTAGGACGTGATCTCATGGTTCGTGGGTTCGAGCCCCGCGTCGGGCTCTGTGCTGACTGCCAGCTCAGAGCCTGGAGCCTATTTTCAGAGTCTGTGTCTCCCTCTCTCTCTCTGACCCTCCCCTGCTCACGCTGTCTCTCTCTCTCTCTCTCCTAGAAATAAATGAAAATATTTTAAAAAATAGCTATTGAGAGCCTACTCTGCTGCAGACTCAGTGCTAGTTATTGAATATACAAAGGAGACTAAGACATGATTTCTATGTCTGTCTAGCTCATAGTCCAGAGAGGATAACTAAGAAAACAATTTAAAAGTATGATGACAATCCAGCACACTATTCAAAATGATAGGAGCACAGACTCTTTCCTGTGTCATTTCAAAGGATGTGTCACAGGGAAGTGATGGTAAAGGTGATTGCTACGGACTGAAGGTGGCCCTCTAAAAATCATCTGGTGAAGTTGAAAATACAAACACAGAAATATGACACAGATTATTTTCCAGAGTCACATTTGTGTGGCTACAGTCAAATGATTATTATGCTGAAATTGTAAGCAATTGTGAGGCAACCCCCTAAAGTGGCTGTATTTACAAATGGAGCCTCTAAGGAAGTAATTAGGGTCAAATGAGATGACAACATGGGGCTCTGGTCCTTTGAAGAAGAGACACCAGAAGAGTCTGTTATCTCTGTCCATTGGCTCACAAAGAAGAGGCCATGTGAGCACACAGTGAGATGGTGGCCACCTACAAGTTAAGAGAAGAGGACTCAGAATAAAACTTACCTTGCTGCCACCTTAATGTGGGACATCCCAGCCTCTGAAACAATGAGAAAATGATTTTCTGTTGTCTAAGCCACCTAGTTTGTGGTATTTTGTTACAGAGGCCAGAGTAGACTAAAACAGTGAGATTTCAGGTACATTTTGAAGGATGGATCAAAGTTTTCCCCCATAAAGGGAACATGAATGGGAAGAAGTAGATGGAGAATGGAGAAGAGATACAGAAAGAAGTAAGAAAGGAAGAGCCAGGAGCAGTCCAGGCAGAAGAGGCAGGGGAAACAAAGCAGGGCTATTCAAGTGTACTTGACAGGTAAAATGTGGGGGACGTGGCATTTACTGAAAAAAAAAAAAAATCAACCTTCTGATGTTAAGACAGGTAGTAAATAGGTATATGAAATATACTGTAAAAGTTTGAAATATTTGCCATGGAAAATGAAAAAGTAAATTGATCACAAATCACTAACAGCCAAACAGCATTATTAGGTTCCGCAGAGGTTGGAAACCGGTTTATAAGGACTAATGAGTTTCTATTGTTATGCTGCTACTGCTGGTGGTGGTGGTGGTGGTGGTGGTGGTGTTTTCCCTGTGGAACAAAAGTGGAGAAAGCAGAAGATTAGATTGCCCAGGGGTCACCAGCTAAACCACAAGGAGAAGCACAAGCCTCATTTACATAACATACAACACATATAGAGATTTTTCCTAAAGGCATATGCACATTCTTATGCCCGTCAACATATGATGACAAGGCATCTCTATCTAAATATTCATCTGAACCCTAAATAAAAGGAACCCATTCACCATTGCTCGGGGAGTCTCGGCTTTGGAAGTTATTCCCTGTGATCTGCTTATTTGCTGTAAATCAAGCTTAATTTGTGAAACAACTCTACCTGGTATAGTTTCTACTTGTGATTCACCAAGGAATGAGAATTCATGAAGGTCACTAGTTTAGTTACACAACTATGGAAACTGGCGGACCAGCTGTCACAGAACCAGGAAGTGAGGTTACTGTGGGTAATAGAAAGAGGATGGCTTGGGCACGTCAGTGACCTGGGGGTAGTACAGAAGAAAACGGAAGTCAAGGAGGAGAAAGGTAGGAGAGAAATTGAAAATGTAAAAAGGATAAAAGTAGACATTAGGATGAAATATGGAGGGGAGAAAAAGAGATTTTATTTATCAGAATTAAGAAGCAGGAAGAAATTTTGAGTAAAATGAGAATTTAGTTTAACTTGGTAAGTACGGCAGAGACTAGTGACCTCTTCACCACACCAGTTTCTTTGTCTTTCTGGATACCCACATGAAGTATAATTGCCTTCTGGCTATATAGCATAGTAAGAATTGATACAAGTGACACCCAAGAATGGCCTATAAAAACCTCCCTAATGGGATTCCCACATCTTTGCCCTTTATGAAGACCCTGGAAGCCATGACATGAAGACACAGAGCCACTAGCTGGTAAGGGCCTCTGAGCCACAGAAACACCTATTTTCATCAATGTTGCTACAATTATTAATATAGGAAGAAATATGGGCATATTTGAGTTGTTTCAAGTGGATTATTTTCTGTAAATATCATAAGAGTATTTTTCAATTTCTATCATACAAATACTAAATAAGCTAATTTCACATATACTGTAGTGATGCCACAGCTATACACAATCCATCTGGGAATTGCTATATGACACTTTCATGTGAGACCTTTTCGGGGTTCAAAAGAAGGTTATCCTTTTGTTTAAACATTTATTTACTTTTGAGAGAGTGAGAGAGAGGGAGCACAGGGGAGGGGCAGAAGGAGACAGAGAATATGAAGCAGGCTCTGAGCTGTCAGCACAGAGCTGGATGTGAGGCCAGAATTCACAATCCATGAGATCATGACCCGAGCCAAAGTTGAACACTTATCCGACTGAGCCACCCAGGTGCCTTTTTTTTTTTTTTTTTTCCTTAATGTTTATTTATTGGGGGGTGGGGGGCAGAGAAGAAGTAGGGGAGAGTAGAGGAAGAGGGAGACTTTCAAGCAGGCACCATGCCCAGTGCAGAGCCCAAAAGGGGGCTCCACCTCATGAACTGTGAGATCATGAGATCATGAACTGTTGAGCCAAAATAAGAGTCCGATGCTCAAACTACTGAGCCACCCAGGTGCCCCAAGGGTTATTCTAATGATGGCAAGGAACTGTTTAGCCAAGTATAAGGACATATTTATTGAAAAAAATTGACTCAGAATGATCAAGCCATCTTCCTAACACAGTCCCCGTTGTCCTCCAGACATCCCTCCACACCAGGCCAGGAAGAAATTGTGACTGCATAAGGTTCAGAGAGGGAGAAGCTCTGAGAGACTTAATTTACCTCAGTTCTACCCTGGAGGCTTCTGAGCAGTGTCTGCCATTCAGTTTTCACCACGCCTTTGAGTGACACAAACAAAGCTGTGTTTTAAAAAACCAAGGTCTCACAACCATTCTTCCTTTTAGCTTCTTAAGTAGTTTTCTAAGGGTATTTTACAGCTTGTTCCTCCAGATAAAAGGAGACAACATAAAAAAAGCAGCCTCTAAAGCTCCATCCCTTCTCTTTGTCACTTAGAAGGCAAAGAATGCATGCCAATGCTAATGGAGTGCCTTTGCATAAACAAAGGAAGACGCTGAGAAAGGCCTTATTCCTGAACCTCAAAAGTGGCAAAAGTAAGTTTTTCTCTCTGTTGCTCCTTATCTTGCTAATCTCAACAGGATTTCTTCCCATTTTCCCAATCTCCTACATTTTCCTGAGGAGCAGCCAGAGGAAGGTGAGAGAGGTTGTAGCAGCCTCAGCCAGAAGACCAACTGTGAACTTCAGGGAGGAAGACAAGCTCTGCCTTCCACAGGGCACTAAGCAAGGCAGAGGCTGACGACAGTGCTGGGCTTTGAAGAGAATTTGTATTTTGGAGCCAGTGAGGTCCAGAGTCAGACACCTAGTTCTATCATAAGACAACTGTTCCCACACGGGCACATGGGTGGCTCAGTCCTTTAAGTATCCAGCTCTTGATTTTGGCTCAGGTCATGATCTCATGGTTGGTAAGTTCAAACCCCACATGGGGCTCTGTGCTGACGGTGCAGAACCTGCTTGGGATTCTCTCTCCCTCTCTCTTTCTCTCTGCCACCTCTACTTGTTTTCTTTCTCTCACTCTCAAAATAAATAAATACATTTAAAGAGACAGAGAACTGTTGATCTAGGTAAGTCAGTTCCCTTCCTTGAATTTCCATTTTTCCTTTCTAAACTGTGCAAAAATTAATATCAACTTCACATACTTGTAAGAATTAAAGATCACAAATATAACCAATGTGCAGAACCTAATAAGGGGCACATTAAAAAAGAGGAACTTGATTACCCAATCAGCACACATCTGAGCACCCTGCCTTGTCATATCAGCTTCTTTAATACAGCAGGAAAGGGGGTGCCTCGTGGTTCATTCAGTTGGGCGTCCAACTTCAGCTCAGGTCATGATCTCATGGTTTGTGAGTTCCAGCCCTGTGTCGGTCTCTGTGCTGACTGCTCAGAACCTGGAGCCTGCTTCAGATTCTGTCTCCCTCTATCTCTGCCGCCCCCCACCCCCCCGCCAATAAAAAAAACAGCAGAAAAGCGATAGGGAAACATGGAGATGGTATATGGGATTCCTCTGTACTATCTTTGTAACTTTTCTGTAAATCTAAAAATATTCCGAAATTAGAAGAGTGTTAAAAATAAAAAGCAGGAATGCAACAGCTGCATATATCTAATAAGCATAATAGTATATTTATCCTCCATGGAGTTTGCCAAAATAATTTTATACTAGATGTGAAACCTGAAGGTGAATTTAGCTAAGACATGAGCGTACGTGTGTCAAATAATGCCTGACAGCAGAAAGTTGTTTTAGTCAAGCCCACACAATTTGGAAATAAACTGCTTTGGCGGGATGAGAGTCAGGGAGGTGTATCTCTAGAATTTGCTACAGATCCATTATCCACTCATCTGAAACACCGTCAAATACGATGTGTTGTGAAACAGAATTTTTCCAGTTCTAGGAATTTTTCAAGTTCTAGGAAAGAATCACAAAATTTTCTACATGAGGTCTAGGGCAGCATCTTATAATTGTATTACTAACTAGAATTAGTAATTCTCCAGTAAAACTATGAATAGTCAGGTAAATGAGATAAAGAACATAACCTGACATTAGGTCAGCTCCAATTTTTGCCTTTATTTCAGTTTTCAGAGCTTCAGGACTTAGGTATCTTAGACAACACATTGCAGATATGCATACTGAGAAAATCCCTAAATTATCATCAACCCACATTTTCCTCTTTCCTCCCTCAATACCCTGTATACAAGTCCTTAGCAAGGAATAGCTCTCACCTCAGTAGTAGCAAATAAATGTACTCTATTTACAATTTTTATAGAAGAGAAAGTAAAACATAAAAGCAAAATTCGTTATTTCTTTGTGCCATTCTGGCAACCCTGTCTTTTGTCTTCTTGGAATTAATTACCCATCTTTCTCCCTTGCTTCCACTTCCTAGATGTGTTACTGACTTAGTCAAGCTTTTCTTGCTATAATCAAGAGGAAAAACAAACAAGCAAAAAATGCCAGGTCACTATATTTCCCTGAAATTACTTTCACCAGAGACCATTCTATTCTTCCCAACCATTAAAAAAACAATAGTTCTTTATCCACAATTTTTTTTTAATTTTTGATCTCCTCAGTTAAAAGTGGTAAGCCAAATGAATATTTCAATTTGAATAATTTAAAAATGCATGATTCCTGCCTTCTTCATAGATAAAGTTAATTTAGAAATAGCATTATTGAAACCAGGCATTCTTTCTAAACCAAGAATTCCAGATGTTTTTAGTTGCTGCCTATGACATTTCCACAATCAGAATAAATTGTGTTTCCACTGTAATGTAATAGATAGAAATGCTGAATAAATCTCGTGCAGTTGAGATGACAAAATTAACATGCTGATGACATTTTAATGTTTCAATATAATCAAGGGGGCATGGATCATGCCTCCACCAGTTCTAATATAATTCTATTCTTTAATCTTTTTCCAAGACAAAATAAAATATAGATAGATTTCAGAAAGTATATAAGCAGAGTGTTGTTCAGACTTCAGGCAAGCTGTTTAGGATGCATGTGAAACGCTGTTTAGGTTCAGCTTTGCCAGTAGATATTTTACCAAAGCAATTGAGTTTTACATAAAAACCCCTGCATTAGGACATTTTGTTTTCTCTTTATGAAGGTGGTTGTTGATGCTTCTGCTATGACTACTGTTTCTTATTTAGGCAGAAAGTTTACTGACTTTAACAGGGAAATCAGTACATTTCTATTGGGTCCAGTGAAAAACTGCCATTCATCTACCCTCACAAAAATAGATAAACAAACAAATGTCTTGAACTCAAAATGAGGGGGAAAAAGACACATAGCTGGTAATCATAAAAATACAAAATGTTCCTTTTTTTTTCTAACAGTATAATGCAAACTGAGATCTTAGAGCCAAATTCATCCCTGGAAGAAAAAAAAAAACAAAAACAAAAAAAACAGCCTCAGTATGCACGTAGGTTGAAGATCTGAACTGAATGTTGACAAAGTTGTATATTCTTTATTAAGTGGCCCTGGCGAGGAGAATGAAAGACAAGGAGATGGAACAATAGGACCTGTACCTCATCCTCATAAAGGGTGGTGATGACAGGCTGAATGAGAACACTAAACAATGACAGCCTTGCCAGAAGTCAGGTGTAGATGGGAGAAGTCAAGTACAGATGGAAATGGATGACGCATGATAAGCAGTTTCCAGGGCACTCACTGTATTTACCATAGAACAGTGACAGAATGAGTATGTATTGCTATCCAGTAAACCTTTGTTTCAAACAAAATCTCATCCAGAAACATAATATATTAAACTAATAAGAGAAGAACTCCCAAAGTGAGCAGGCGCCTAATGGCTGGCTTTGATGTAACCTCCTAGAAGACAATATTAAATCTGCCATCGAAGATTCACCAAAACCCCGAGCGGGCACGATTTTTCCCAATATTATCTTCCAAACATATTCTTCTATTTCAGTCACTGACAACAAACTGATCTTTCTAAAACATATATTTACATAAAATCTTTCAATACCTCCCTCCTTTCCGATGGCTACGCCAATTCTGAAGCATGACCACCACCAAGCTGAGCTACTCGTGTCCGGCTCTGCTTACCTCTCTACTTTCCATATGCTCTATGTGTCAGAGGCGATGGTTTCAGATACAGCTAAAATAAACCCTTCATTAATGAGGAAATTGACTATTCCTGCCCTAGAGTTAGGGCAAGTCTCAGAAGAACAACTAGAGTGACCTAAGGATGTCATCATGGTCTTAATTCTCCCATCTCCCTAGTCCATTATCCTATGGCTGTTTCTCCTAGTGGGTTAAGAGAACTTCCAACTGGGGCTTCTCTTGTTCATCCCCAGCAAGGTTGGGGGGTAGGGGAAGGAAATGAAGAAGGAGAGAAAGAGGGCTGGAGGGGAGAAGAGGAGAGGAGGAGAAGAGAGAGAAGGAGAGAGCCATAGCCATGGGAAATAATTTGTATTAGTCTCATTGCCTCAATCAAAGAACAATTAACAACTGGCAAAGAAAGACTAAGCCATCAGTTGGCTGAAGAAAATGAAAGGGGCACTTTGTGACCACACCTGTGACTCTATCCTTTACTGAGTCTGTCCCACGATCCCACAACTGGAGATCTAAGAGAAGAAGCCACACTCAATTGCCACAATAAGTATTCAGAGAGGCTAACACTAAAACAAACAGCACCTCTGGCAGCAGGGACTAGATTACCATTGGTTATTTTGTTTGTCTCAGCAAGGGGGCTTTGTGGGAATATGCCAGGAATCATTCAAAAGTGGGTTTCAATGTCACAGCCAAGGGATTCACGTGTGCAGTGTATGACTGAATTCATTTCTCTGTCTCTCCTTCCATACCTTGCAAGAGTGTACTCATACTCTGGCCCTCACAGTAAAGAGCTGAGGAATTTTCAGACTGTATAGTGGTTTTACACTAAAAATGGAGTGGCCATCCCAGGCATCTGTAAAAAAGCACTTCAAGATGTCAGATGCTCTACCAGCTTAATAGCTCTCAAGATCTCCCAAACACTAATGATATGAGGTCTTTTGGTGGAGTTTGGTTGAGGGATGTCTCCATTCTAACCTTGCTTATTGGATTTGAAAAACTCCATAGCTTTTTCTGTCAAGGAAGCTGCAGAAAAGAGAATTGTTATAGGAATGAGTTAAAAGGAAAGTATGAAAGAAGTTTAAAGTACAGATAAATGTAAGCTAACATTTCAGCTCAAAACACTGACAAACACATAATATATTTTCACTGAACATTGAGGGGGAGAGGGCAGCTTTTTTTTTTTTAATAAGATTTCTAACCTCAGAATACTCCTACCCATGATATCGCACTGTTGCAATCACCTAATACTTCACCTTCTATAACAGAAAAGAAGTTATTCACAGATCTTCAAGCTTGTGTATGCAGTAATGGTACAACTGTTCATTTTTCTTTCATTAAAAAGTGAATTACTAGTGCATTTCTGCTATTAGAGTCAACTCAGGTTGAATTTGTGAAGAGTACAGAATTTCTAATAGACACTGTCATTCTTTCAGGTACCTTCAAATACAGTAGCAACCATCAAGAACCACACTGAACAAAACCACATAGGTCCCTGGACCTTCTCAAGTCTTTATTCCAAATAAAATCAATCTCGTATATGTGTGTTTTCGACTACGTGACAGTATATGTCTAGAAATTAAACTTAATTTTAAATAAATTAGATATTAAAAACAGTTTTTAAAACTATTAACTGAAGCCCAAGGTAATATATACAGCCCTTCTGATAAAATGTAATGCCTTAATTAAGACAAAATATAGATTTTTCTGGATGGCTCTCCAACAATAACTTTTACAGTAGATGCTTTAGAGACATTCTGGTAGAAGACTGGGGACAATATTTTGATAGACACATTCTTTCAATTATGCCACTTAAGTAAGAATTTGCCTACATGTTAATCCAATTTACATAAGAAGATTTCAAAATTATTGCTCTCAATTCATTTTTATATTTCTATCCAAAAAATGTTTTGAACACTGGATGAAGTATTAGATTTGAGGTATCTTTAGTCTCATACTGATTGCAATTTTGGGTCAGATTACCCCAAAATTTTAACTTGATATTTCCTTGTAAATGGAATTAGTAACCCTAGGAGTATATGCATTAAGAGTATAAAGAGAGCAAATTCAAATACACACATGCTTACAGGAGCTAAGAGCATATGCAAGTAAGTTTCAGTCAGGAGAGAGACATTAAACACAGACTAGGATATCTTGAGAGCAATTTACATGGTAGCCAGCCTCCAAAATGGCCTCCAATGATCTGTGCATCATGATATTCATACCCCTGTGTAGTTACCTCTCATATGGAATAAATATGTTATGCAAAGGGTCCAAAAGGATATTATGGAAATGGCAGTGTAATTTCTGGTGTCAGGTCATATGACATTGTGTCTTCTACCTTACACTCTCTTGGATCAGCTATTTGGAGACATTGGCTACCATGCTGGGAAAATACTCAGACCAGTCTATGGAAGAATTTCATGTGGCAAGGAACCAAGACCACTTGACAACAGCCAGCATCAACCTAGAAGTCATGGGAGTCTGTCATCTCGAAAGCCTATCTTCCATTTCCAGTCAGGCCTTCAATCACTACAGTCCCTGCCAACATCATGACTGCAACCTCATTGGAAACCCTGAACAGCCGAAGGTCTAAGATTTTCCCCTACTTGCCAACTAACACATTACCCTGCCTCATTTTCATGGATACTTGCAGAAGATACAAGATTCCTGGGTCAGAAACAAAATTACAATAAACAGATTATTAGCTTTTTCTTGAACTCGGTTTGAGTCTTAATTCCCAGAGAACAACGTGAATGAGGCCAGGTAACATCTGCATACACAGCAAATTGCTTTATGTGAGAGAAATCCTGAGTTTAGGAAACCCAAGTCTTTTACAACAGTCACTAACGATGCCTATACCTTGCTCAGGTAAGAGTCAGAATTATCTATCTTACAAGGCAGGTCATTCTATAAATATACTTGAAAATACAGCTCAGACTTAAGGTAATCAATATCTTTTCTCGCAATAAATACAGATATGTGAGGGACTCATGGAAAATTGTTCATTTTTTATTAAAAAATTAATGTTTATTTTTGAGACCAAAAGAGACAGAACTTGAGCAGAAGAGGGGCAGAGAGAGAGAGGGAGACACAAAATCCAAAGCAGGCTCCATTCTCTGAGCTGTTACTGCAAAGCCTGATGCGGGGCTCAAACTCACAAACTGAGATCATGACCTGAAGGTGACGTCGGACATTCAACCGACTGAGCCATTCAGGCACCTGAGAATTGTTTCTCAAACCTACCCAGCTGAGCTGCTCCTAAATTCCTGACCCACAGACCCTGTGACATAATAATTGTTTATTACTATTTTAAGCTCAGAAGTTTAGAGGTAATTTGTCAAACAGTAATAGATAACAAACATAATTTTTACAAAAAGAAAAACTAATTAGAACATAGTAATTATTAGTACTAACTAATTGCTAGGGACTATTCAGGAATTCTAAGACTAGCAGCAGTGGCATTGTTACCCCACTGAAATGGAAGACACGATGGGAGGAAAACCATCCTGAAACCAGCAGGAAGCAAGACTCACGTACAACAGGCCATCATTCAAGGAGCAACAATGTTCCATTAAAACAGGTGACCTCACATGGAGTTTAGCCAGGAGAAAAAACACGCTAATCTCTCTCTCTTCTTTCTTTCCCATTTCCCCATTAGCTAAAGATAAATGGAAACCAGGGAATGGAAGCCCTGTTAATGGTATCCATACAGATAAGCCCCCACCAGGCAGAGAAGGATGGAAAGTGAATAGGGGGAGAGGGTAAGGGCAGATAGAAAACATCTGACACAATCTGGCAAATAAAAGATCTCACACAGGTCTCTTCTAAAAGAAAAGTTTCTATTCAGCAACAAATGATTGTTTTTTGGTTACCCAGTTGAAAACACAAGATTCTGACAGGCATAGGAGTAGGACTGGATTCAGTAGAGGGTGGGACTTGAACAAAAGACAAAATTGAATTCCTAACTGCTTGGAGGATCTTTGCCCAAGGGTCAGCTGCAGAAAAGGCTTACTGCTTGAACTCACTGAGGTCAAGCCCAACAATACTTCCCATGTCTACACTGTCAAAGCCAACTGTGGAGACATTAGATTTTCTATTTGGGCTACCAATAGTCAGCTTAAGGTATAGGTGCAAGTGTGCTGTAAATTATCATATAGAATGCAAAATGAAGTGGAACACTGAGTCCTATTTATAAAAAGACAATCTGTCAATTATAGAAATCATTATAAATAGTCAATAGCTTTGCATGATTTCTAAAAATTCAACTACACTGGATTTTTAACTAGTGTTTGAGTTTAACCTAGGCTTGCTTGTATTTACAATTTATATTCAGGACAAGAGATTCTGATAGTTAAATCTATCAAAATACACCTTTTAAACTTTTAAAAGGTTTACTAAAACTTAAGTATGAAGTAGAAATAATAAAATTCTCTATGAAACAAATGCTTTTATCATTCTGACCAGGAATTTGGAAAAATCTGTTTTAAATTCTTTTTTATTTTTATTTTTTTAATGTTTTTTTTTTTTAATTTCTAGGAGAGAGAGAGAGACAGCGTGAGCAGGGGAGGGTCAGAGAGAGAGAGTCACAGACTCTGAAACAGGCTCCAGGCTCTGAGCTGGCAGTCAGCACAGAGCCCGATGCGGGGCTCGAACCCACGAACCGCGAGATCATGACCTGAGCGAAAGTCGGACGCTTAACCGACTAAGCCACCCGGGCGCCCCTTAAATTCTTTTTTAAGTTAAAACATTATTAAGCTCACTTATAAAAAGGAGATAATACTTTTAGAATAAAATATGCTTTGATCTGTCAATATAAACATGAGTATACCAAGAGAATAATAGACAAGAAGATATTCACTAA
Organism: Crocuta crocuta; assembly: GCF_008692635.1. NCBI lineage: Eukaryota > Metazoa > Chordata > Mammalia > Carnivora > Hyaenidae > Crocuta > Crocuta crocuta. The sequence continues at coordinate 8,618,828 of NW_027530545.1, read as the reverse complement.
TAATTCACAGAATAAACTGAACTAGACAATAAGCAAGGGAAAAAATGGCCAACACACTGAGAGTCAAATAAACATAAAAGGGAAAACATAAACATTTCAATTAAGTATGCTTTTGGTTTTGGATTATACCCTAGTATAGACTGCTGAGAATACTCTTGGACAATATGTAGTGAGAATTTTTTAAGGTTGTTTAATTTGATGGAGAAACTCGATTTATAGAAATTTATTTTAAAGAAATAATCAGAGAACTGAGAAAATATGCAAAAAGATGTACATCAAAGATTATTTTACACTATCAAAAGTATCTGGAAATATTTTAATGACTAAAATTACCTACACAGATGGTAAGTCAAATTCTCACACACACATAATTCTGAATATTATTTGACAATTAAAATGAGATATTCAAATGGATTCTTGTACTTTGGAGATGTTCTCACAAAGTGAGAATGAAAGCAAAATAGAGACAATATTGTGTGATTGTATGATGTACAACAGTATGATTGCAAATATATTAAATATTCATGTATATATGACTGAAAAAATGCCAAAACATAAACATAAATTAGAAGAGGGTATCTCTGTAGAGATGGATTATAAGTGACATTATTTTATCCATTATAATTTTTGTAGATCCCAGTCTTTTCAGTAATTAAAAATCATTACCTTTCAGGGGCGCCTGGGTGGCTCAGTTGATTAAGGGTCTGACGTCAGTTCAGGTCACGATCTAGTGGTTCATGAGTTTGAGCCCCACATCAGGCTCTCTGTTATCAGTGCAGAGCCCACTTCAGATCCTCTGTCTCCCTCTCTGTCTGTCCCTCCCCTGCTTTGCACATGCTCTCTCTCTCTCAAAACATTAAAAAAATTACTAACTTCTAAAATGGCCTCATTTTAAAAGCCCAAACGAGAAAACACTGGCCAAGTGAATAACATAAATGCTCACTAAGATACCTTCTATGGTCTACGGACTGTCAAAACAACATTCTCCTAACCTACCAATGATAAAGGGGTTTTATAATATAAATGACGGTGTATTTTTTATATGACTGTATTACTAAAAGTCATCAATCATACCTGTGCCTTTTCACCACACACAACAGAATATATATTCTGAATTCAGGCCAAACAATTACTAACTGATGTTTTTGAGAAAGAACTCATGCCAAGTGATTGGTAACTGATATTTTAGAATGAAAATTCAGGGAATTCGAAGCAATAACTTTCACTATAATTGTAACTTGGCCTTTTTCACCTTGTGAATAGATTGGTCCTAAAAGTCCTGATTAAACACTAGTTGGATGATGAGTAATCATCATAGCGAAGGATCTGTACACTGCACAAAGCCTTTACTAACCTGTGAGGGACAAGGAAAATAAAGAAGTTTGTGCTAAGGCACTTTCTCTGCAAATCCAATTCTTTGATGAAATGATGGAGTGGTATTTTCATTTTATATTAGAAATATAATAAGACTTGAAGGCTACAGATGATTTTACTTTCCGTTCAATAATTTTAATTTTTATAAAACTTTTAAATACTGCTTATGGTCAACAGTTCATATTACTCAACAAATATGAAAAATGAAATGTGTTTACTTCATGTTTGAAAGGAAAGAGTCATGATATATGGAACTTATTCCCAAAATGACTGAAAAAAATGTGCGTTTGTGTGTGTATGGAGAGAGAGAATAAATGATCAAGCAAATGGAGCAAAAGGGTTAACAGGCAAATCTAGGTAAAAGATATACACGTGTAGTTTTTTTTATTCTTGTTACTATTCTGTAAGTTTGATACTATTTACGAATATTTTTTTAAACACTCAAGAAAAGAGAAAATGTTCACTTCAATTACCCAACAAATATTTCCCATTTTGTATATTTGATGCATTGATAACATAAGGCATAATCTCATAATCAATTATGTGAGTTGTTTCAATAGACTCTTAGCTGTTAACACTCTCTGTATCATTCCCTCATTTATTTCATTCATTCCCCACCTTGACTTCAAAGTTATCAGCAGGAAAATAAACAAAAACAAAAATTAAGCAACCATGAATGATGTATTTCTTGCCCTCATAACCCCTCACAATATGGCTGGCACTCAACAATCCTCAATTCTCCTGAGATGACCTCTTTGTCACTTTCTATCCATGCCATTTGCCCTATACCTTCTCTCTGCTCATACTGCACCTGGAATCCCATAGAGTTCTGCTTGTACTAATTCCTAATGTTGCATTTAGTTCATTTTGCCATTTTTCACTTTCTTATTCTGTTTTGTCCTTTATACTGCAGGCAGTCAAAACACTTTTTCTTCAGTTTCCTATCTCAGCATGATTTTCTAGAGCATTTTGCATATGGTGTGCTCTCATTATTGAATGTAAAAAAGGCCAGTAGTTGATCAAACTCAAAGTTCTATCTCAAATATTACATGTTGGTAACTGCTTCTGTGATGCTTCATGTGTCTGAAATCTTAGATCCAGGAGTTCCTTACCTCAGCACTGCTCCATACCAATGGGATGTCTATAACGTTACATCATCTCCCCCATACCTTTATAAGTCTGTCATCTCTTTAAAATATTCTAATTCTAATCCTATGAAAAGCTATTAGCTCATGGACATTTCCAAAGTAACTACCATGTATCCAATTTCATAAATGTGGATCAATGAAACTAAAGATAATCAATTTCTTCATAAATCTACCTTTTTCCCCTTGTTCCTGTCAAAAAATAATGATTGTGCAACTTCTATTTTCCAGGAATTGTGCTAGGCACCAGAATGGGCTATCAACAAGGCAAAGATAGTCCTTACCATGATGGACCTCTTAGTCTGGTAGCTAAAGCAGGTGCAGTAGAAAGATTTACCAAAATAAATATTCATGTTTTCATTCACTACAATTATGGCAAGTGGTACAAAGAAATACATTCTATTATGGAAAGGTTTATTTGGAAAACCTATCAAATCTGGGTAGTCAGGAGAGGCCTTCAAAAGAAGCTCACATTTAAGCTGAGATTTATAGAATAAACAGCACTGAATGCAGTATCAGCCAAGCAGGAATAATCTCAGCTAGAAAGAAGAGCCTGTACAAAGGCCCTGAGGTTAACAAGGAAAAGAAACTGAAGGTCAATATGGCTAAGTACAAAGAGGGAAGAGGATATTTTCAAGAAAGATGAAGCTGTAGTACTTCTCACAGAGTTATTCTATTACTGCTATTAATGATGAAAAATGGTTGTAGTAAGACAGCAATTGTAGCATTCTAGCTGATTTCTACTTTTGCAGCGTGGCAGATGAGAAACTCGAATACACATACATGAGGACATTTCTGCGTGTCCACATCCTTGACTAATCCCGTGTATGGGAAATAGGCCAGAAGTGGAGAATAGTTTTCAAATATACACCTCCCATCTTGATTTAGAAAACTCTGTTAATAGATTCCTTATAAAGAACTCATAACAATGGACTTTGAATCCTTTATGTGAACTTTCAGGGTTTTTTGTTTTTTGTTTTTTTTTTTCATTAAAAACAGAAGCAGTAAAAGAAACAGAAAAATCAGAGAACTGTAAAACAGATCCTTACATGAGAAGAATCATTGTAAAACTAAAAATCCAAGCAAGCCTTGGTCTCCACAGAAATATGATTATAACTCAGGCAACTAAATTTAATGAAAATAAATATATTTTTTCTTAATATGTTTCCTATTGGTATTTAATTCTCTGAATTTCCTCACAAATTCCAGAGTAGTTCCTAGTTTGTTTATGACTTTATTTATGACTTTATAAATATATTAATATTAGTCTTGCAAAAATGTTTGAAAAGAAAGGATTTCAAAAGGGCCGATCACCAAAGGGTCTCACCAGTACAGAATGCCTTGTTAACAATATGAGAGACCAAAAACTCATAAAAGATAGTCCATTCAAAAACAGAATGGACGCTTTTTGAAAGATACAGTTGCTTTTCCATTGAAGTATTCCTTGATTAATAATTTTCCACATAAATATCTTTGTTTTTGTTTTTGTTTTTAATTTTTTTAATGTTTTTATTTATTTCTAGGAGAGAGAGAGAGAGACAGCATGAGCAGGGGAGGGTCAGAGAGAGAGGGAGTCACAGACTGAAACAGCCTCCAGGCTCTGAGCTGGCAGTCAGCACAGAGCCCGACGCGGGGCTCAGGCTCAAACCCACGAATCGTGAGATCATGACCTTAGCGAAAGTCGGACGCCTAACCGACTAAGCCACCCAGGCGCCCCTACATAAATATCTTTGAAACAGCAAACAAAAATTTTATAGACATAAATTCTAATATATTTGACTTCAGTGAATATCATTGAGAGTCACTCTTTGATTCAGTATTTGGATCTTTTCTAGGAAGAATATACTTTTTAAAGAGAGGAAATCTATTTAAAATTAGTGATCCTGGCTCGCTATTAAAAGCATTTGCTAATCTTGTGAGTAAAGTTACTTCAGCAACACTGTCTTTAAAACATTTGTAACAATATAACATATATGGATTTGTTGGGTCACATAAAAATTGCAGATTGGTGTAAATCCAAATTGATAATGAGCATCTTTCTCCTGTGTGGAAAAGCCTAAGGAAGGATGGAGATGTTCTGCCCTGGGAACAGCCCACCCCTGATTTCCTGAGCCTCGTGCATCTCTAAGCAAATTTGGACAAATCAGAGTCTAGTCATCCAGATCAACATCCAGGTTACAGCTAATCTGAACACCTAATTAATAGGCTATGCACAGAGCAACCAACAATAGAGGTATGTGATTTTTGTTCACCTCTTTTTCTAAGACCTTATTTGCATTCCTGTGCTTAGGAGAACACGTGAGATGCAGAAGGTTGGGGAATGGAGATTCAGGCTTGTTGAAGAGAGAGGAGAGAGGAGGAAGGGGAAAGCCAAAGTAAAAAAGAAAGGAACAGAAAGGAATAATGGAATGAATAAATTATGGCTAGAAAGACAATGATAAAATATAGCCATGAGGAAGATAAAAAAATGAAGAGAGGAAAGTGTGGGGAAATGAAATATAGCTGTTGAATCAGAAGTTCAATTAAGTGTATTTCAATGAATAGTCTTCCATTGTCTTCTAGCTCCAGATTTGTCAAAATCACAGTAATTTAACTAAGAGAATGAGGTAAAAGGAGGTTTAATAAAGTTTTACACACATTTTAAAGATAATATCCCTTCCAAAGGCAGTATGTAAGCAAGCAACATTATGCTTACAATATTCAGAAATACAATTCTAATTCACATGTATCATTTAAGATGCACTAGAGTTCTTTTTTGAAAAACGGATGGATGCCAACAGAAACATATAAGATAATGCCTTCTTTCCACACCTTAGCCTCTTCAGATTCTTTCACCCCAGACTGTTCTCTTCTACTGAACCTATCATTTTATAACATTTATGTTTGGAGATCTAGCTGCTCCCCAAGTTATAAATGTTTATTTTTGAGAGAGAGAGAGCATGAGCGACCACAAGTGGGAGGGGCAAAGAGCGAGAGAGACACAGAATCCAAAGCAGGCTCCAGGCTCTGAGCTGTCAACACAGAGCCTGACGCGGGGCTTGAATCCATGAACTGCGGGATCATATCCTGAGCCAAAGTCAGATGCTTAACTGACTGAGCCACCCAGATGCCCCCAGTTATACATATTTTAAAAGCTTTTTATTTAAGGAAGATTTTATCCCAAGTTTTAATGATGAATTTCAGTTTTTCACTGATGTAATTGTTCTTGAGCTCTTGGATATAAATGAAATTCTTTTCATCTTAAGGTGAAACGGATCAGTAATTAGAGAAAAACAACCCAAGTTCAAGCTACAGATGTGGACTTCAACTTTTCACATTTATTTATTTATCTTTTTTATTATACTCTGAGGAATGTCGCTCTGTAAATTTAAAAGTCAACATGGGATATATTTTATTTTTTAACATATATTTTCTGAATTCCTAAGGAAGTCAGAAACACGTTACAACTGCCATATTATGATAAGTACATGAGTCAAGTTCAGTATCCTCTTAGCTTCCACCCACCCTCATCAACTTCCAGATGCACATTCTACTGCCAAAGCCGCTCCACAGCCTCTATTATGTGTTCCCTATAATTTAATATCTTTTGTACACTGGTTAGACACTGCTTGACACAAACATCTATACATAGTCTAGGGAAGAGACCACAGAATTCAGGGTCAAGCTGCTAATACTACTAAGTACTGCTAATTACTTTGAATATAAAGGTCTTCATTCTGGATTCTAATCCATTGCCAGAATAAATTTATTCTGAGAACAAGTCTTAGAGATATTCGAATAGCACTGCATTTATGTGAACAATCCTAAAGTCCATAGGAGTCATATACTTATGATTTACTTTTCAAAATCCAGTGTAAAATTCAATATATATAGTTCATATATATATATGTATATATATATGCAGATATATGTATCAAATATACAATTTAATATATGATTAAAATCACTTCTGAAAGAGAGATAACCTTGTTTGTTACAGGATATACTTTTCCTGCAACATATACATATTAAATCATTATAAAATACTTTTATTCTAAGATAGAGTACACTATGTTTCCTAACATTTATTGCTAATTCCATTCTTCACATCCCACTCATTAAATATCATTTGTACCGTAATACACTAGGTGTTTTAGTGAATATAAAGTAAGTTGCTTTTATGTTTGAATTTTACATAAAGTAATTGGGTAAACAAGATGTCTGTGAACTATTTTGGCTTTAATATGTATTCAGCTATGACTATCTTTTGTATGCTATTAAACACTAAAGACAAATAGAGAGATAGATATTATTTATTAAATGTTTCTATGAATGTGTATTACATAAATTAATTCATCTAGTTCTTTACCCTATGAGACAGGTACACTTTTATATTCCAATTTTTTGCAAACAAGGAAATAAAGCACAAAGTGGTGAAATGCCTACACCTGCATCACCTAGGCAGTAAGTAGTAGAGCTGTGATCCAAACTCAGGAAGTCCTTCCCATAATCCAAACCTTTAGCTCCTATGTGTTAATTGAACTTAAATGCAAATAAAGGAGTGGTTCCTACCACCAAATTTAAAACCAAGTTGCAATCCTCTATCTGCAGATATAAATGGATTTATACCTATTGGAGATAGGAAGTGAATGATTTCAGAGCATCATGAACAAAACTGAATTAGAGAATATTGCATATAGTATATATACAGCCCATGGATCCATTCAGAACTTGAAAGCTATTTCCAGGAGTAAACACTTGAATATGGAAAGGAACATATACATTTCTAATTCAGGAGGACAAAACTGTCCTCAAATATTAAACAGAGGAAGACAATGGCTTGGAAGCAATCTTGCACCACCAAAAGAACCAACTAGGATTGCAGCTGGTAGAACAAAATTCCTGGGCTTACAATAAATACTCAAGTCCACCAAATCAACTAAATCTACCATTCCTTGCCTTTTTTAGACCTCTGAGTTCTTGTTTTGTGATGGCCAAGTTTGTCACAATCCAAGGACATATACACTTATCACTAATGAGATACAAATGTATAAATCATGAAGGGTTTAGAATGTAACACACTAAACTTTGTGTCTTCGGTAAGCATTTAACTTTGATTTACTAATATAGTCATCCCATGTTAATTGAAGTGTAGTCTTAGGTATATACAAGATATGAGTTAATTATATGTCACCTAAAATAATTATATTGAGGACACACATTAATGGATTCCCTATTGGCTTATAGCAAGTATTATTAATGCATCCTGAGGCCAAGGCCACTTGCAGTGACAACTGTTTATGGAAGTTTCCAATGCAGGAAAGGAGTTATGATCTGAGATCACTTAATCTTCCTTTTCCCCTAGTAAGTCAAAGGCTCAACTTTATGTTTGTGAATCTCCTTTCTCCAGCCTTTTATTATTTTTATATTTGTTGCATCCTTTTTACTTTATCTCAAAGCATTTATATTGTTGTATCCTTTTTACTTTATTTTATATCCAAGCATTTCATGTACTTCTAAAATTTTCCATCTGCTACATTTAAAAGGGAAAACCAAATCCTAGATCTTAAGGATTAATTCATTTATGATTTGGAAAAGGAAGCTATACATTTCTGAGATAGCCAGGAAGCAGCCAGCCTCTGTAGGGCAGCTAAACAATCACATTTTCTGTCAATGACACTTTTATTCCAGGACTCAAAAAGAAATTTTCCCCAATAAAGCTTTGTAGCTATTAAAAATCATATTGTAAAATGATGTTTGAGAAAAAGTAGACTATAAAATAGCATATATAATATTTTATTAAGAAACTATACACACATATACATGAAAAATTACCAAAAACTCATATGCAAAATATTAACAACTATTATCTTTTTGTATGGGAATAACTGTTTTGGGGTTTTTTTTCCCCCTCCTTGGTCCTTTACTATTTTAAAGTATATTTTTTTAATTTTTTAGGTTTATTTATTTTTGGGAGAGAGAGACAGAGATAGAATGTGAGTGGGGGAGGAAAGTAAGAGGAGGAGACACAGACTCTGAAGGAGGCTCCAGGCTCTGAACTGTCCGCACAGAGCCCGACATGGGGCTCAAACTCACAAACCATGAGACCATGACCTGAGCTGAAACATTCAACTGACAGAGCCACCAAGGTGCCCCTAAAAGATTTTTTATTGAGTACAAAGTACATTTATATTTCACTAAAATATAATTCTCGAAACCTATTAACTAATTCTCACTTACTCACATCATTTGCTCTGTACTGTATGCAGAGGTTTGTAGCTGCAGTCCTAACTCATGCCTTCCTTGAGACCCACACTTTATCACACTGGGCTAATAGCAAGGTCCTGTAACCAGGATTTTCTAACTGTAGTCTATGACCCATCAGTTTAGTAGTCATAAGCAGTATTTTTTTAAATAGTATAGATAGATAAGGAACAAATGAAGAAAATATCAGTATACATTGTGTAGTAAGAAAATACTTTTAGTGAAACTTTTTCTGTGTCACATATATGAAAATATGTTGGTAAGCACGGTAAAATGTATTTCTTACTATGGGACTAGGTCAGAAGACTTTGAGAAACCATTGCTCCAAAGCAACCTATATAAACAGATGAAGAAATGAAATATCTTTGTTCACCTAAGATATGCAGATTCAGAAAAAGTAGTCACTTAAACCATCTAGTGGCTAACTTAATTGTGCTGCCAGGCCATTGGACACATCAAAGAATGGCAGCTAGCTACAATAAATATGCCCAATATTTCAGAACATTGTATACTTTTAACTCAGCAGCCTTCCTTAATATGGCAAATATGAAGCACCCTAGAAGAACAAAGAAAATACAATCATTTATGTAATTAATTTGATTACTTTAATAAACATTGTTTCTAGTCCCTATAAAAAGGAATAAAAACGATGATACCAAAAAATCTATACTTTGCCTCCATTAGTATCAATTAGTTACATAGTCATTTCTCAATTATATCATTGCCTACCATGCATGTATCCAATAATCTAAAATTAAAATCCAGTATGCTATGCCATTCTCATTAAATGCCTTACATCTAATCTGTTGCACTTGAGCTAGTGAAGGATATTGTTTGGGAAAGGTAATTAGCAATGTTATTTCTCACAACATTCTATCTGCTACAGTAGAGAGTTTTTGAGAAAACCAGCAAATATTCTAATTGAACTATGCATTTGACACACGTATTCACACCGATATTGTTAATTATTCTCTGTTTTAATTGGTCAATTAAAACTGTAAAGAGGAAGGCCAGTATGAAAGTAGTGTTTTTAAAATGTTGTCTCCCCATCACTTAACTCCAACAACTTAATAGTATTACTTTCACCAAGTGAATCAAATGTTTCCATTTGGAAGCATATCTTTCTTAAAATGTAAAAAACAAGTAATAGTCTGTGTCATATGGTGACAAGTACAGTTCAAAGTGCCATTATCACTGTTCTCATGGTGATAATTAATCCTTTAGTCATTATCATAATGAGAAACTATGTTCAGAAAATGCTGATTGAAAAATTCAGATATCAAACACAAGTCACTCGTTGCCTATCAGCCAAATTGATTCTTACCCTTACGGCAGATTAGCACACAGTCTTCCAAATAATTTATCTAGCCTACTCCAAACTTTTCTAGGCTTCTTATGTTTCACTTCATGATTTTTTAAATGGCCTGTTCTATCATGAAGTACCAGCATTACACTTTTATTTCTTAATTTGTGATGGATCTTTCATCTTAATCAGAATCGTTTCCTGATTTTGTTTTTAATATGGTCTACACTTCATTCCTTAACTGAAATAATTGGAATAAGTTTGCAACTATCTATGGCCAATTAAATCTGAAAACTTTCAAATTTCCAAGTATAACTTTATCAACTTCAAAAGAATAGTCATTTTCACATTGCCCAATGAAACCCACAAGCAAAATTAATATTTCAAAGAAGTCTAACTTTGAATTCACCTAGGAGCATCCAGGTATAGAATGAGATGCTGTTTTTTTTTCCCAACATGCAAAAACTCCAAATGCTACACATTATTAAGTGTGAAATAGGTTAAAATGAGTGCCTTCTGATGTTTATCTCAAATTTCAGCTTGATATCAGCATGCTACGCAGTTCCACAAGGATGTCCTGTAATCATCTGAAAATACACTCAACTCCACCAATTTTATCTTAACTTTGCTTGCCTTCCTATCTCTGTTTTCCCCTACACTTCTCAGATTTCAAATCTTGAGTGTTATACTGAAATTCATTTTTTTTTTTGTCTTTGGCTATCATATCCAAATGTCATGCACAAGAGCACACATACATCCAGTATTCAAGTTATCTACTACAATGTCCTTTGACACTTCTTCGTAAGGTCCTGCTGAGTCATGAGCAGCATCACATAGTAAGAAACAAGGAAAGAGTGAGCATTTAAAGTGTGGCGCTAACAAGAATAAAATATGGGTAGCTGCGGAAAGGGGGCAGTGTTTGCCATACAAATATTCTAACGTCCTCAAAGGAAATCATACATAAGTTTATCCATAAAAGTACTTATATACTTATATAAGAAGTACTTATATAAAAGTACTTCTATCCCCCCCCAAAAAAGGCAAAAAATGAATACAAATGAATGAATACAAAAAAAATGAATACAAATATTCAGTTGTTTCAGTTATACTAGTAGAGGCAATAAGAAATGAAATGTCTATGATGTGGTTAACTGATGGCTGTAGTTTTAGGAATCAGAGTAGTAGACGCTGTTGCAAGATTTCATATTCTTAAGTTTAGAGTCCTATTAAGATATCTCTGTATCAACCAAGATTATATTTACTATAATAGAAGGCCAGCAATACTTCCAGTTCAGGCAAAGCATCATTCATAGGAAATGTGGACTGAGACCATTGCTCTTCCATGCGTCATTTCTCTAGGGATATCTTTCCAAATCAGAGACTCGTTCAATATGCCCATTTATTACCACAATCTAATAATATTCTGTGTTGGCTTGTGGACTAGACTGTTATAATTTGCATTTACATCTTTAATCACACTGCCTATGATATTGATTGTTTAATGATAAAACTATTTCCATACTCATGTGCGATATTTAAATTCAAGGTTGAAGATGGCTATTGCTCTCTCGAAAATGCTTATTCAACAATGCCAACCTCAACCTGACCCTTCATGCAACTGGAATTATTTATTTGTGCAAGCAAGAACTAGGAAGGGGTTCTCTTCAAGTCAAAAGTAACTTTTGTATTCTAAGTATTTCTTAGTTCTGTATTCTAGCTGCCTTTTGCATAGCCATATAGTCACACAGGACAATTTCAACAGTCCATTGGCTAGCTAGTTAGGAACTTGCAATCCTATTTTGGGGGTCAAAAAATTCTGTCCACTATTATAACAGTGTATATTAACTAATTGGAATTAAAATAAAAACTTAAAAACTAAAAAAAAAATTATTGTCCAAAATATACTAAATCAGCTAATGGACACTTAGAACATGTAGAACTGAAGAGACTGTCAAATTGGGCAATTTGACAAATTGGGGGACCATTACACACTACTATCATAACTAATCAAAAGTCTGGAAATCGGACTCGAATTATTGGCTGCTATTATTTAGATAACTATCTTCCTTTGTTACTATTAAAAAAATACAGAACACCATTTCTCTTCTTCGTCTAAAACAATAGTCTTTTTTTTTTAATGTGCCCGACGCGGGGCTCAAACCCACGAACCGCGAGATCATGACCTAAACGAAAGCCGGACGTTTAACCGACTAAGCCACCCAGGCGCCCCAACAATAGTCTTTCTTAACTCTAGACATTTTCACATGTTATTCCCCAAAATGACAATATCTAATGTTCTTTTGACTTTTCCTGTTCCCTTGCTTCCAGCCACTTCCCCTAATATGTTATTCCCTTTAAAAACATTATACCCAAATTTCTGTAGGGCATGGACAGACTTAGCATTCCGTCATAGTCAGTCAATTTCTTCTAACTGCTTTTAGTGTGAACAAAATATAATGAACAGTGTGCTCGGATGACCATAATTTGCACCAATAAGTAGGGGAGTTGATGAACATGTAGAGCTTTTCCTCTTCCTCTTTCTTTCTATTTGGTTCTCTTCCTTTCCTGCTTTTCCTTCATCCTTTCCCTTCTTTTTGTTTTTAAGTTTATTTATTTATTTTGAGAGAGAGCAAGCATGAGCAAGGTAAGGGCAGAGAGAGAGGGAGAGAGAAAATCCCAAGCAGGTTCCATGTGGGGCTCAAGCTGCCAGATCATTATCTGAGCCGAAATCAACAAGACACTTAACTGACTGAGCCACCCAGGGCCCCTGTTGTTTCCCTTCTTAAATTAGTGCCAAAGCCTTTGTAGCACAAAATTGTAGCACAAATTGTAGCACACAAATTTACGGGTTAGTAAATGGAGAGGGGGTATGTGGGATGAAGCGGCAGTGGTCTAGAACAAGTTGTTGGTGTCTAAGCAAAGCATAAAAGATTTCCATGTGGAAGGGCTGCCCAGGGGGAGATGTAAGATACCAAGCAGGAAAAGATGGACTGGCTTACATAACAAAAGCCCCTCACTGCATACTGAATGCCAACCTATAAGGCATGCAGAGGAAGAAGTACAATGCAGACAGTAGTTTATACACTTACAGAAACTTAATCAAACTTAGTATATTGAGAATAATCAGAGGAAGATTCTCACTGTAGAAGAAACCATTTTTACAAATATGGAAAAGTTTAAAAAAAATGCTGGAATAAGCCCTATGGTAATGAACTGGAATTGGAGTCATTGATGGAAATACACATATGCATGTGCATATACACAGTCACACATGCATACATACATACATATAGTTTTAAGTATAAAAATATAAATGTAAAAGACATATGTTTTATATAGATCAATAATAAATATCAAAAGAGCACATGTGTACTATATGTATGCACGTGCACACACACTCACATTCCCTGATTCTGCCCACTAATAGGACCTGAGAACACTGATACAATAAAGAATTATGAAGAAACTGAATATTTTAAATACCACTCACTACTTAAAAGAGCCAGAAGTCCTTGGGGAAATTGCTGTTTTCAGGCAAAGTGCATAAACCAAGAAATCTTGCTCTACCAAAAAAAAAATAAGTGCTCAAAGAATACAGGACACAAAATGAGCTTTTTGATGAGCTCTGATTGGTCAAGACAAAATAATAATGAATGAGAATCCACTGAATAAAATAGGAAGTCATGATCCTACACAGATACAAAAAATGGATAAGTAAATAAAGCAGCTCATACTTGGCTCTATAAATTTATTACATAGCATGAAAGTATATTCCACAAAACACTTATTTAACTACAAAGGTAAAAATGTACAGATGACTCAAAAGATATGTAAAGAATCCTTTAAATAATTGTGCAAAACCACTGCCTATTTCAGGAATCCTGGCAAACACACTTTGATCAGTAAAAGGAAATCCTCAGTAAGGGGACAAATGGAAAATTGTGAGCCATTTGACAGAATATGATGAGAAAAACAAAGTTTTCAGACTTTGATATTACCTTCAATGATATATCATCCGGATCTAATCATGAAAGCCAATCCAAATTCAAAGACATTCTGCAAAATAACTAGCCTGTAATCTTCAAAAGGTCATGAAAGTCAAAGATGGAGGAACTGTTTTAGGCTGAAGGAGACTAAGGAAATATAATAAGTAAAAACAGTACTTGATGCTGACCTGGATCCTCTGAGAATTAAATGAAGATGATACATCAGTGTTAAATTCTTGCTTTTGATGGCTGTATTATTGCCACATGGGCAGCAAACACTAAAACATTTAGGGATGAGGGGATATGAGGGCAGCAAGGTACACTCACTTGGGACAGGAAACAAAAATGAAGTTATTTGTACCATATTTGTAACATTTCCATAACTTTGTGATTGTTTATACACCAAAAAAATGAACTAACTTAAAGATGTGGCGAGAAATGAATAGAAGATAGTCAAGAATGATTATATGCTAAATTAGGTTCACTGCACTACTCAGTCATGTTTGTGCTTCTACAAATCTGATCATTATAACTACATTGAAAATATCTGTGTGACTACTCTCCTGCAATCATATCCACTCTATGATATATATGTATAGCCCCAGTGCTTAAAAGGGCTCATATCTATGCCTGAATAGACTGTGTTTTGCTCATAACTGGTTTATAAACAACCTACCTTGGCTTGCCTTCTTTCTTTCTTCATAAGAGAGAAAAGTTCAGAAATATAATTAAAGAGGTTACAAAACTTGAAATAGCGCTCAGTGAAGTACATAACACATATGCAAGCCACCAAAGCACAGAGTAACATGTTGGTTTCTTAGAATTATTCAGAAAGTTCTTTCCAAATCTCGCAAGCCCTCTGTACCCTTTGCTTGACAGCAGATGCATAAATCACTGAAAATTGTTACTTAAAAAGGAGTCAGACATAATCAAAGTATTCCCCCAACTTGTAAACTACACTGAAGTTCTCGAATGGCGAGCTTGCTTTAGTTGTGTCACACAAATCAGATAATATTCTCACTCTATTCTCCTTTTAGCTAATTTGTAAAAATAAATGTTTCTGGATTAGGTAATTTCTAAAATGACTACTTTATTATTTATGATTCTATTCCTTGTTTATCTTGTTCAAAACTGAGGCGGCCAGGGCTCAAACTACTAGAATTCACATACACGGGGGGAATGCTCCCATGCGTCTTGGACATGAAATAATCTCATGGCATAACTTTAATATTATTATTAAATTTAAATAATGTTAAATTTAAATAAAATTAAATTTAAATTAAATATTATTAAGATTAATATAAAATTTTAATAATAGCCAAGTGTATGTTGGATTCTTATTTGGATGAAACTCTGTATCTCATGCTTTATCTAATACTATATGTGAAATGTCAAAACATGCAGAGGCTAAGATAACTACCTTTGCTTCCTATTGCATTTTTCACTTTGCAACTCGTTAAGCACAGTTTCCGATTTCCAAGAATGAAGAAAGTTTTCTGTCTCTATTTTTTTACCTGTTGCTTACTTTAAAATCTTCGCTTTTTTCCCTGCAGCTTCAGTGGTTGAAGGAAGAGTCACTGGCTTAAAACTATTTTCAGAACTAATTTTCAGTTGGATTTCAATTTTCCCCACCCTACCCCCACCTCCTGCATTATCTCTTCTCATTTCCATGGGCTATTTTATTCTAAGATACTGTGTAATATTAAATTACAATAATAGCAATCAAAGTCATGGGGAGCTAAAGGATTTTCGATTGCAGCCCATGCTTGGCTCTCAATAGCATGGCAGAAGGAGAGCCTGAAAAGCACAACAATTCAGAGAACTTGCCAGCAGACCCCATTGTCCTTTCAGTTTCTAATGACACTGAAGTACTTCCATGATTAAAATTTAAAGGCTTCCCAGTAACCAAGTAATTTGCCCAAAACTCCTTATCTAGCACTCACCAAGAAGACTCTGATTTTAATATACTATTAATCAAGCTCCAGCCAAGTTTACCAGTGATACTTTCAATTACAGAGAGACTAGCTTCATCTCTCAGTGTGTATATACGAGGGGACTTTTTTTCTCCTGATTAGTCAGTTACCCAGCAATGAGATAAACTGCAAACTTGGTTTAGACATACATTACTAACACATTAGTTGTAGATTTGGTAACAACAAACCAAAACATTATTAACTATGTTAAACTATTAATTGTTTCTTAAGAATGACTATAAATCTGAATTCCTTGGTGTTCATTGCTAACAAAGAGTTATTAATATTATAAAACATTAATGCCTTCATTGAGACACATGCTGAAATGAACTTTAAAATATAAATATCAACTCAGAAATTTATTTCAAAAAATGATAATGAATATATGCAAAGATTCCTCTATGCTTGTTTCAGTGTTGTTCATAATACCAAATATTTAGGGAAATACACATATTCAAAATAGAAAACTGATTATATAAATTACAGATCACATCAAATAATTGAATAATATAACAGTGGGTTTATAAAACTTTTTTTTATATGTGAAATATGTGGCATGTATTAAGCAGGGAAAAAAGCCAGTTTATTTTGTTAAAATACATGAAAACACAAAACGAACCCTGTCCATATAATGATCTCCATATAACCAGCATTTGTGTTTTGAGGATTAGAAGTCATACTTATTTTCTTAATTCTGCATTTTAAACATCAAATACACATTCCTTTGTAACCAGATAAATGATATTAATTCATCTCATTCCATGCATAAGAATACATCTACATAGCCAAGGAAAAAGGGACAGGGACATATGTTACCTCTCTTTTTTTCCTTCCATATACATGGTAACATAAATGATTATTACAAGTCATATAATTCTTTAAAACAATCTGGACTGCCATTGTATTACATTGCATATGTGTGACTATAATGTAGACTGTGTACATGCAGCTTAGGGAGTGATGAAGATGATCACTAAGTTATCTTGGTCAATTAGTAAAAATAATAATAATTACTATTGTTTTGTTGATTTACTTTCCCACTATTTTTCTATATGAGAAAGTTATTTTTAATATACTTAAAGCCAAGGAATTATATTATATGTTATATAAATTATAGGGTGACTGTAACCAATAAGTAACTATATGGCAGTATTTGCTAGTGAAAATAAAAGAAGGTGAAATTTAAAAAATTAACCTGAATTTCCATAGCTTGAGCTAGAAAAAATATATTTATATAACATCTCATATATTGTTAATAATGTAAATTAAATTGTGGTTATTTATACTGACTAATAATCCACACAGATACAGAGGAAAAATTTTCTGAAAATTTTTTCAGCCAAAGAAATGAGCAACCCTAATTCTGGAGGCATATGATCTTTTTACTGTTTTTCTGCTAAACTGAAATTAAAGAATTATTTAGTTACAAAATGAAGTTTCTATAGGAAAAGACTATTAATCAATATGTTATTGATAATAGCATATATTTGTATGGGACTTTACAAACCTCTTTTAAACAAATCATTGTGACTAAATCTCAAAAAACAATCACTGAACTTCAAATTGATAAGTATTTGCAGATGAGAAAATTGTACATCAGACACTATGCGAGAAAATGTTCAACTCTACTAATAATGGAGGTGAGCAAATAAGAACATGTTACTTTTTTTAATGTGTAGTATTAAAATTTTATTTTGTTATTTTGATAACATTTGATGCTGTTGGAGACGTTATAATCTAAGTTTTCTCTTATTTCCAGGGAAAAGTAGAATTTTGGAAAGAAATAAAGAAATATGTACCAAATTTCAAAGTGTTCACATCATTTGAACAAATAATATCATTTCTGAGAATCAAGCCTAAAGAATCTGACTGAAATAAAGGAAAAGTTTACAAGTAAAGATGTCCATTGCTTTATTATTTATAATTAAGAGATACAACTTAATGTACAGCAATAGCAAAATGGGCAATTAAAGTTTAAAACTATAAGTGTAATGAAATATTAATAGTTATTTTTAATAGCAAGAAATATTTTATTATATATTATTAATTATAGAGTATGGTAATGTTTTTAAATATGTAGAAAACAGTAATAAAATAAATCAAAATCTTAACTCTTGTTATTTCGCAAAATTTTCAAGGTGATTTTAAAAATATCCTTGTGATAGATTTCAGATTTTTTAACACTGACCAAATGTTGCTTCTTTAAAGAGAAAAAATATAACTAACTGTAATTTGAAACTCTGAATGTCCCCTAAACTTTCACTGGATTGATTTTACACTGAGCTTGATTTGTTACTATTTATTCAACTGAAATCCTCCAAAACATTTTACTTTCAAAAACACTAAGACCAACAGAGAGATAAAATAAGATTTTCTACAATTAACAATTTAAAATATTTGAAATATTTTATATACTTTTTCCATTAATGTTAGATTTGTGGAATTTATACTTTGGAAAATGTAAATTTCATTATGAGGTAAAAGAAAGAAAAGCTGTTGAAAAACAATCACTTCCAAGTTCTACACATTTGTTATTTTAATCTTTATGATTACAATGATTTATTATCCATGTAATGATCAGTAACTTGCATTTTAAAAATATTCTGCAGTAGAAGACTAATCATTAGACCTATCTCAAGTAGACTTACTTTTAAGATCTATACTAGGACAGGAATCTAAGTGAATTTCATTCTTTTTCAATCCTCTTTCCTAAAAGCTATGGTGTGAGATTAACAATTTCTTTTAAATTTAAATAATGAGATGGAATGACATACTTTAACCAAATATAAATATGCTATCCATGTGAACATACATACATGTATTTAAAACATGTACATGCATAATTTCTATATACCTGAGTATATACTATGAAATATTTTCTGTACCCTTTTTTTTTAATTTTCATGGTTATTTACATTTTGATAGAGAGAACAGAAGCAGGAGAACAGAACAGCGAGTGGGAGACACAGAATCTAAAGCAGGCTGCAGGCTCTGAGCTGTCAGCACAGAGCCGGAAGAGGGGCTCGAACCCACAAACTGTGAGATCATGACCTGAGCCGAAGTTGGACACCCAACCAACTGAGCCACCCAGGCACCCCTTTCTGTACCCTTTCTAAGCCAATACTATACAAAGTAAAGAAAGGTTTAATTTTAGGTGAGCTTTTATTTGACATTCTAACAGTGTACAACCATGTGCATTTAATATTAGATAAAAAATCCTTAATTCTAGTGGTTAAAAATATGAAGAAAAAAGTAGATTCAAATTTAGCTACAAACATAAGATCACAGATAGTCTGGACCATCTTCCAAGGAAAAAAATAAGAAATTTTCCAATTGTCATTTTCTGACTTTGTTTATTTTTCCTTTAAGACACTGGTAACTTCTTGGGAAGATCACAAAACAGATCTCTACTCATTCAGAGGTGACTTCATTTTGTTTCCTCGACATTAAGTCTTCTTTTTCACCCAGGCTTTAAAACTGAATAAATATTTAACTATTTAAATCACTCTCCATCTCTAACTTCTTAGAAGCTTAGAGGATTATTAGAAGCTATTAAATGAGGCTACACATGTGTTTTAAATCTACGTATATAATAATAATTACATAAAGACATCGACAAATATTGAATAAACAGAAGTGAGCATCTGTGACCTGGAAAGTAGTAAAAATTGGTTAATTAATTTCTATTTCATAACGAAAACTCATTTCTCATTTTGCCTCTATACTTGATTAAGGCATATTCAAGTTGGATATTTCAGGAAATATTTGAGTCCTAGCAAATAAACCTTCACTATATGCCAAGTTTACTCTTCATTAGGGGATTCTCAAGTTTTACAGTGCTAAGTAAATCTTACAATAGAATATTTAAGCAATTGTCTACAGTCTAAAATAGTGTTGAGTTTCACTCCGCATTACCTTCCTAGAAAATGCACAGCATTAACCAATTCTTTTCTGTCAACTAGCAATTTTTGGCAGATCCCTTTTGCATGATTCATGAAGGACCAGTAAAAGGCTAATTGTTCAAATTAATTTGCGTAAATGACTAAGCAAGAGATAACAAAATTACATCTGCACTTGTTTGGCAAAGATTCAATAGCAGCGGCCCTGTACTGCCAGCTGCTTCCAGACAACACTCTTGCAGAAATTAAAAGCTACAAATATTAATTAATACACTTTTTTGGTACGTTAATTTGCACTGAAAGGTTCCGGAGTGCAAAACTGCTGAGAAGATGAACCATGATAATTAGAATTAATGGGATGGATGCATGTTTTTTGCAGCTGAAGTTTTAAAAACCCATGAATGGAACTGGGAACTTGAAACTGACATTCCCATAAATCTCTATGATAATGCAGCTATTAGTATTAGAAGGATTAAGTACTATGGCTCCAGAGTTATCCATCACATGACACATTATATCCCATCTGTCATTGCAGTAGCTAAGACATGATAGCCGTCCTTGAGGAAGCTGTATGAAAAGCTTTGGGAATTCAAGGAATTGTAGTGATGACTGTCAGACTACAAAATGAATAGCTCAGATCCCGGACTTCCAAACAGAAATAATAGCCAGCACTCTATATTTGTCAGCTTAGTACTTTGCAAATACTCTCACTCTCATATTTGTATTTAAGTTTAGTTAGGCAATCGGAATTATAGATAGATGAGACTGGAAAAAGTAGTACAATATCAGATTTTATCTTTAATTCATGTATAACTTTAGAATTGTGAGTTCCCTGGAGATTAGTTTTTACTGATTGCATTATTAATTATACATAGAAACATCTTCAGAAAATCTTACTGTTGACATGCTGGTAAATATACTGAAGTCATTCCTGATACAAAGTGACTAAGAAGTGAAAATTCAATGCTAGGAAACACTGGACCTTCAGTTTTATTCACTGATTTAAAGCTTTTATGTAGTTCATACTTGGCAATAAAGAGAGCATATTCTTTTCAACATAGAGCTTCACAACGTTGGTAATGTATTCTATACAACTAGACATATATATGGACAGATTAAAATTTTTCTGCTTAAAAAAATTAAAAATGACATTTACATGGTTTTCAGAAAATGCAAGACATTTCATTTAATTATTTTGTACTTAAAAAGGACACAGTGCCTTAAAGCTGAAATGTAACAGTTTTTTGTAGGTTTGTTTATTTTATTTAAAGTTTTTTATTTATTTTGAGAGAAGGAGCACATGCACAAGAGGGGGAGGGGCAGAGAGAGGGGGAGAGAGAGAATCCCAAGCTGACTCCCACCATCAGTACAAAGACCAATTTGGGGCTTGAACTCATGAACAGCCTGTCAGGTACCGCTGAAATTATGGCATTCTAATTTGGGTCAGTTGGCACCTTCTAAGAATGTGCTAAGCATCTTGGAGTACTGCACATAATGAAAGATTACAAGTAAATGAAAAAGAGTTTTAAGACTTAAGTATATATATTGAATATTTAGAAAAGAGAGTGCTTTAAATCAGGTTGGCCTTATGTGTATAGGTGAAGGGAAAATTCTAAATCTAAAAAAAATCCTTCTTACTGATACTCAAAATTATATCCTAACATGAAATACATTCCATTGTATGGTTTTAACATGTATTCCTTGGATAGCTTTCCCAGATACAGTCTTTCCCTAAAATCTTGTGGAAAATTGTGTGTGCTTTTCCCCCACCGAAGAAATGCCTGATTACATTATTACACTATATTCTTTAAAGTGTTTTTTTTTTTAATGTTTTATTTATTTCTAGGAGAGAGAGAGAGAGACAGCGTGAGCAGGGGAGGGTCAGAGAGAGAGGGAGTCACAGACTGAAACAGGCTCCAGGCTCTGAGCTGGCAGTCAGCACAGAGCCCGACGCGGGGCCCGAACCCACGAACCGCGAGATCATGACCTAAGCGAAAGTCGGACGCTTAACCGACTAAGCCACCCAGGCGCCCCGATCCGAGTTTACACTCAAGGTTTTGATCTCTATTATACTATATATATAATCATTGCCAGGAAGACAATACTTAAAATTGCTAACAGTTACTTACTGTCCTAAGGAAGAGATTTCTATCCTTCCTTGAGAACAGTCTCCACAGGGAGCTGTCAGGAGGACACTGATGTGATCTCACACAGAAAGATGTGTCCAGAAGTAGAGGACAGGATGTGGAATCAGAAGGCTGACAGCCCCAGGGTAAACCTTACCTAGCTTAGAGTTGTGCTCAGGGCCTGTGTTGCTTTTGAAGAATGACAATGAACATTAGGTAATTTATTCAGGGGGGAAAATCATGCAGTAATGTAATAGTTTAAGTATTTGATGACTCACTGCAGTAAAGGGACTACAGATTTGATTTTACAGAAAATGTCTCAGTGATAAGGCTGATGAAACCTTGTAATTGCCTTCAAGTATAACATTAGAGCATGTTTTTCAGGGGATGAGGCAGAACTTAGTCATCTGCTTGCTCTACCACAATAAAAAACTTTGAAATATTTTCCCCCCAGAGAACAGGTTATAGCTATAAAAACAACATGTTCAGTTACATTAGATAATATTTATTTCTAAATTATTTAAATGGCCAAACGATAGGTAGAATGAAGGGTTTTGTTAGAAAGGAGAAGACAGCATGTCAAGGTATTTGTCTACCTGACTGGGAATATCCGTGCAACACCTCTAGACTGCTACCATAGGATGCTACCCATCATGGGTCATCTTGACTATTTCTTAAGGATGCTACTTTAGACTTAGAAATATGCCCACTTCACACCCTTTGTTGCCCATCATTCCTGTCTCATACCAAAAATTCCAAAAAATGTAAACATGTTATAATACACTTCTTTGGAAATTCAATAGGCTTTGTTTTAGCAAAAGTAGTTTTTATAAGCCCTTTATTAGTACACTTCTTAAACTGTTAAAACATGTGCTGTTTTTTTTTTTATTTTTAGAATCAAATGCATGTTTTTAAAATACTTTACTAGTGTGTTATCTTTTTGTTTGATGCTAAGATGTATCAATATTTTTAACATTCATAGTTGATTTAAGCCAGTAAAGGTACTTTTCAGAGTAGTAGTTAAAACTTTTTGTCAGAGGGCACACAATATTTTTTTTCAACTGTTAATAAGTTTCTACACATATATGTAATTCCAGAACTATGGAGGCTTTATTATTTATGGGTATAGCTTAGCACAGGGCCAATACAAAGTTGTTATATCAGTATAGAACTTTTAGTCCTTGTGTAAACATGATTATACTGCCTGAAAAAATGTTAGCTAATTCTGTCATCATTTTATTTGTAAGTAAATATTTCAGGAAATAGCACATATGATGCAACATCAACCAATATGAAGAGACCCTTATTATACTTAAAATTACACACAGATACACAAAGAAATCATGTACAATGTACTTGTACTAATGTACTTGTACATTATTTATATACTATCTACATGGCAAAGTGACAAACGTTGAGAGAAAACATCTCTATCACAAAATAAACATAATTAAAAAAATTAATGCCAGTGTTTTTCTAAATGATCAAATTCCTATAATCAATATCCAATTTCCATTTTATTTTTAATGACCAATGAAGAAATAGTTCCTACATAAAATTAAGGATATTTTTATTACAAAAATCTTAAGGCAGTAAGACAATTTTCCTGAACCTACTTTTTTTAAAATATCATAGTCTTTTAAATCAAACACACAGATGCAGCTTTACCCAACTTGGAAGATCATCTACAATAAAATCCATAAGCTGAAGAGCAGCAAAAATGTATGATCCCAAATTATCCCACTCTGGGTTGTGAATTATCTGAGTTGAAAGCAATCAAGACCCAGCTGATGCAAGAAAAAATTTTACCCTTCCCTTAAGTATTTAAAGGAATTTAGATAGGAAGACTTGCTCAGAGAGAAAGAGAGAGAGAGAGGAGATCTGAAAGAACTATTTGTATGGTATGGCAAACATCTAATTACCAAACATCTGTTCCTTCTATTGTCCTTTGAATTACCTTCCTCCTTTTTGAAGCCCCAGGCCTATATCCCATATTTTAGCTCAGGATGGCATATAAACTTCAACTGCCCAAAATGACTTTGGGTCTCATTGTCTCTGTGGGGTCCCAAAAGAATGTATTTAAATTTGTTTTTATCCTATTAATCTGTCCTATGTTAATTTGATTATTAGATTAGCCAAAGAACCAAGAGAAGTAGAGGAAAATATTACTCCCCAAAGAAGCTATTCATAAATGGGTATAGTATAAAGTCTCCTGGCCTGGTAACTGCCACACAAATTTTTATTGTTTTTATGAAACAAAAGGAATAATACATATTCCACCAGTGCATGTCTTCTATCTAAAACACAAGTCAAAACCACAATGAAATACTACCTCACACAAGTCAGAACGACTAGTATCAAAAAGACAAGAAATAACAAGTGTTACCAAAGATGTGGAGAAAAGAGAACCTTTAGTGCACTGTTGGTGGAAATATAAATTGGAAAATATTAGGGAGTTTACTCAAAAAACTAAAAATGGAAGTACCATCTGATCTAGTAATTCCATTTCTGGGTATTTACCAGAAAAAAAACAAAAACAAAAACAAAAATAACACCTCATTTGGAAAGATATATGCACCCTTATGCTTATCACAGTGATATTTACAATAGCGATGATGTAGATGTAACCATTGATAGAAGAATAAACAAAATATACTATACATACACAATGGACTATTATTCAGCCTTAAAAGGAATGAAATCTTGCCATTTGCGACATGGATGAACCCAGAGGGTATTCTGCTAAGTGAAGTAAGTCAGACAGAGAAAGACAGATACCATATGACTTCACTTATATGTGGTCTCAAACAAAATAAACAGCAACAAAAAAGAAAAACAGACTCATCAATATAGAGAAGAAACTAGAGGTTGCCAGAGAGGAGGGAGGTGATGAAATTGGTGAAGTAGGTGAAGGGGATTAAGAGGTACAAATTTCCCATTATAAAATAAATAAGTGACAGGGATAAAAAGACCAACATAGCCGATACAGTCAATAATACCATAATCACTTTGTATGGTGACAGACAGTAACTACACTTACTATGGTGAGCATTTAGCAATGTATACAATTGTAGAATCACTATGCTGTACAACTGAAACTAAAGTTGTCAATTGTACTTCAGTTAAAAACATAATGAAGGAAATCGATAAATAAAATGTTTTCTGAACAAATTTCTGCCTGTTGGAGGACTCAGCTTTAAAACAACAATGTATATCCTTGGACAATGATACAACTTCCATTAGCCATTCTACTTTCTAGTAATCTTTCTGACCTGTTCTCTCTTGCTCTCTGCACAATTTGTAGAGCAATAAAGTATGCTCAACTTTGGGGTATTTATTATTTTATTAAATGATTATTGAAATAATTTGTTCTTATTTTCCATCAATCTTATTATTATGCTACCATAATAGATTATAATCTCTTCAAAGACAGGGTCTCATGCCCATATGATCTCATACTTCTGAATATCCACCATAATCTTTAATGTGGCTTGTTTGCATTTGATTTATCCAGCATTTGGAAGGGCTTCCAAGCTCACACTGATTAACCCCCTTCTCTGGGTATTTCTGTTTTTAAAACTCCCCTACCCTCACTAGCACATAGGTGTAACTGTAAGGCAGAAACTTGTCTCTCATGCTTAAATAGGCACCACAGTCAAGCAAAATATAAGATTTTCCCCCTCAGAAATTGGAACTTTGTATATTTTTGTGTGTTTATGACAAAGCTACTTTGAATACTTTGGAGTGAGCCCCACAGGACTACCAAACACTAGGAGGAACCCCCACACTCTAGGAGTGACCCAGGAGGAGAGGCTGAGGAAAAGGAAGCACTGAGATTCAGGGAAAGGGGATGTCACGGGTGGTGGCACGTGTGAGTCCTACGGGAGGACACACCAGCATGGTGTGACACAGGCTAAGGGCAAGAGGCCTGGACATAAAGCCACAAAGCTACCTGGGTTCCTCCTTCTCATCTGTATTTTTCTGCTTCTTCTCATGAGCTCAGCATCCCTCTGCGTACAGGTGACAGTAGAAAGTCTATCATCTCAGAAAAATATAGAACATTTCATGAATTGGTAGGTCATCCTTGTGCAGGGGCCATGCTGATCTCTGTGTCATTAGAAATTGGGACATTTGTAAATAAGGAGCCAAGTTAAAAAAATTTTAATGTTTATTTCTTTTTGAGAGAGACAGAGACAGAGTGCGAGCAGGGGAGGGGCAGAGAGAGAGGGAGACAGACACAGAATTCAAAGCAGGCTCCAGGCTCTGAGCTGTCAGCACAGACCCCAACACGGGGCTTGAACCCACAAACTGCGAGTGCATGATCAGAGCTGAAGTTAGACACTTAACCAACTGAGCCACCCAGGCACCCCTCTAAAAATCTTTAAAACTGTGTTAATTTTACTACAAAATTTTTACAGAATATCTGTGAAAGTTTCTACCTGAGGTTCCTGGATCTGGGTACTTGGTTTTTCACCTAATTCTTGCATTCTACAAGTTGGCTGCAGTGGTGGGTTTTTTGTGGTTTTTAGTTGTGTATCCAGTTACTTAGAATTCTGAGAAACTGGGGGCGCCTGGGTGGCTCAGTTGGTTAAGCGTTTGATGTCAGCTCAGGTCATGATCTTGTGGACTGTAAATTCAAGCCCCCTATAGGGCTCTGTGAGGACAGCTCGGAGCCTGGAGCCAGCTTCAGATTCTGNAATCTTGACTTCCAAATAAAGAATATATATAGTCTTTACAACAAATTTTAAGAGAAAAAAATTTATCAAATTCCTTTCCATAAATGAACAAACCCATTTTGCTATATGTAAACAACCTAGGACCAAAATCA
The DNA here is from genome assembly GCF_008692635.1 of Crocuta crocuta. Taxonomy (NCBI): domain Eukaryota; kingdom Metazoa; phylum Chordata; class Mammalia; order Carnivora; family Hyaenidae; genus Crocuta; species Crocuta crocuta. The sequence continues at coordinate 8,591,951 of NW_027530545.1, read as the reverse complement.
TGTGAATAAAATATGGAAAAGCTATGAGCATGAGGTGCATCAAGTTCTATTACATGAATTTAGTCTAAATATTCACTCTGTTAAAACATATTTGAAGAATCCCATTTTTGCTTGCTTCATTCTTCTGTGTATCTTAAGTTTAAAATAGGTGTGCAAGTTTTGTTTTCCCTGCTAGATTTCTCACACTAACATCAAAATAAAGCTGTCTTTTGAAAGTGATTTTATCATCCCTAAATTCTTCATTTCATTTTCAATGATATATGATGAAACATATTTTGTTTATGAAAAACTAAAGTAAAGAAAAGTAAAGAATACACTACCCCATTAGGAAATGAGAAAAAATAGTGCAATCATAAGGAGGTCAAATGATACCTTTGGGATCTGGTTAACAAAGTTACTTTAAGGGAGAACATCTGTCATGAGGGAGACAATTTCTTTCTGTAAGAAGCACATAGAATCTATATGGTAGAAAAATACTTTATTCATAAGGAAGCCAGAAAGAGTAGAAACCATTTATCTTTGAGCCTATTTCTTGAACCTTTATTATTCTGGTTTCTTAAATCAAGTTACTAACAGTGGTATTTAGAAATAAAAAGACAGGTTTCACACATAGTCCATAAGGTAATCACTCCAGGGAAGAAAATGTTTGATATGGCTATGTATAAATTGAATAATATATTAAGAATTTTGATATTATGGATAGAAGTGGCATTTTAATGCCTAGTGGTTTCTTGGAAAGCAGCCTAGCACAGTGATGAAAAAGAAGCTTTAAATTTCTCCACCAACATGTGGCTACATTAGAATTTTAACAGTCAAAACATCTGAGGTTTAGTCCAGGTAGAGGGACTAGTTTTAGGATATTATGTGGAAAGGCTAGAAGGTACTGCATTTCTTTAATCCAATGCATTGTGACTGAATGATCTGCCACAAAGCCTTTGGCAACTGTTTCTTTGAAGTTCATCTTACAAAAGGAAAATGAATGAACCCTGCTTACCACTTACTGGTAATAACTCAACCTAATCTTGCCAAGGAAAGATCTACTACCAGGTTTCTAATAATCTTGGGTTTTTGTCATCCTAACTCCTTTCAAAGAAAAGCTTTTATTCTTTGAAAAAACATTAGAATAAAATTCCTTGTGAGATTACTTTACATTTCCTATTCATAGGCCCCAAATAATAGCACACCAGAGTAACAGCAGCAGCCTAATATATTTACCACATGTCTGACTGTTGATTACCCTTTATTTAGAAAAATGTACTTGAGATCAGGTATGGGTTTTCTACATCCATGTGGCAAAATGAAAGAATCATTGTTCTGGGATCAAGACTCCTCCAAAGGCTCTAGGGTGATCTTGAAGAACTCATTTGAATTCCCCTAGGCTCACTATATGAATCCAACATATGGGGCCATGAAAATGATATTCTCACCACCTCAATAAGATCAGTGTAATTAAGATTGAAAGTTGATGTTATCTATTCAAAGGAAAGATAAACATACCAAAAAAATTTGCTATTCCCATCCTTTGGAATAGATAACTTAATTTGCAGGTGGCTTACTCTTGATAATTTAGAAGTAGAGGCAAGGCTCCAAGAAACAAGCTAAGGGAACAAACATATTGCCCATGTTTTATTCCATGTAACAGGTGGCAGCTATTGTGGTGGCTGAGTCTCCTTTTCTGGGCCACAAAAAACAGTTTACACTGCTTCTATACAAGATTTTTACAACCAGGTTTATGTTTTTATCATATGGAAAAGCTGACAGAAGAGCTCTGATATCATAAACTGCCAATGAGTGGGAGGAACCTAATGGTATTATTTAATTTTAAAAATGAAAGTGGCATGGGAATTAGAAAAGGAAGTAAGAAAGAATACAGAGAAGGAAAGCAAAGATAAGGAGAAATACCAGGGTCTCCAGTTCCCATGTAGTATATCAAAAATATTAGGAATTCAGTAAGAATTTTTAATATTTTTCTGAAAGTATTAATAGAATAAAATGCGTAAATGTTTGGTCATATTTACTTATGTTCTTTTCGTCAACATTAGTCTACCATGCATAAAGGGAAAAACAAAATATCGCTGACCAAAAGCCAAGATCTGGCTTTGTCAACAGTATTCAAGACTAGAGAGTGGCTGTTGCATGCTTGTCATATTTAGTCTATTTCTAAGCTTGATGTCAAAATACAAACAGCTATTGCTGAACAAAGCCTTAGTAAGACAAGACTGTGACTCAAATTGTCCTTTTGCTTCAACACCTTTTGGCGAATAAACCTAGCCAGAAGCAATGCAAACTGGGATTAAGAAACAAGACCGGCTGTCTAATGGAGTCAGGTACTTTAAAACTAGTGGTATTTTCTCTGAGAAGTAATTGAAATGAACAAGAAATTTATCCTTGCCACAGTCGAGGGAATGGAGAAAATGCATACCGAGAAGTGAGAAAGGGGGATGAATGATTTAAAAAAATAGAAGAGACATTCTGGGAAGGGCAAAGGCATGCGCTAAGAGTTTAAGACAGTTTATGGTAAATATTTTGGTGCTATTGTATACATAGTTTTCTTTGGTTATTTTTTTCCAGTTTCTTCCAACCTATCTGCACGTTGAAGTGATTATGAGCAACTGGATTTGAATTTATATAAATTTATAAAATACTACCTTCTGTTCTCATAGAAGATAGGTTATATTTAATACCACATAAACATTCTAGTGAATAAAAGCAAAGTAGTCCGGTGAGGATGCCATAAGAAAATACTACAGACTGGATGGATGAAAAATGTATCTTCTCACAATTCTGGAGGCTGGAATTTCAAGATCATGATGCTGGGAGGGTTGGTTTCTCTGAAGCTTCTCCCCTTGGCTTACAGCTGGCTGCCTTCTCACTGTGTCCCCACATGATCATTCTTCTGTCCACATACATCCCTGATGTCTCCACCTCTTCTTAAAAGTACACTGCTCCTTTCAGATTAGGGCTCCACACACACGACTTACCTTGTCTAATTATTATTTAAGGACTTTATCTCAAAATATAGTCATATCAGGGGTTAATATTTTGACACAGGGATTTTGGGGGTATGGAATTAAAAACGCAACAAGTATGTGATATTAACAACTTGTTATACATTCCCTTATTATGAGGGAATTCCTTGTTCCTTTAATCATAAATCTCTTTAAGATAAGCATCCCTAAGATTTAAGTTTTAACTTCCCTTTTAATAGGATTAGTGTAACTGACCAAAGCAATAATTTTAAGTAGCTGTCCTAATATGAATGCAAACAAAACTCTCTACTGTGGTACACTATGGAAATCCCTCACTCGTCTAACCAAGCTGCAAGGACATGCTATTGTAGTAACTTTACTTTAGAGTAATGTTTTTGAAGAAAAAAGATCACAATGATTACATACGACTCTCAGAAAAATGAGCTAAAGTTTGAAAACAACTAATAGATAGCTGGTATTCTTTTGTTGCTTGATTTTATATTTACTTCTTCATTTTACAACTCTGTAGGAAATGAAGTTAATTTATAAATCTATGCAAGGTAGGGATGCAAATAATTTTTGTCCAGTGGAAGAGATAACCCCAAAAGTTAAATTTATTGCTTTGAAAAAAATAGCTTTATATCTATCCAAGAATCTTATCCTAATACTTCTTTTTAAAATTGCCTCTCTATCTATGTCATCAAATGACCTTTGAACTGAGTTAAACTTGCTGGCTCAGTCATTATAATGGGTTACATAGAGTCTTCGAAAAAATTGTTCACATAATATTTGTCTCACAGACATAAATTGCCTTCTTGAAAATGATATTTAAACATAATCAATGAACATGTATTTATGAATATCATTTATCAGTATATTAGAATACAGAATCTAATCCGAAAATTTAATCCTTAATAAGAACTACAATACCAAATGATTTGTCTTTAATTTAAAGATTACTTTCTATGCTTTTAGAGAAAAGTGGAAAATTGGAAATTTAGGAAAAGCAACTGAAACATTTAAAAAATAGTATTTTTTCATTTCTAAGTTTGTGGAGTATAAATTTATGTAGGAAAAGATTATGTATACTCACAAATTTCTTATTGTTTTCCATTGTTAATATTTAATAAACACATGTTGATTAAACTCTATGTAGACACTGTGAATGCATATTTATAAAAATAAAATGGGAGAGCATGATTTTAATCTATAAACATTTATAGTAAAGTCAACTGGATCTAGTCCCCAGTAGTGAACCTAATAGATTTTGAACTCCCTGTGGTTAAAATGGACAGAGTGTCACAATGACTTCAGGTATTTTTCAGGGGAGGAAAATCCCAATGGTTTTTTAACCAAAGAAATCGAGCCTAGTATCATGGCAGCAAGAAATCAGCCATCTGGACTGTTGCCGTATAACCAAGAGCATAAGACACTTTCTGCCTAGTCCTCGTGGATCAACTTTTCTGTCTCTTCAATACTCAAAGTCAGGAATCTTCTCCACTATGAAGCTTTGCTTACCTATGAAGCTAGGCTGAATGAGATGCCTCTGAATCCGTTTAATTGTCCTTAATTTTGCATAAATATAAATTATAGTCTATAAGTTATCTATAAATATATAAATTATATATCTTATTATATGATTCTGCCTCCTCTATACCATGATCTCAAGAAAAAGAGGAACTGTTCACTTTATAATTCAACTAATTTAGTATTTGATATCTGTTTATGAAATAAATACAATGGTGTAAAATATATTTGGTTGACCAGCCAAAGTAAATATAGCAACCTGAGATAAAAACTTGAGTATGTTAAAAAACATAGGGACCTTCTATATCTACATAAGAGTGTATCTACATACAAAAGGAGGATCAATATGCACAAACATTAATGTGTTAATTATAAAAATATTCCCCCCAAATAATGGCTTATCCAAAGAATTTGACCATTTTGTTTGTTTACAAGTCTTACTGGGCATTTATTTAAACAGTTTGAATCTGAATCAGTCTAAATCTAATCAAAACTCTATACCTTTAACTGGCAATTACTATGATATAGCTTTTACCACTGTCACATCATAGTTATGAGTTTGTAAAGCATTTATTTTTAAGTCATTGGGACTTGTAGTTATTAGCATATAAAAGTTACAGAAGTATTTGCAATGTTCCAAATATAACACTGAATTCTATTTCAAAGGAAGGTTTTGTTGCACATTTAAATGCCTGAAAATAAGGCATATAATAAAGAGACTGCTAGATCTTTTACTTTGACAGTATCACTGAAAAAGGCTATAAAAATCTGATAGAAACACTGAAAGATTACCTCTGAGAGGGATTACCTCTGAGGGGGATGTAGAATCCATTTTGCTTTTAAACTGACCCTGAAGATGTGTCCAACATTTGTAACATCCACAATAAAGAGTTCAAAGACATGACAGGAGATTTCTTAGGCTTGGAATAAAACATTCAGTTTAGTGAGTCTACTTATTTCATGCAATGGGGTGGAAACAGATGCAGAAAAAGTCTTTCAATTGTCATTTATCTGTATCTATTAATTGCCACTCATCAAAGTGGCATAGCTAAACTATGCAGAAAGTATTTTTAACTGCCAGACTAGTACAAGGAAACACCAAATGCTTCCTTCTTGATTACAGAATACAAAAGCACAAAAGGGTAATTTTTTTTTTCAGTGCTTAAAAAAAAACACCTCAACCATATCAACAGTCCATCTGATCTGACCTTCTAACATGAAATAAAGTGTAAGTTATTCTCATACCTCAGCAAGGATGTAAAGTATTTTAAGAAGACCCATGTGAGATAAAAAGGTCAATAACATATTTACTCCTTGTACTAAGATGCAACCTTTTGCAGTCCAATAATTCAATTAGGAAAACAGATTTTGCAACTCAGGTTCTGAACTTCTTACCTGGGAAGCTTTATAAGAGGTTGTTATTATAGCCAAGCAGTTACTGTTATGCAAGAAATAAACCTTTCTGGGTTTTTTTTGATGTACCTGCTCTGTTATTTGTCATTACATTTTTATAAGTAGTCATTATCTAAAATGATACATCCTTTTACTTTTCTTGGAAATCACTCATGAAAGATACTCTGGTAGAAGTGTTACACAAAAATGTAGGCAATTTGCTCCTCATTGAATAAAATATATCCCAACAATCAGCAAGTTCTATATCCCATTGCCAACCTTATTCTATTGTATCAATCAAAAAGTTTGTTCCTTAGACAAGAAAACACTTTATTTCTTGCCATTTATATATCCTGGTATGTTTCAAAGACTTTGGTAGTTGTCTCCTTGTAATATTTCAGCTTTTAAGCTGCTTCCCTGCCTCACTGAGCTCATATAAGATACATCTGAAAGCTTTAGTACAAATTTACTTTGAATAAAGTCTTCAATTCATTTTCATGGCACCAAAAAGACAGCTTTAATAACTGCAATGACAAATAAACTGGAAATCATTCCAGGCCTTTTCACTTAACTGACAAGTAGAACACTCTCATAATGAGCCGCAGGTTTTACGTTTTCTCTTTGACCATAATAGCTTCATTTAAGAGCGTCAGACCCTGACACTTCATCATTTATCTACATTATTTCTCATCTTCTTTCAAATAAATTATGGAATACTAGACTGAGCACATAAAAACAAAGTGACTTGTTATCAGTAAACAGCAAGATAAATTGTCCAGAAGTTCCTCATTTAGTTCCCTTTAAATTTAAGGGCAAGTTATTGGGTGCACCTTTTTTAACTTCCAATGTTTGCATTTTTACAGCCATCTTATTTCTCTTGCCACTGGCCTCTGTGCACTCATCCAGAGCCTGATGTGGAAGGCATAAAGTAATCCCATTATCCCAAGGTTGGCCGCTAAAGTACAAAGAAGCATAAGGGGAGAAATTCAAATAAAAAAACTTGGAAAGTGATTTCTCCACATCTGTAAAAACCCCCATCCATAATACATCTTGTCATACTAGGAAATGTGACACTTCCAAAGTAATGAACAGTGCAACTGTAACTCTTTTAGCCCGTGGAAATAAAGCACTGATTTTAAATGGATGGGTGAATGCGATCTCTTCTCATTGAATTCCCACCTCCTTTCTTAACCATATAGAATTGGAGAAAATAAAATAAAATCACTATCAGATTGTATTTCTTTTCAAAAGGGTTCACCAAATTTATAGAAATTCTCACATCTTGTGCTTCTTCCTTCTTTTTATATTAACCTACAAAGACTTGCAGAATCATATCAGATTGGTAAGTACAAAAACAATATTTAAGAAACCATTAAAACATCAGTTTTTGTGTGTGTGGTACATACTGAACTCTTGGCTATACACTGTGGTAAAGAATAAAGGATGTATAGTGCAGATAGTCACAGGCTGATGGTTTATTAACACAGTTTCAATTACTTGAGTTATTCTGGAATTAACACTCAAAAAAGTGTACTGCATTTTGTTTTGATTTTCTACCTACTCAAGTCTATTTGATCATAAGTATTTCAACTTTAATAACATTATTATATGGAAATTCATTCACAGGTACTTAACAACAATTATAGATCCTCTATTCTAAGTAAAACTCTGATGCAGGTAAATACAAGGAAAAATATATTTCTATTATCTGTCTTCAAAGAGCTCTAGGGAAAAAAAAATTTGCTCATTTAATTTTGGCATGCTATCTAACTTCTGAGATACAACAGTGGTGGGAATAATTTACAGCATTAATTTCTATGCCTCCATCACTTATCTTCTGAGGGACTTGAATAGTCCAAGTTGTAGTTTCTGAGAAGATGGTAAAATGGTATGGTCCTCTGGCTCCTTTTAGATAAAAATGTACCAGAAAGAGAGATTAATAAATCTGTCACCCAACAAAAGTCACAGAGGGGGTGGTGGATTTGTAGGGGCAAAGGACTATATATGGATGGGGGGGAGGGGTCAAGAAGTGGAGATGGAGGTGGACAGAATAAAAGGCAGAAAACCCTGGAGTAGAAGGAGATTAGATAGTATTAATTTCGTTAAAATAGCCATACATTTTGGTATTTGGCATGGTAATACCCATACATTTGGTAGCTTACGTGCCCTTTCCTTTCCCTCACGTCACACTTTGCAGAAATAGTCCTGGCAAGTCAGGTGGAGAGAAAGAAATATCTCTTTAAAAAGGACACTGTCGGGGAGCACCTGGGTGGTTCAGGCAGCTAAGGGTGGAACTTCAGTTCTAGCCATGATCTCAGGATTCCTAAGTTCCAGTCCCACATGGGTC
>NW_027530545.1:8583054-8583700 GCF_008692635.1 Crocuta crocuta | reverse complement strand
AACTCATCCTCTCTCTCTCTCTCTTTCAAATAAACATTTTTTTTTAAAGAACAGTGTCTGGGTAAATGTACAAATTATACCATGATGGTCCTTGGTTCTCTGGCATGTCCACTACCCTTAAAGTCACCAAGAGTTACAAAGATAAAGACTTTTTTTTCTTTTTTTTGCTCCAACCCTAAGTACACAACCCCATAAAGGTGACTAATCCTCAAAGGCAATATAAACTCACAAGGAAAAACAGGAGGAGACCTGGAGAGCTCAACAAATACAAGAGAAAGATAACAAACTGCAAACCCATACAATGGAGCTGATTTAACAAGCATTTAAATGAGCATGCTAAGTGTTGGTCGATAGTCAAAGGAGGATATTATAAACCTGAAAAGGGAACAAAAATAATAATATATAACAACTAGGGATTCTGAGTTTGAACATATCACAGTTAAAAATAGAAAACTTGATGTATAGCTCAAATAGATACAACTGAAGAACTAGTCAGTGAAAGGGAGAATAAGATGAAGCTCCTTCAGAGGAATTAAAAAGGGAGAATGGTACTAAAAGAATGGAAATGGAAGTGAAAGGGTCCAGTTGCATATCCTAAAAATACAAAAAGAGTAAAAAAAAAAAAAAAAAAAAAAAAAAAAACATT
>NW_027530545.1:8418505-8582790 GCF_008692635.1 Crocuta crocuta | reverse complement strand
ATTGGAAGCCATTAATGGATTAATGTTTTATATTCATATAGATATCTATATCTTCATAAAAATAGAAAACTGACTTATAAGGTTCAAGGAAACCAAAGAAAACTGGAAGCAAATATAAAGAGTATGACTCTTGCATTTCAATATGTTTAGAGATGTGAAAGATTGTTGCTTAAACAGAATTAGTAATCATATTAATCACAGGTTTGTAAGGTTACGGATCCTGTTGCACTTATCTTTATGTTTTCAGCCCAGAAGAGTACTGCCCAGATCTTAGTATTTAAAATAGATGTGTAATCATCTAAACTTCCTCCCAAACCAGTATTATAAGTTGTCATCATTATTAAAGAATAAGTTCCATTTTATGTTTACAGTGTTTATAAAAACTAAGGTTGTCTAGTTGCATATTTTAAAAATATCACCTTTAACAAAACAATTTAAGTCCAATAATTATATATATAATGCCTTCTCTGGACTAGCTTCTTTCAGCTAGGAACAAAAGATATAGAAATAAATAATACATGGTCCATGATTATAACTTCCATAAATCAGTAAGCTGAATAAATATAGAATTTCCAGTAAGTTAAATAAATATAGGATTTCCACATATGATGACATAAATAAAGATCACCTTAGCCAGCAGGAAACCAGATACAAGGGTGTGGGGATTTTTTCTAGATAAGGCAACACCAGCCAACTTTTTTTTTTTTTAATGCTTGTTTATTTCTGAGAGAGAGACAGCATACGTGGGGGAGGGGCAGAGTGAGAGGGAGAAAGAATCCAAAGCAGGCTCCAGGCTCTGAGCCGTCAGCACAGAGCCTGATACATGGCTCAGACTCATGGACCGCAACATCATGACGTGAGCCAAAGTCGGACACTCAACCAACTAAGCCACCCAGACGCCCCAACACCAGTCAAATTTTAAGAGTAGATATATATTTATGAATTGGAAGACTCACTTCTATTTAACTGCTCATGTCCCAACCCCACCCTGATGACACATGCATGGCAGACATATCCTCCACATTTAAATATAATAAGCCAGGCTTCTTCAAGAATGCCAGGCAGAAGACAGAGAAACATGCAAGACAGAAACAGCAGACTGATGAGAGGAAGATGTCTGATGCTCTACCAGAGGCTGGTCCCTCAGAAGTATGAAACTCAAGACAGATAAGGAAAGCCAGTCGGCTGGGGGGCATAGAAATAAAGTTTGCCCTGATGTGTAGCAGTTTTGTCCTAGTCTATCTTAGTTAACACAATTTTTGCTAAGATGGTCCAATTTGCTTACCTTTCTTGAATGTATTTCTTTGTATTTGATTTCATTATCATTTTTGTATTCTATAAAACAGACCTTCTGTATTTATATATTCTGTTCTACACTGATTCCCTGAAGGTAGTTTATTTAGCTTGTACATACATATTTTGAAAACTTTTAAACCTGAAAATTAAGAATCTTTTAATCTTGAAAAAAAAGATGTTGATATTCCTTAAATGAATCAGAACAGTGTCCAGAATTTCTACCGATTTTCATCAAAGAGCCAAGGAAATAGATAATTTTTTTAAAATGATTCCAGAAAAACTAAATAAATGTATCAGAAAACATGAACAAAATAAGCAAAAACTTTCACCCATACCTCATATCGTACCAAAAATATTAATTTTAAATAGATTATAGACACAAATATAAAAGTAAAACAATAAAGCATTTGGAGAAAACAGGAATATACATTCCATTAAAAAGGTATGGATAAATTAGACTTTATCAAAATTAAAACTTCTCCCCATAAATAGACATCATTAAAAAATAAAAAGTCACACATTATAAAATATTTATAATATAAAAAATTGTATTTACACTACATAAACAATTTCTTATAAGTAACAAAAAGACAATAAAAATGGCCAAAATCCTTTAGAAACTTCTAAAACGCAGATGAATGACTAGCTAATAATAAGCATAAGCTAAGTGTTCAATATTCTAGTCAGCAGGGAAATTTAAATTAAAATAACAATGTGATATCATTATGTATTCCCTAGAATGGTTAAAATAAATATAATGACTGACAACACCAAATGTTGGTGAAAATGTGGAGCCACTGGAACTCTCATTAACTATTGTGGGAGTATTAAATGGTTCAAACAACTTGGAAAATTGGAATTTTCTTATAAATTTAATTATAAATTTACTATATGATCCAATTAGTCCATCCATAAGTATTTTTCCAAGATAAATGAAAACTTATATATACACAAGGATAAAAACTTGTACAAAAATATCTGATTAGCAGTTTTATTCATACTATCTATAAACTGGAAACAATTCAAACGCTCATCTACAAGACAATAGAATAGATGACCAAATTCTGACGTATTCATACAATGCAATCTTACCTTAGAGGAGGAACCAAAGTAATAAACCACTACCACCTGTAACCATATGAGTAAATCCCAAAAAATCATTGAATGAAATCAAGTAGATGTAGAAGAGTACATACTGTGTGAATTCATATTCATATGAAGTTCAATCAATCTATGATTATAGAAATGGGAACAATCCTTACTTAGGAGGTTTGCAAACTGAGAGTGGATGTGAAGGAAATTTCTGACATGATGAAAATTAGCTATATCTTACCTGTTTTTGTACCAAGGCATATACGTTTGCCAATAGTCATTGTATTGTACACCATATGTATATTATTCTTTAATAAAAAAATACTAAGAACCTTCTTTCAAATTTGATGGTAATCTCATGGAATGGATTTAACAATAGACTACACACAGGAGAAAGCAGGATTAGTGAATTCAACAGGATGTCAATAGAAAATATCCAAAGTGAAGTACAGAGAGAAAAATAAATGGAAAAGAAAGAAGAGAGGAGAAGAGTGGGTGGGGCTCAACTAAAAGATCAGACAAACATTAATTAGACTCCAAGAACATGAGGAGAATGACAAAGAAAAAAGTCTGAAATTATAATCCAATAAATCAACCCACAAATTCAAAAATCTCAGTGAGTGCCATAGGATAAATACAAAGAAACTACTCATAGCCAAATTGCTAAGAACCACATACAAAGATAAAACTCTACCAAGCATCCAGAAGCAAAATGTCATCTTACATTCACTGAAGTCATACACTGATGGCTGAATATCAAACAATTTTGGCAGCTAGAAGATAAGAGATTGAAATATTTAAAGTATTGAAAGAGGAAAAGACACCTGTTCATCTGAAAGTGAATATCCACTGGAAATACGATTTGAAGATAACAGTGAAATAGAGAAGTTTCAGACCACAATAAAACTCTCTTTTTCCCTTCACACTTGCACTTCACAAAATATTTAACCAGATTTAATCACAATGAAGCAGCATGCCCTTGGTGGAAAATGAAATATCAGCTTAGAATAAAATGATCAGAATGATAAATATAGAAGTAAAGAGAGACAGAGAGAGACAGCAAACCAAGAAACAGATTCTCAACTGCAGAGAACAAACTGATGGTTCCCAGAGCAGGGGAGGTGGGTGGAGGGATGGGTTAAATGGGTGATGGGGATTAATGAGGGCACTTGTTGTGAGGAACACCAGGTGTTGTATGGAAGTGAACGAATCACTAAATTTTATACCTGAAACTAATATTACACTACATGTTAACTAACTGGAATTTAAATAACATGAAGAAAAAATGAATATTAACGGTTTAAAATCACCATATGAATTAGGTTCAGGTCAGTAAACAAAACAATAATTTGAACACAAATATATTACTTTACATTAATATAAAAATTAATTACTAAAAGATGGTTAACTACTAACAAGAGTTAAGAGAGCTTTAAACAATTTAGGAATAACCAGTGAAGAATCTTCTGTTTCAAAGGCTACGGAAGGCTACCCAAGAAAATAACAAACTTGGAGGACCCCTGTCCCTGCTTGTCACCACCACCACCAGGCTGAGTGAGATTCAGACCTCACTAAAGGAGGTAATTCTGTGGCTACTGAAAGATGAGAAAGTTCAGTGGGTGTCGTAGGACAGAGCTGGTCCATATTCAGTAGGCTGGGGTTGGTGAATAGGAAGTAGTTTAATCCCCGGAGAAAATCTGAAGCTTGAGAGTCATTGGACTTTGTCCCATCTGCTGCTGGAAGCTGCCAACAGAGGCAAAGGAAAAGAAAGCACAGTGGAACCAGGAAGATAAGCCCATTCCCTTGCCCCTTGTTGCGGCGCCCCCTTCAGTCCTCTCCTGTAATGCCAGCCATTTCTCCTTTTAGGTCCAGCTCTATCACCACCAAGCTGGGCAACACAGGATACATTTAGAGCTGAGAGGTAACAAATTTATAACTGGCATATAGAAGAGCAATATTTTTTATGATACAAAATATATGACTATAATAGCACGAAGGATAGGAGGAGGATAGACAAACTTAAGTGAGGTATTTGTTTTATTGGGAAATGTAAATTTTTATTTATTTTTAAATAGATAGATATATGATAGATAGATAGATAGATAGATAGATGTTTATTTCTGAGAGAGAGACAGAGAGAGAGTAGGGAGGGGAGGGGCAGAGAGAGAGAGACAGGATCCGAAGTAGGCTCTGTGCTGACAACAGAGACCCCAATGCAGAGACCCACAAACTGTGAGATGATAACTGGAGCCTGAGTTGGACAGTCAAATGAGTCTCTAAGCCCCCCCACACACACTAAAATGGAAAAGTTTTAAATTAAAGAAGGCTACAATACATCAGAGATTCATGTTGTCAGATTATAAAAAATAACTAAAGAAGGTACCACTACAGAGTGTTTTAAGAAGGTCAACAAACAGCAAAGAGTTTTGCTTCACTCTTGTTTATTATAATAAAAATTAGGAATATTTCCAGAAACAGAGAAAATTAGACTCATCCATACATGTGAATACAGTCCAATCATTTTAAAGAAACAGAGGTTGTAAAAGAATATCCACTCACAAGAAATGTTCATTATGTGCAGTCTAGTGATAAAAGCAGGTTTAAAAACTGTAAATACTACCTTATATAGCTACATTACTGAGCACTTGTGTTGTACCAGGCACTCTGCTATATGCTTTCATTTAGTCTTACTGGCAGCCCTCTGCAGTATTGCCTCCATTACAGTATAATCTATTTTCATAAATACACTCCCATATATATTGGTAGAAAAAATACACAAAATTTCTCTCTGATTGGTGGGATAATCAGTATTTTTAACCTCCATTTGCTTTAGAGTATTTTCTATTTCTCCCCACAGTGAAAATAACATTAATATTCTGAAAATAAAAAAATATTAACTAATTAAGCATTTAGAATTTTTAAATATGTAATCTGACTGTAACTATTTACCTCATATAGTGGACAAATTAACTTAAAAATTTAAGACATATGCATGAAGATTATAACCCTTGGGACACTTTATAGCACAGTTAATATAATTTTCAGATTGTTTTAATTCATCTGTGGAAAGAATTGGTATAGAAGAATATGGATTTTCGCCATGACTCTCCCAGTAAAAAGAGTAAATTTTCTTTCCAGTTACTTTGAATCTGAAAACTACACAAACATTATTCTCAAGGTATTATGGTCTCATAGTTTGATCTTTTAATTTATGTACAATGATTGACATAGGGTATCCCCAGACGGTCCACTCAGTTGACTCATGGTTGGAACTCCAGGACAAAATCATACCTTAAAACAACAACAACAATAATAACAACAACAAAATGACGTCAATTTTCTATTCACAAAGACAGCAGCAGTCTTTAAACAGCTTATTGTAATATGAACCAAAAAGGAGCAGAGAATAATAAGGTGCAAGGTGAGCCAAACCTCTATACAAGATCTAAATCATTCACCTTCTCTCACACCCAAGTGCTAATAACATCCTTGAAAATCAAACATTTTGAAAGACTTAATGAGTAAATAAATAAACCCATGAATTTTAGATGACTATCATAAGAAGACTGAATATAAAGCTCTTGAAAGTAACATCGTTCAATTTCTGAGATATGCATTCAAGGGAGTCCTCCAGAAGGAGGTAAGAGTTTAAGAGTAACCTCAAAATTTGGGTTCCTCCCAAAATAGTCTCAGTTTCCAAAAATTATAAATGGATTAAAAGTTTCAGAGAGGGTATAGGCTTCCATGCTATTCTAAATGATTTTAAAATGAGAGGTAGCACCTCTGAAAAGCTCACACTCAGAGCATGAAAAGCTTTCCCATTGCAAAACTTGAGACTTCCATTACTGGTCCATATTCAGCACTTTACTGCACCCACCTGTGTTGGTGGATATAGTCTCCCTGTTTTGTATTATATAAGAATATGCCAGGGCAGGACTCGTGAACCCAATATATTCATCACATCACATGATATGACAATATTAAAGCTCTATTTCATGGCATCCGGCTAGCTCATCTTTCAAATTTCAGCTGACATACATATATAGGAGATTATCTTATTTTTCTAACTTTATGAGATATAAATTAACACATAATGTTGTATAAGCTTAATGTGTACAATGTGATGACTTGACACACACATATTGAGAAATGTTACCACAATATGGTTAGTTGACCTACTCCTCATCTCACACAATTTTTGTTACTGTTGATATGGTGAAAACATTTAAAACTTACTCCCATAGGAACTTTCAACTTCTCTTGCATTAAGTATGCAACACAACATTGCTAACTATAAGTCATCATGCTACACATTAGATCCCCAGAACTTATTCCTCTTAAAACTACAAGTTTGTATCCTTTGACCAACAACTTATTTCCCTCCCACTCCCACCCCTACAGCAACTACCAACCTACCCTGCTATGAGTTTAGCTTTTTTAGATGCCACATATAAGTGAGATCATACAGTGTTTGCCTGTGTTTGGTTTATTGCACAGAACATACTGCCTCAAAGACCATCCACATTGTTCCAAATAGCAGGATTTTCTTCTTTTTTATGGCTCAATAGTATTCCATTGTACATGTATTTTCTTTTTTTAAAGTTTGTTTATTTATTTTGAGAGAGAGAGAGATCATGTGAGCAGGAGAGAGGGAAAGACAGGATGAGAGAGAATCCCAAGCAGGCTCCACACTGTCTCCTCAAGAGCCCAATGTAAGGCTTAAACTCAGGAACTGTGAGATCTGAGCCAAAATCAAGAGTCAGACACTTAACCGACTAAGCCACCCAGGCGCCTCTCTTTTCTTTTTGATAATAGCCATTTAACAGGTGTGAGGTGACATCTCACTGTGGTTTTGATTTACATTTCCTCAAGGATAGTGATGTTGAATACCTTTCATGTACCTGTTGGTCATGTGTATGTCCTCTTTGAAAAAATGTCTATTCAAATCTTTTGCTCATTATTAATTGGATTATTTGCATGTTTTGTTTTGCTATTGAGTTGTAGGAATTTCTTATACATTTTGGATATTAATCTCTTATCAAATAAATGGTTTATATTTTCTCCCATTCACTAAGTTGGCTTTTCATTTTGTTGACTGTTTCTTCTACTGTGCAGAAACTTTTTAGCCTGATGTAGCTGCTTGTTGACTTTTTTTCTTTTGTTACTTTTGCTTTTCTGTCATATCCCAAAAATTCTTATTGTGAGCAATGTTGGAGATTTTTCCCCTGTTTTCTTTCAGAAGTTTCATGGTTTCAGGTCTTATATTTAAGCACTTGTTCCATTTCAAGTTATTTTTTGTGAATGGTGTAGTTAGGGGTCCAAGAAAATATATTTTTCTATAGCAGATATATCTGACTCTAAATTATATTCCTCTATCATCCTCTAATATATATAAAGTGACCATAACTGGATTACATAAGATACATATACATATATTAGAAATCCAGTACAGCCTTATGCTTCACTCAAAACAATCTATATATTTTTTTTAAGTTTATTTTTCTCTCACACAAAAATAAACATTTAAAAAATTTTAAAAAGGGGCGCCTGGGTGGCTCAGTCAGTTAAGCATCCGACTTCAGCTCAGGTCATGATCTTGCAGTTTGTGAGTTTGAGCCCCACATCAGTGTCTGTGTCTGCTCCTCCCCCGCTCGTGCTCTGTCTCACTCTCTTATAAAAATAAAATAAACATTTAAAAAATTAAAGTTTATTTTTATTTATTTGGAGAGAGGGAGAGAGAGAGAGCATGAGCAGAGAGAGAAGGACAGAGAGAGAGAGAATCCTAAGCAGGCTCCACACTGTCAGCACAGAGCACAATGGGAGCCTTGAAATCACACAGCATGAGAGCATGACCTAAGCAGAAATCAAGAGCTGGGTGCTTAACTGACTGAGCAATCCAGGTACCTCTCTATATTTTCTTTAATACTATTTATATGTATTATATATGTATGTGTACACACACATACATACATATGATATTTATACCTTTTAAAGTGTTGTTTGATAAGGGGAAACAAATACTCATGTTATTATTTCCCTCTTTTTCATCAAGTCTTTTTTAATATCTTTATTTAATCTTTACTATAGTAGATGTAAATCAGCACATTAAATAGTTTGCTCTTATTTTCATCAATTCTATTTAACAGTCCTCTACAATTCCTTTTTATTTATTGTACGTAAGTAATCTCGATTTTTTTTTCATCTGAATGGTTTTAAGATTTTCTCTTTGTCTTTGGTTTTCTGCAATTCTCCTATGAATTATTTAAGTATGAGTTTCTGTTTTGGATCTTGCTTAGGATTTACATAGTTCCTTAATCTATGAATTAATTTTTTAAATTGTTTGGAAAATTCCCAGCACCCATCACTTGAAATGTGGGCTACAAAAACATATTCTAGGTCTAATCATCATTTACTTCTCAGTTTCTTACCCTATTTCTACATTTTCTATATTTTTATCTCTTCATCTACTTTTGGTGTTTTCTTCTGATATCTTTTAGAGTCTCTAGTTCTGTTTTGTTTACATCTACTGAACTGCTAACGCTATCCATAGGTTTCTTCATTGTGTTTCTTACAATTTATAGTTCTTGAATTCATATTTAAGTCTTCTAACTTCTTATCATTTTTAATTATTTGGCAAGATTATTAATCTTGTATATTTAAAATGATTTTAAGTATAGTAGGCATTATTTTTAAGTCTATATTTGATAGTTCCAATATCAGAAGCCCCTATAGCCACTTAAATGACTAGTAGAGGGACTAAAGGCTGTATGAGGCCTGCTTGCTTCCAGTTCACCTTTACTTCTGGGTGAAGGCATGCTGTGTGCCAATTAGAAGATAAGAGGATATACCAGGGTGACTATCATTGTGAGCCTGCCACTCTCAAATGTGCTCCCGACATATGATAGCATCAAAAGAACTACCCAGTCTTTCAGTCACCAGTTTGGGAATTTGTAAGGTCCCTCAGAGCAAATCCCCCACTTCCATGCATTTCCATCCCATCCTCAATCTTACATTGGAAATACTTCACAACTTAGAACACTCTCTTGATGCTCTCAAACCAATGCTTGTAGGAGAACTCTCACCACCCCACCACTCCACCTAGTTCTAGTTTCCTCAGTGAGACGGTTGTTCAAGTTGTTACCACATATGTCACTTTGAAAAGGGAAGTCTTCACACAGGGCACTTTAAGGATGTATACTTTGGTAGTTCAAAACAGCAGAAAGTGCAACTAAGGGCAGTCAAGGGTTTATAAAAAACATAGTCCACAAGAATTTAAACTAATTGGTAAAAAAAAAAAAAACACCTGTTTTTTCATGTTAGAATATAAAGAGCAACATATTAACAAACAAAAAAAAAAAACACTAATTTTTTTTGAGTCTACAGGTTTCCAAGGACTTATGTGATTAACACCTGGTCTGTGAGGCACTAATATAAACACCATTTCTTCCTGCCAGAGTTGCATGCCCTGGTTAGAAATGTGAGCACCTTACTTATATGATGAAGCTCACAAGATACATGCAAATTTCCCACCATTCATTGACCTTAAATATGACTTGTAACCTGATGTCATGAATGACACGTTTGACTTTCATAAAAACATGGAATCTAGTTGTTGACACTTGCTTATGACTGTCGATAAATATAACTTTTAAGAACACAAACCTTATTTCTCTTGAATAAAACAGATGTTCCTGGAATATATGTCACCATCTTGCTTTTTATTTAACTTCTGAATGGTTTTATTCTAATCTGTGAGGAAAAACCTCTTGTCAACTACTGCATTCTAAGACACTCTGTGTACTTCCAAAGTTTGAAGCATCCAATTTGCATAAGGTTATCAAATTAACCAAGTGATATCAGATCTCCCCTTTCCACTATGTCCGGAAAGCCTTCTGAGGATGGAGACCAGAAAAAAATGCCTCGTTTTATAAAGAATGAGACAAAGACACAAACTTATATGTAAATGTCTTTGATAAAAAGTAAACATAAGGTTTTTTAATCTTACAATTCAAAACCAAAACAACACATATACTGAAGACCATCAAGATAAATAGATAACATCAATTTTAATTACATACCAGTTTTAAAATACTCTACAATGTATAAGAGGCTTTGTCCTATTGATACCGCCTAAATAACTGTAGATAAACCATTTCAGAATACAGATGCACTTTGAGGTTGCTTTACAAAAGCTCCAAAAAAAAAGAATACAATTTTAAGCTACATTTAACTCTTAAGGAAAATGAAATAAATGTCACATATCACATAAGAAATGTGTTTAAAAAGTGCCCCCCAAAACTCACATGAATGAGGTGTGCAAATTGGCTTTGAAAATTTATTGTGTATCATAATATAATATTTATTGAAATATCTACGTACTATTTCAAGAAAGAATAAAAATCCATTCCTGATTTAACTTTACTTTTTATATTTGTGTTAGAAAAGGATGTTAAAATGTTCATTTTGACTATCTCTGATCTATAATGCAGCATATAAGCACAAATCCGTAAAACTGTGCCTTTATATGTATATTTTAAGAAAACATATCCAGACATGGAAGGTTTTAAAGAAAATGAAGGGAATAATTTTGTGAAGTCGCAAATCACATTAAAGGAGAGAGTACTTAGTTATGAATATATTAAATCAATTCACAATTTGTACTCTTTATGACTGAAATTATGTAATGTTCAACTCTGTGTGTGTGTTTTACTTGATTGATACCCAAATGAATGTTGCATTGATTATATATTATCCCTCCTAATCCTCTTAAATCTAAATGTAAAATAACACGTGTACACATACAATTTCTGTGTATCAAGAGTACCTCAGGGTGTGTATCATTTTCAATTAAATTCGGTAAATAACGAAATATCCAAAAACGCCTCTGTATTTTCTGACTTACTGTTAGTTATGCAAGAGATTAAAATGAGCAGTAAGAAGTAATGTAATCAAGCAATGATGTGCATGCATTAGTTTCGATAGCAGATAGGACTCCCCTGCCCCTTCTTATTTTGAAACTATATCAATTCCCATTTTCTATAACAATGGATGGACTTTATAGGTCTGTCTTCTGAAGTAATGAGTTAGAGAATGTTGCAAGAGTGCTTGCCAAATCATAGTACCATTATTAATTCAAGCATGATGAAATTGTTCATTTTAACTATAATCATGTAATTCATCAAAATATTACTAGAGCATATCATTTTCAACTATTACACTGATAAAGCACCTTATTCTAACACCAATAAAGGCAGAAAATTATTTTTGATGTTTATCTACCAAAAAAAGTAATTGTTTTGAACCTGGGCAGGACTTGCCTCATATTTTGATAAGAGGAAAATTTCAATATGTTTTTATGTACTGACTTGAATGTAGTTGTTTTGCATTTGAATAACTCCATCTATTAAGCTTTAAAATATGTCAGAGTGTCTGGAACTGAAATGGTATTTTTCCCATATGTCAGTTTCTTCATTCTCCTTGATGAGTACAGAACAAACAGGGATGGTAAATAAGTAAACATCCCCTTAAGTCATAAATCAACAGAATCATGCAAACCTACAATCTCATCACCCAAAAGCTCTTCCTTGCAAATTCCTTTTGCTTTCAAGACCACAAACTTTTCAAATATTATGCTGGAAATCAAAACACACTATTTATTATCATTTATCTAAAACAGAGGAAATTGGGGCACAGAAAAAGATCAATCAGAGAAATTTCTGCACTTTATAGTTCACTGAGATACCCAACTTTTGTTTATTGCTCATAAAATTATTTATTTCATAAAATAAGAATGATTTACTATTGAAACAATACTTTAATAAATAACAATACTCCCCTCTTTGTATGTTGTACATGAGCACTGGAATATATACATGAAAATGTCCCTGCCTCCCTTCTGAAGACGGGATCGTCTGCACCATAGGGCTACAAATAGAGAACAGCATTGTCAGAGCAGAGTTATCAACGATGGGAGAAACTCTGGTTTCTTTCTCTGCCACTGAATCTATCATTTCATTTTATGTTTCCTTTGTCTTGTTTTTAGGTTTTATCTTTGTAAATTTGCATTCTTCATCCAGTAAGTCTTACAAACCTGGAGATCTTCAACTTAGTAAACCTCCAAGGCAGATGAATTCCATAATCCCCACAAATTTCAATCACATGGAGAGAGGAACACAGGCAGAACACTGTCCTTGCCTATGTCTCTCCTTGCCAACCCCCATTGAAAGACACTCTTTTCCTTGGGTTCTGGAATTTCATGATAAGCACCTTCTATTCTCAGAAACTGTGATCAAGGTTTCTAGAATATGAAAATTAAACTTACATACTGAGACATGTGGACTAAAACAGCCCAAGTGCATGTTGCTCTGAGCAACAAAGCCATTACACATACTCTGTGACCTGTCTAACATGCTCTTCTGTTAACTGTCTATTGAGCAGTGACCCCCTACTTGCCTAGTGTAAACTATTATTGTAATATCTTGTAAGTAAAATACAAATATGAAATCTTGCTCTACTTTGGTTCAAGAATATTAGTAAAAAATATAATTTATATCTTTATTATAATTACACAAACTTGAAAAATTTGATGCACTGACTTAGATCTATAAAAACCAACAACCCCAGGAATTAAAAAATGACAGAGTTTTTAGAAAAAACTGTTCCTTATATTTATCCCTTCAAAGCTTTTGTTATAGCCAATTGTGAGTATTAGCGAACTATTATATGAACATTTTTTTAAAAAGTTTGTTCCATACTAAAACACTTGCATACCCTCATCCTTTAAGATGTATCCTGCATCCCCTTATATATTATTCAAGGCTATAAAACTGGGAGTTTGTAGAACTTATTATTTATCTATTCATTGTTTCTGGAATTCAAAAATCACATACAAATTTTTAATCAATTTATCTAAGTGTACAGTTATAAAGATCTCAAGGGTCCCCAGTTTAAAACACTCTGAATTCCCACATTCTGTATTTTGAAGCTAATTTAAACAGACTTAAGTAGGCTTCAACTGACTGACTATTGTAATTCATACACCCTTGACAAAGTAAGGTTCCATATGTCCAAGAGAGAAAATGTTTACCAGAAAAGACTGCAAAAATGTAATATTTATTGAAAATCAGTAATTTGGTCATTTCTATGGAAGGTGAATAATGTATCTTAAATCATAGCCTAGTTTATTCTTTCTAAGGGCATTATCCCTCACTATTATTCCTGCAGAAAAGAGATAGCACGGTGTTAAGTCTTTACTAGAAGTTCCTATTCTGTTGGGATATTTCCTTGATGAGTTTTCCTACATAAGAACTAGATTCACTCCTTTAATGAACTTTTGCATATTAAATATATCAATATGAGTCTTCTGACCACAGTAAAAATTCAGAATTCTCACCCCATAATTTTTCGGATTATGATCTTTTCTCTCATTCCCCCCTCCCAATTAATGTGCATATGTTTTTGTAAGTTTGAATTTGGGAAAGGGTATTAGCAGTTAAAAAACATAACACATTATTTTTAAAGATATTTTAAAGGAAACACATTTTTATCATGGTCTCCGGACCTAATATAAACGATCAGAAGTCTCCAAATACTATTTGATTCTTTCACACAATTTAGATATGGGTATTCTCTTTACTTAATACCATAATATCTACCATAAAAGTATTATTTGATGTGAATTCAGTCCTCTGCTTTTTTTTTTATGTAATAGAAATGGGCACAATACAAGAGTAATAACATTTCAAATACATACAAGAATATAATTAACTTTTATTAACATACAGAAGTTTACTCTGTTGAGTAATCATCTGTGAACCAGAAGAATTAGTTTCATTTACTAAGCCTAAGCCCCTGGCATATATTTTCTACCTTCTATGCATCAAAGCACTTTTTACACATAAGAAGAAGTTANAATTAGTGATTATATTACATTAGTGATGTAATATATAATTAGTTCCTAAGAGCTAAACATATGGTAGAACAGGCAATATTGTATTCTACTGGGGAACCAGACAATAATCAAATAATCAACTACCTGAAAAAGATAATTTCTAGATTCTCCTAAAGTGTGTTCAAGGAAATAAATACAGTGATACAAGAAAGCAGCAGTGGAGAAGACTTCTTTACACAGGGTTGTCAGAGAAGATTGCTCTCAGGCAATAATATGTGATTTGTTAGGTAAAAGGTGAAATACATGAAGCCATTTATTATGTATGGCCGGATAACATAAAACCTGACTATTTTCTCCAAAGGGTCAGAGAACTCTCTGCTCGGTCAATAAGGAATGCATCTATGAGGAGTAGCAGTGACATCTTTGAGAAATTTGGTAATTGCTATCAACCATCTCTAATCTAGGGCTGATAGTAGGAGATGCCACCATGGAATCTGAATATAGAACTTCAGAGGAACAGACACCAGTGGAAAGAACATAAGAAAAAAAAAAAGGTAGAGGTAGATGAAACTGGCTTAATGAGGAGCAAGTCCTCAGATAGTCATCTTAATAAGTAGAAGCAATCAGACTATTTTAACCTATAGAGATCTAAGACAATGACAATATATCACGGTGTTGTGAAGGGCAATATAAATGAATAGCAACTAGACTGTGTTCTATTTGAATAATCATAAGGGTACTCTTAATTATAATAGGAGAGATAGTGAAAACAAGGCTTACCTCAAAGAAAAATCATGATTTTCATTCGGTTTCCAGACCTAAGTCAGTTTTCGTACCCTAAGCCTACTAATTAAAGGAAAGAGGATTCCTCTTGAGATTCTGTAATGCACATTCAAGATAGACTGTATGTTTCCCTCAAGAAATCTGAGTTTACAAGGGTAACTTGTACCTTGTAAACGGAATACCAGACTTTTAAAGGACTGTTGGGTACAGAGCCCGAGTTGATGTAATACAAGAGGACCTGAAATATCATCAAGGTCCTCCTTTGATCAGGAGCTATAGGAGGCCTGGACTGAGTCCATCTCTTACTGATTTCAGTGGGTACTCAGGCCAACACTGCAGTTATTTTCTTAGTTCCTTGAGTATATATTCCATCACCCAAAAGCAGCTGCCTGACAGAATAGAGAATAACAGAGTATAAGAAGATATGCTTAAAGCTCAGTTTCTCTGCTCAAATGCATCTTCTACCATCATCCAAGGGCTCATCCATTGCTATGGCATCATATACTGTGCTGCCTCAGACTATGGAACTCTTATTACTACAAAAACATATAATGAAACAATAACTGTGAAATTCTCTGCTCCAATCATGCACACAGTTGTCCTGATATAATAGAGGGATTACAGGTTGAAGGCTCAGCTAAAGTGTCATCTCAAGAACAATGCCTTGCAAGATTGAGTGGCAGTCTGCTATGAGGAGGTCTGTGCATTTAACCAAAAGCCAATAATCCAAAGCTAGAACATGCAGGAACAAAAGTTGGTAATAGAAATGGCTCTTTCCATCACTACTTCCAAGGACACATTTGTGGAATTTGTACTATAACGATCTTGAACTCTGTAGTGTTAGAGGTTTTAGTTCCAGAGGGTAGGGATGTTGAAGAACGTTTCTGTTGAGAAACATCAAAACATTTCACATGAACTGGAAGCTGTAACTGTACACTTTGGGCTTTTCATATGATTTGACAAGCAGGCAAATAAAAGGGCTTCTGTACTAGAGAGGGTAATTTATTTTCAAGATTTAGTAGCAATTATACACTACCATAAAAATAAGGAGGTATACGTCTGAAACCCATGATATTTATCAAAAGATCGTTGATATTTCCATGCCAAGTGGCTGGTTGGATGACTGTTACTTATTTAGATGGACAAGACTAAAAAAGGGACATGTTTTAATGGAAGGAACAGAATCAAAGATTTTTAAATCATTTTTAAAATTTTACTATTTTTTGAGAGAGAGAGAGAGAGAGAGAGAGAGAGGGAATGAACCTGAGAAGGGGAGAGAAAGAGACAGAGAGAGGATTCCAAGCAGGCTCTGTACTGTCAGCTCAAAACCCACAACCATGAAATCACAACCTTAGCCAAAACCAAGAGTTGGACACGTAACCAAGTGAGACACCCAGATGCCCCCAGAATCATTCTTTTTTGTTCTGAATGCATAATAAAAGTCAAATACAATATCAAAACAGGCAGTTGAAAATAAAAAATATGGAGCTTAGAGAAGAATTCTGAAATAGAGAAATATATATTTAAATGTTACAGAGATGTCATTTAAGGCCATAAAAAATGGATTCGGTTACTGAAGGTGATAGTATATATAGAGAAGAGAGTCAAGAGCTGAACTGCTGGAAAATTCTCAAATCAGACATTGGTAGAGAATGGCAACCAGATTAAGGGACTTTTAAAGGGTATAGCAAAGGAGTGGCAAGAACACTACAATGAGAAGTCATGGATGCAACTGTTACTGAAAGCTTTTAAGAGGTCAAATAAGTACAGGAAAGAGAGTATCCATTGGATTTGACCACATAAAGTTTTCTAATGAATGGTTTAATCACATGAAGATTGCTGATGAATTTGTTAGAAATAATTTCCATACAGTG
Organism: Crocuta crocuta; assembly: GCF_008692635.1. Taxonomy (NCBI): domain Eukaryota; kingdom Metazoa; phylum Chordata; class Mammalia; order Carnivora; family Hyaenidae; genus Crocuta; species Crocuta crocuta. The sequence goes on along the minus strand of NW_027530545.1, from coordinate 8,565,855 downwards.
GTGGGTACAAAACAAGATGATGGAGAGCTGGATAGTGAATGGGAAGCAAGGGAATTAAGGCTGTGAGCATGAAAAATAATTTCAACAGGTTTTACTATAAGTGGTGAAAGGATATAGTAGGTTTAGAAGGAGGCAAGAATTATTTTTTATTTTAGAATGGGTGATAATAGAGTATGTTTATATACTCAAAAAAAACGATCCTGGCTGGGAAGGTGGCAAGGAGGTGGGGGGTGGGGAGGAAAGGAGAGGAAGAGGGAAAGTCAGAAAGAGGGAAAGAGAAAAGAAAGAGGAGGAGAGGAAAAGAAACTGATGAAGCAAGAAAGAAGGCTACTGAAAGAACAGAAGGCATGGAATCTAGAGTAGTACTAAGAATGCAGGTATTAAGGAGATAAGCCTCTAGTGAGAAGAAGAGGTCATTTGTTCTTGATTACTTCTATTTTCTCAATCAGGTATTACATGGTAAAGGAAAAAGTGGGGGAAATTAAAAAGAAAGAGGAAGGTTTAGTCTTCTTAAAGAGTAGGGAAGTGATCTTATCTCAGAAATATAAAGGGATTAAGTACAGAGTGCCCATTTAACGCTTAACAATATAAGCCCTTGGCCAGTACTTCTGGTGTCCACTGTGACACTCTGATTGGTATGTGACCATGCTTTATTGGTTGATATGAGAAAGAAGAAAGCAATTTCTTTGTAGAGTGATTTTTCCCGTCAAAATTTTCAGTTATTCAGCTATAGATGTGGAAATGTAGATAATTAAGCTTAAATTTGAATTGGTCAGAGTACAGAGTAGACAGAATGGAGTGTGTTTTTTAGGGCATTTTCAAAGTAAGTGGTCATGATAATAAGTCATGGTGACTTATTATCACTTAGATAGTAAGTCTAAGGTGAGTGAGGCAATAAATATGGAAGGAGTCATATACTGGCAAATAATGAAATATTGATGTGGATAAATGATTTGGAATTCTTAAGTTGCTACAATGAGAATATTACAGTAAGAAAGCAGAAAAATAAAATTTGGTGGTCAGAAAATAAAATGCTAGGTACCAAGATTTTGATAGTCATGCAGTTATCCATGATGGTAATGTTTAGAAGGTGGATACCTGGAAATGAATAGCTGGCTGAAATAACCAGTGCAGTTGAAAAGATCTTTACAGACAAGGGAATTCAGGAGCTGAGAGGAGAGAAGAGGTCGGGCAGTTGATTGTGAGAAAGATGCAAAGATGAGAGATGGAAAAAAAGGACTGACATAGCACCTAAGGTTCAATAATGAGATAGACTAACATAACGAGGAAAAAAATGATAGCCACAAAGGACATGTATGATAGAGATGATGATATGACCATCAGTAACACTGGTGTCACTCTTGATCCTTGTCTCCTGGGGTTTGAGGAAGAATCAGGAGAAAACGGCAGTGGGAAACACACCTATGGCAGACATACATCTTGTGGCAGACATACATCTTGTTAGCCTGGGACTATCCTGTGTCATGACTGTTACAACAGCATAACTATTGCCAGCACCCACTGTTGCCTTCAAAATTGTTCCAGTTTGGACAATATATTATTTGATCACTCTACATTTACCAGATTTTCGATCTTTCTATTGTATATACCCCAAAGTCTTTATTTCTCTTACCTCCTGCTCTACAGAAATCCAAACTCTTCCTAACATTCATATTTATCGATCCTGGCCATTCAGACAGGAGAAATTTAAACTGAATTCTCTCACTGACCAAATTAGGAGCTGACTACCCAGTGAGTCCCAGATTTCCAGAGGCTGGTTGGCAGAGAACAGCCTGCTGCACAGAAATCCCTAGGAAGAGATCCCCATTCATCAAATCCGAAACAGGTACAAAGAACCTTATCTACTTACAAGTGTTTTGATATGATTCAGAATGCCACCAAGTCAGGCATTTAAAAAAAAAACAAGCATTAAAAAAAAAAAAGTGTGTGTGTGTGTGTGTGTGTGTGAGAGAGAGAGAGAGCGCACGTGTGCGCATGCAACTGCCTGTGGTATGAAAAGTCACAGAAATTCCCATTTGGCCACAAACCACTTCCTATCTGCATTCTTTCAGTTCCTAAAATCAAATAGCTGGGATTTATTCAGTTCCTTAACACCTATAGGGCATATTCTAAGCCTGGCCTCCTTAAACTCCCTTTGACAAATAAACCCAGTTACTCCAATGAGATTGCAAGCCCCTTGAGGTTCTTTAAAATTGTGGAAAACATTTTGTTCTGAATCACTCACAGAACATGCACTTAACAAATAAATAAATGACTGAATCCCTGATTGGATTATGTGGAACTGAACCTTCTGTCAATACTTTGTTAGTCCCTGGACTCTAGCGGCGTTCACGAGGCCATCTTTCCTAGTCTACTGCCGAACAACACCTGTCTTCTACCGCTACAGAGTAGGATTTATGACTTGTTCTTGGGCCCGGAATTTCTTTCCATCTGTAACTGCTCAGCTTCCAAGAAGCACAGGGTGTTCTCCAGTGAATATTTAAATATTCTATCTTCCATTGACAATTTATTCAATTAGTAAGTTATTCAATGTGGATATGTGTGTCCCTTTATTTTTTATAAGTAGGACACAACTCTCTAATAAAAGGTCCAAAATAAAGACAGTTTTATAAATGTTGCACATTCATTTCATAAAAACTCACTAGATATGAAATCAAAATGCATCATCATCCATTTGAACTCTATCTAATTTTGGCTCACATTGGAGATAACACGGTAAATGTAATTTGTCATCATAAACGTATTATTATTTAATCATATGAAAGTTTGGGTTTATCTTCAGCAAACTTTATAGTGGCTTTAATACACAGGAGCCATTCCTGACAGATATGATGAAATAGATTTATCACTCTTGACAAAATATATTGCAAAATGTCTTCTCATGACTGCCCACAATGGAAACCGCATTGCCCATATTCAACAGGAATGTCACCTGTGATTCTTATTTTATAACCTTGTTCAGTGGCAATCTGAGACTGCTTTTTTGGGGGGACGGTAGCATACTTGGAATGTGAGATGGTTATAAGAATAATTGTATGAATGAAGGAAACCTGTAGCCCTTTAAATCAAACTAAGTAGTGTTTTATTAAAGTGCTCAGCAAATCAATCTAAATCCAAGGGTAATAAAGCCCTAATCAGGTGGTAGAAAAAATAATAGGTTGTCATGCATGAGAAAAAATAGGCAATCATGGAATGTTTTCTTTAATTAGGTCGTGTAAAGTGGAGGAACTGAGTAGGAACTGGCAAGACATTCATCATGAGCAAGGTGGGAAATTATTTAGATTACTAAGGAAGGAAAATTGAGTGTGATACACTTAGATTTGACTGGACAGAAAATTAAAGCTCCTTTTCTTTTTTTTTTTTTAACTATACATACTATTTTGCTGATGATAACTATTGACAGGTGTGGGATTTTCAAAGCTGAATTTAGCCAGTCATCTGGTTTGCAAATCCACATATGTTAATTGTTTTCTAATGATTTTAATTTCATTGGGGCTCCAGGGCATGGGATGTGCTCCTCTGGCATTCTTACTGCAAAACTGCCTCTCACATCCAATGGAATACAGCTCCTAACAAACTTGAGATTGATTATTAAGCACTTTTCATTTTCTTCTTAAACTGAAAGGAATAATTAATAGTATCAGTGATTGTTAGTAGACTGCTCAGTACAGGGATACTGTTACAAATTACAAACATCAGTAGACAGATTCCTTGTTAGACATTGTTGCCTTTCACAGCTCAGTCTATTAAAGATGTCCTTTTTAAAAGCTTTAAATTAGGGAATGTAATGATATGATTTCAAATATTTTCAGTATTGTGACAACCACCTCTCACAAAACTATGTTTATCAAATTAAATCTGAGAACTCAGCCTTCACCACCCAATCATCATCATCAAACAATAAGAATGTTGTTAGTCTTTATTCTTCCACTGTGAAAGTCATTTCTATATCCCTAGGGCTACTGCTAATTAAAGACACTCTGGGCATGTATGTGGTGCTCCTACACTTATTTCACATCAATCAATCATAGAGAGGGAACATATATGCAACAGAAAAATATGATGAGATTTAGTTTCCATGAAATGCAGTTATGGGGATAGTTTATATAAGTTAAAGGACGGCAAATACTAGTAAAGACATCTGTGTGTGTATTCTCATCTGTTAAGTCCAAATGTAACCTAAGAATCTTTTTTAAGCAGACACTATCAGTGCCTTGCCCAAATCTCCCTGTCCCACCTCACAGGTCAGTGTGCAATTTTACGGACAGTTCCAGTACTAATCCAATGCTCTCTGACCTCAAGCACCTATTTCTGTCTAAGAAGTCTGTTTGACAATGCGTAAGGTGGGCCAGAGGGTCAAGTGTTAAAGTCCCAGGAACATGTCAGAGGAGCAACCTTCACTCACTGAGTAATGAAAGTTGGTATTACTACCCAAATTCATTTCTCCTGTGCCATATTCTACATGGTATTTTCAAGGGGTCTCCGCAAGACTAAGCCCCAACTGTCCACAGCAATAACTTCACATTAACTTAACCACTATTAGCTTCCCCCCTTCCCTTTCTTACTTCATCTGCCAAATGAGCTACCTGTCTCTGGGTCTACTTCTGCGGCAATATTTTTTTTTTTTTTAACGTATGTAGGTATGTACATAGGAGAGAGTAAAGGGGTAGAGAGAAAGAAAGAATCCCAAACAGGCTCAGCGCTGTCATTACAGAGCCTGATGTGGGGCTTGAATTTACAAATCATGAGATCACGACCCGAGCAGAAATCAAGAGTCAGACGCTTAAATGACTGAGCCACCCAGGCGCCCGAGGGGCACCTTCTAAACATAGCACTCTGGGCAGATATTACCAATTATCACTGCTGTCTAGGAGACAGGGAATTCTCTGTCAATCCAGCAGGTGGGTATTATCAATAATGTACCCAGATTTCTACTTCAGTAGCAATAAATGAAGCATTGATTTATTAGTTTACTTCCTTCCATTCTGAACTGGTCATTTATCTGTAATTATAACACAAAATTATTTTGAGAATTTTCTTTCTGCCTGGCACAATCCAAGGTATTCTACTGCTGAATTAGATGAAAGGTACCTTATAAACAAGTCTTCTCCCTATCTGTTATTGAGAAATCCCTGCTGAAAATATGCCTCAGATGATGTTCTCTGAATGACAATTTTTCCATTACTCTGAATAGGAAAAAATTACTTATTCTTGAATTCCAAAATTGGTGTCTATTTTTTTTTAATTTTTTTTTTTTCTTGAGAGAGAGCATGAGCAGGGAGGAACAGAGAGAGCAGGACAGAGAATCCAAAGTGGGCTCTGTGCTGACAGCAGAGAGCCCAATGCAGGGCTTGAACTCATGAACTGTGAGATCATGACCTGAGCTGAAGTCGGATGCTCAACTGACTAAGCCATCAAGGCATCCCTGTCTTTTTTTCTTTTCTTTTCTTTTTTTTTAATGACTGAAATACTATTTAAGTGAAGACAGGTCAAAATTCAACATCATCAAACATTTTCTCTTAATTATGCTTTTTACATGCTTTTGTAAAACACTTTTATAGCCGCTATGAATTGTATACTGTAGATTGTGTAAAAACAGAAAATGGACAATAAATCAAAACCACAGAGATGAGGGTCACTTGGGTGGCTTAGTCTGGTTAAGCAGCCAACTTCGGCTCAGGTCATGATGTTGCGGTCTGTGAGTTCAAGCCCCTCGTTGGGCTCTGTGCTGATAGCTCAGAGCCTGGAGCCTGCTTTGGATTCTGTGTCTCCCTCTCTCTCTGCACCTCCCCTACTCGCACTCTGTCTCTTTCTCTCAAAAATAAATAAAATTTAAAAAAAAAACATGGAGAAGAGTAAACATAAATCAAAGTTGCATATTCAGTGACACGATGCACAAAATTATTTCAGAGAGTAACTACCAAGGGATTGTGTCACCATATTTCACATGAGAAATCCAAATAAATCATTTAAAATGTAAAGAAATCACAAAACAAGGTACGGATAATGAAGTTCCATGCATAGTTAAATTCTTATAAACTTAATTTAATAGTATTGGGCTATGCCTAAACCCCAGGATGGACAAGCTTTCCTGAAACCCACTGACCTAGTATAGTTATTACTGCTTGTCCACAATATCTGGGCCTAATACATTCATTCTAAAGTTTAGAGTTCATCAGCATCACCCAGGAAACTTTGTACAAAAGCACATTTTTAGCCCCTATGCCAGAAATTCTCAGTAGGTATGTCTGCATGGGGAAAAGCCACGTGTTTTTGCAAAAATTCCAGGTGATCCTGATACAGGCAATCCATGAACCCACACCTTGAAAATACTTAGTAAATTTGCTCGTAGAATTTAAATTTAAATGTTCAAACACACTAAATATAAATAATTCTCACCTTACTTAAGAAGACATAATGAAATATATTAAGATGAATATATTATGTAATTTTCCATGATAACACCAACTTTTTGACAGTCAGTCGATATTAAAACAATTAGACTACTTCCTGAGGAGCTGATTCTCAATAGTCTACCTGAGATTTGCGGATTATTTAAATTGCCTGGTTTGGTCCCAGGAACGTGCACTGCATTCCATTACCTTCGGGTAATATTAGATGAAGTTTATACTTGTGTAGCTTTCATATTTCCATGTGCTGCCTGGCTGAACGTTAGCCCGAGCTCCATAAGGTCTGCTTGATTTAGTGGTTCAACAAGCCCGCCAAAGAGGCCCTATTGCCTCTCTCCTACCACTCATGAAGAACCAACCTACAAATCACTTGTCAACAACTTTGATCTACCTTGTTTCAGGTGGTTTACTCTCTGTCTATTATTTCTGCTAAGAGACCCATGAAAATTAAATACAGACCCCGCTGATGCTTGACTGACCCGGTGCTCCATCATAACAGCAGTGTAATAGCAATAAATCATTTCAACTTTAATCTATTGTTATTGATGAATGTACAATTATTTGTCATCTAATATGCTGAAAATGATGACCAAAGAAATAGATCAACTTTTTTTCTTCTTCCAAGTGCGGCATTGATGGATTGTATCCCTAAGCTGTTATTACACTTATAATGTACTCCTCTGCACTGACAGCACAGCTAGTTTTTTAATCATTCCATAGTAATCAACTTAAGACAACATAGCAAGACTCATAACTCATGTTCTTTTCTTTTTTGGCAGTGATGGGAAATGAAAATGTTTTTATTCTTTTGAAATAATTCTTACCTGACTAGGCTGAAGATTGTTTTAAAATTGTAAATAAATGGTTGTTTATTGAGCTGGAACTGAAACGTGACATATTAAAATGTCTATTTCCAAACGGGGGGGGGGATTATTTAGGCCTGAGTGGACTGAGACAGGGGAAAAAAAAAGATTTTTCTTTTCCTTTTAACTGATTCATTACTAACTTTATTCCTTCAGGAAATATTTAAGCAAAGTCAATGCTACAGACAAAAATGCTATGGAGGAAAAATGTCAATGTTAAAATAAAAAGTAATAATTCCTCTGAAAGCACTACTCTACTATATTCTCATTTAGGCTTCTGTTACTAGCTTAATGGCTGGTACAGAGTACCAGATCAGAAAGAAAATAGAAAAGTGAGTTCATGAACAATTGATTCAAGATAAAAAGTTTCTTCTTAATCTAACAAAATGTTTATGGCTAATTACAATGGTGGACATCTTGGGGCCAAAACTGAATTAATTTTAATCCTGCTCACACTTGGTTATTATATGAAAAAATATCTTTGAAAATCCCTGCTAAACACCAACCTAAATCTCTCTTGCTGCCATCTATGGAAAGGAATGATTTTCCCACAACTAAGAAAACTACTATGAGTGTCAGTTTTGGGTCTAAGTGAACAAACTTCATTTCCATATGGGACCTGGCTTTTATGTCCTTATGAACTCAGGAACAGGTTAGAAAAACAGCCACATTTTGGAGTGCCTGGATGGCTCAGTCAGTTAAACATCGGACTCTTGGTATCAGCTCAGGTCATGATCTTGCAGTTGTGATATCGAGCCCCACATCAGGCTCTGTGCTGAACATGGACCATGCTTGATATTCTCGCGCGCTCACTCTGCCTCTCCCCCACTTGCTTGTGCATAGGCACATGTGCTCTCCCTCTCTCTCAAAATAAAGAAAGAAAAACTGCCATATTCTAAGGTTCTCAGAGATACACAGTCAGGAATGTTTTATGACTCAAATATAATGTAATACAGTGAAACCCAAAGGGTAGTATATAGATCAGCAGCACCTGGACACTTGTTAGAATGCAAGCTGGTAGGCCCCCAACATGGATGGGGCTCAGGAAAATGTTTCATGGTCTCCAGGTGATTCTGATGAATTAAAATGGGGGAAGAACTGACTGAATAAGGCTTCTTCTCTTGATGTCACTTACTACCTGTGAAAGGGCTCAAGACAGATTCGGCAGAAGGATGTTTCAACTATAGGTGAGTATAAGGCAGACATTAAAAGGACTACTCTGGAGCCACACTGTCTAAATCTGTGTCATGGCATAAAGTGCTCTAAATATATGTGATCCAAGGAAAGTCACTTACCCTTTTTCTGCCTCAGTTTTTATACTGGTAAAATGTAAATAAGTATAGTGTCTCTACCCTCATAAGGTTGTTGCAAAGATCAATCACCTAACAGACATAAGGACTTTAGGTCAGTGTCTAGCATGAAGCAATACCCAATTAAATAATAAATATGTGAAGAACATTTTAGAGAAACTAAAAATGTTGGGGACAAGACAGTGATGTGAAAGAAAGTGGGCAGTTGGTCCAACGTTATGTATTAAATAATGTTTTAAAACTTTGAAAGGCCAATTAGAAAATAATGTTTTATTCCTGTCATATGGTTGAAAATACATGAAGAAGAAAAAGAAAATAATTACCATTGTCTAATTAGGCTTGTCAAATTTCTAGTTTTCACAAAGAAAAGAAATCTAGCATGATGTCTCAGAATTCTGGTCATTACTACATGATGCTTTACCACATCACTTAGAAGTACAATATTCCAGTCTTCACCTAGTCATTCCGTGTCTGCTTTACCTTTCTCTCATATATGTGGTCAGTCCAAACTGCTGGCTTATGGCAGAATGTCAATGACAAGGGTTTTAAGAGGTAAAAGATTACTGGTCAACTATTTTTGGGACAAAGCCCCAGGCATGTAGGAAATAGTCACATTGCAACCTCATCAGGTCACTTGTCTTCTACTAAAAGTGTGTGCCTGATCTGGAGGGAAGCAGAGATGAACAGCAAGGCTGAATGTTATCAGAGGGAGTAGAGAGTTCTAAACAATCAAAATTGAAAAATCAAGCGGTTTGCTGTATTAGTAGGAGATTACCCAGGACTCTCATGACAGGGAAGACTTCACGACAGCCTGCATGCATTAAATAAGAGTCTATGGAAGACTTAGGCCATAGTTTGTCATACCTGACCCAGTTCTTCTTTTTCCACCTTTTGATAAATGTATAGTGTGGTGTAGAATCAATGACTTTCTGATGTTATATTAATTACTCTCAATATCAAATATTCATTTGCTTTGTTCTTTAATAGGTCCTTCTGTTTAATCATTGTCATTCCCATTATTATTCTCTGTAATTTTCATATTTTCTGGGTGACCAAAATTTGTTTCTTATGCACATATAGTGGCAGCATAGAAGATGGACTTGTCCCTTGATTTAACAAAAGAAATCACACTTCTATATTCCTAACAGATTATAATATTGTAATTATTTGTAATATTGTTTGAGATGTATATTTTTAAATTTTTTAATGTTTATTTATTTTGAGAGAGACAGAGACAGAGTGAGTGGAGGAGCGGCAGAGGGAAACACAGAATCCAAAGCAGACTCCAAGCTCTGAGCTGTCAGCACAGAGTCCAACATGAGGCATGAACTCATGAACTATGAGAACATGATCTGAGCTGAAGTTGAACACTTAACAACTGAGCCACCCAGGTGTCCCGTGGCTGTATTTTTTAACTGCCAAATCATTCAAACTTTCAACTGATTTTCTATGCCTCTTCTCAGCTCTCTTTTGCAGTTATGTGTACAGTTTTCCTTTAGTCTTAGGATTCTTTGCAAGATTAAAATACTTTGCAAATTGAATCCTTTTTGACACATTCTTCCTTTACTGATAATGCCATTATTTATCTGACATTGTAAGTCACACTACTCAACTTATTACATGGAAATTTTATTAAGACAGGGATCATTGAGAGTGAGTCAAAAAAGACTAAATGCTACTCATTGCCCCTGCTTCTTGGCACCAAGTATTTAAGTCAAAATTCTTTAAGTATACAAATAAATATTATGTTTATAAGAGAAATGAACAGAGACTGTAAGACATTTTCCACTTTTCACTGCCATATAAAATTGCACAATGGTTTTGTTTCAAATATAAACTTATTTGGAATAATAAAATTCTAAAATTTCACTTAATAATAAATAAATAGAATCTCAGATTTTTTTAATCTTTTATTTTCAGTATAACAAAATATGTTGGGCCAGTATTTATTTTTATTTTTATTTATTTAAGAAGACTTAAATAGGGGTGCCTGGGAGGCTCAGTTGGTTAAGCGCTGACTTCAGCTCGGGTCATGATCTCACAGTTCATGTATTTGAGTCCTGCATTAGGCTCTGTGCTGACAGCTCAGAGCCTGGAGCCTACTTCAGATTCTGTGTCTCCCTCTCTCTCTGCCCCTCCCCCACTTGTGCTCTGTTTCTTTCTGCCTCTCAAAAATAAATAAATGTTAAAAATTTTTTTAAAAAAGAAGACATAAATATAAGAAGGATGTCAAGTAAAATAACTTTTATCCAGGACAAAATAGTTTTTAGTGCTTTTATATATTTTTTTCTATTTTTTCTTATCATAAAAATGTAAAGTGAAGAAGCTTAATTTTTAGCAAGTTATCATATATAATACATATTATTTCACATATGGATAGTAAAATGAGTCAGCAAAAGTAAAGAGGTAGAGTGCTTAGGTTGGTATTCCCCAAATTACTGAGTCCTTATCCAACTCTACCAATGGTTTGGTAATAGGCAAGATCTAAAATAGCCCAAGATATCTTCAAATTTTTAAAAAGAAATATCACCACGACACTAAAATTCTCAATCTGCATATCCTTTGGGAGTACTCATTCTACAAAATCCTCTAATTCTTAATAACAATAATCTATTGACAATATCTATGTGAGGTGCTTCATGTCAACTAGACAAGATTACTCTTATTTAAGAGTAGACATACTCTTGGGGCGCCTGGGTGGCTCAGTTGGTTAAGCGTCTGACTTCGGCTCAGGTCGTGATCTCACAGTTCGTGGGTTTGAGCCCCATGTCATGCTCTGTGCTGACAGCCAGCTCAGAGCCTGAAGCCTGTTTCAGATTCTGTGTCTCCCTTTCTCTCTGACCCTCCCCTTCTCATGCTGTCTCTCTCTTTCTCTCAGAAATAAATAAAACATTTTTTAAAAATTTAAAAAAGAGTAGTAGTACTCATCTAAAACTGACCGTTTAAGATACAAACACTGTTCCCACTATTATTAAGAGGCAGAAACTGAATTAAGAGGCCAGGTACATCTACTTCAATAACTGTTGCAAAGAAGACAGTATTTGTACACCAAATACTAAAAACATTTTCCGATATGTCCACACTCTTTTGCAGTTAAATTGAGACCATATGTCTATTGCTAGTCATTAGACTATCAATGAAATTTATTTATGTCACTTCTCACCAAAGAAGATAAGAAACAGTGTGCAACCTCCATGTTCTCTCTGTTAAAATTAGTTTGGAGGCATCTTTCAGATGGTGAAATTACAGATAGGTGGAAATCCACCTGCATTGGTGTTCTGGAGCTGCCATTACAAAGTACCTTAAACTAAAGGCTTAAACAGTAGAAGTATATTGTCTTACAGTCTTGGAGCCCAGAAAACTCCGTAGCTAAGATGTCAGCAGGTCTGTGCTCTCTCTGAAGGCTCTAAGGAACAATCTGTTCCACATCTTTCTCCTAGTTTTGCTAGTTTCAGGCATTCCTTGGCTTATAAATAGCCTATTCTCTCTGTGTCTCTTCGTATTATCTTCCCTCTACATGTGTCTGTATCTGCTCCCATGTTTCACCATCATATAAGGGCACTGGTTAAACTGCATTAGGGCCCACATTAATGACTTCATCTTAATTTGACTACATCTATGAAGACCCTATTTCAAAATAAGGCTACATTCTTAGGTGTTAAAGGTCAAGTCTTTTACATACCTTTTGGAGACAAAATTCAACTTATAACAACACTCAACCTGCATCAGTCATAAGAGCAAGTCAACCATTATTGTTCTAACACACCGAGATTTGAGGGTTTGTTAGTTTATTTGACAACAGGACAGCTTCTGTTCTTAACTTGCTTTATACTATAAGAGATCACTCTATATCATAACACCTCTGATAAGTTCTCCTTTTCAGTATTTGTATTTCGTTACCATGGCAGCTTAGCACAGTTGAATAAAATGAACTAATGGCAACAAACCAAAGTTCTAATGCATGATTATAGTTCAATCCCAGTGCCATTCTAAAATACTTGTCCTCGTCATTGGTCACACACTTTTCATTTTCCTTATTAGCTATTATTAATCATCAAAATTCCTTACAAGTCTCATAATCAACCCTGATCTCCTTTCTTTCTCTTTCTTCCTTAAGAAAATGGCAGTCACAATGATGAAGGGAATCTTATGGCTCTGTGAAATGTACATTAGAAATTATCAGCATAAAGTTCTATGTCTATGCTGGAAATATAAGTTTCTCCATAATATGGTCCTGTATACATACTTCTCTAGCAGCTCCATTACTTTTTCCTCCTCACATCTTATATGAAAGACATACTGAGTGATGGAAAACATTTTATGTAAACATTTTTTTCCCGACTCCTACATCTTTTATCATGTATTTTCCATTATACTTGTTCCACATCCATGTCTTCTATATGTGAATTTTTATATTTCTGCTGCTATTAGGACTTTCACTGTCCTATGATTGTTGTTCTTTTAAAACCAAGTAATATTTTTAAAAAAGTGTGAGGGGGAATATAATTGATTTGTAATACTCTGTTATTTTTTCTAAATCTAAAAGATAACGAGCTAATATTCATAGCTAAGCTTATTAAGCAGTAAGCCGAAGTCCCCTAATCAAATCTAACATTGCTGGTGGCATCTAATTGCTCAAGTATTCAAGTATTAGAATGGGGAAACATATATTTTGTATTAGTAAAGTCTGATAACATCTAATTTGGTTGGTACTACTTCCAATGATTTGAAATTCAGTATTATTTCTAAGAAGTTTATATGATAATGAATTTCTCCTATTTTACTTATTGCTTAAAACTGGGCTATGGCATTCATGCTGATCATGAAATAACAAAACTAATGAAATATTTGGGGAACTAAATAGGAAGAAGAAAAGTGAATATGCAGCTGCATGGAACCACACATATTAAAATTTATTTTAAAATTTTATGATCACTTTCAATTTCATTATGTATAGCTCCCCATTTTTATGTTTCCACATGTGTTAGCTAAAATGAATTGTTGTAATTAGTATAAATTGCTGTATAAGAGAAATAAAGAAGTTAAAGCTATCTTGAGGCCACTATAGCTCAAAATTTGGTCAGGAACGTCCCAATTCCTCTTCTCCACATGCTATCATTAAAACATTACACACTTAATAAACAGAATTTTTAAAGAAACCTAACAGCAGAATCAGTAACATTAATTCTAATTACATATCTCATCGTAAAATTGTATCAAGGCAGTGTATCTGTTGTCACTAAACCGATGATAATGAAATATTTGTAAACAGTTGTTTTATAAATTTGAATTATAGCTGCCCAAATTCTCTCTCTCTCAAACATCTCAACAACCCATCTTTTTTACAATATTCTAAATGCCTGAAATCCCAGTATAAACTCCACAACCACTTATACATACATGCAAACAAAAAGCAGATGTGTATTTTCAAGCCACAAATTCTGATCAGCAAAATATAGCTTGACTTTTTTTTTTTTTAACATTAACTTCATTTTTACTTTGGGACTCTTTTCTAACTAGTGGCAAAAAAAAAAAATTAATCCAGTTAACATCAGATAAGCTTGATCACTCTAGTAATTTTTTCAGCCATTTCAAGTTTAAACTCAGCCAATTAAGATTTCTCATTTTTCCCTTCCGTTTCCATGGGTTGGGTAACTTACGTATCCAGGCTTAAATTGACCATGTCCTCAAGAGAAGTCTGCCAGTCAGAGGCTGATTTCTGTCCATGACAGGCCTGCTTAGTCATAAATCCTCTCTGCTTCCCAGCCGCCACTGCTTTTCTACACCTGGATGTTGTCAGGGGCACAGTCTCAACCTGCGTCCAGTAACATGGTCCTGGGCTGGATTATTTATACTCTTTTTGACATCCTGAAAATGTATTCTTCTCCACTTAACAGGTACTGAAAAAATTTCCTTACTTATTGTCCTAGTGTTCTATATAGAAAGTGGATCACAACCTGTGAACTATTTTGGGGTCTATTCATACTTCTGGAATTCAGCCTGGAACTCTGAGTAGAAAGCTCCTCTCCAGAGACCTTCAATCTATGCCTGCAAGTCTTAGAAACCCTCTAAAATTTTCAGCAATGTGAACTGACTTTTATATTTGCATGTATTCCAACCACTCTCATAATTTATATAATAAATGTACTTCTGTTACTATTTATATAAAACAAAACTCACATGAAAATGAAATGCATATCAATTAAACTGGTCAAACCAAAGGAGCAATAGGCAATGAGATGTAGCATGGGACAGCTTGAAAGGGAAGATGTTGCCCAGCACAGACTATGGGAATGCATCCTTGTTAAGCTACTTCAAGAATCTCATCTCCCTTGGGGCACCTGGGTGTCTCAGTCAGCAAAGCATCGGACTTCAGCTCAGGTCATGCTCTCATAGTCCTTGAGTTTGAACCCCACATCAGGCTGTGTGCTGACCACTCAGAGCCTGGAGCCTGCTTCGGATTCTGTCTCCCTCTCTCTTCCCCTCCCCCACTCACACTCTGTCCTCTCTCTCTCTCTCTCTCTCTCAAAAATAAACATTAAAAAATACTTTTAAAAAAGAATCTCATCTGCCTCAAATATGACAGCATGAGGCAATTACTCATTTGTAACACACAACTAGTTACTCCTATGTTAATTTAGACTCACTTAAATAACTTTCTGATGAGTTACTTTCTCCATGGCACATATAATAAACTAGTAGATACATTTTATTGTATATTTTATTATATATGAATGTATTGCTTTATATTTTGTACATCATGCTCTCAAGAATTTTACTTAGATAATTTCATATCCTCCATTCTAGTGTATACCAGGACACTCACAAGAAAGTTTTCTTTTTTTCTTGAGTCCACAAGACTGAGAACATAATATTTTTAGTCAGGCAAGTACCTTCTTACACAGGGACTTTCTCCTGGTATCTTTTCTTCAAAATTCTACAATGTGAATTTTCCTGGTCTATATAGCATTCTCCTAACATCCAGACTTTGTAAATTTTTTAAGTGACAGCTGTAAGTGGCGCTGCTCAACAACTTTCTTTGATAAAAGATACTTGAATACAACCAGTGTATTTATCTAAGTCACTACAAAGCTTGTTGTTTGCTGTTTATAAATATTTACCCAAGGTTTATTGTTATTTAGCACATAAATATCTGCAACATCTAACTATGCTTCCTTTGATTCTGTTAGTGAGGCTATCCTTGTTGGGGAGACACAGTCAAACATACAAAACACAAACCAGAGCAGTTTAGACTCACATCACAGAGTAGAGTGATTTGATGACAAGAAAAGCAAAAGAAAAGCCCTGTGAGGGCGGGAGGAAGCCTGGGCAATCGCCATACCTGTGTGAATACCGTGCGCAATCCTCGTATTCAACTAGTGCCAGGCAGCAGTCAGTTATTATTGATTCCACACAGCTAAATCACACAGAATTCATCCTCCCTGAGACTTGGCCAGAAACAAGGTTTATTAAGCCTTACATCACTTTATCATCAAGGTTAACTCCTCGCTCTAAGGGCCATTAAGAGAGCTTTATTATTAGTTTGTAATTTTGTATGTTTTAAGTGGAATGACATTATTTTGCCCAAGTGAATAAAATGAAGTACAGTAATTGTAACTGCAATTGCCAGACTCCATAGCGAGCCTCGCAGGATTTTCCAAAAGTAAAATGACAATGCATCATCATCAACCTGGCTACCATCCTGCCATGACAATTCCTGGAATATTTCCAACATTCTCCAACAATTCTTGGGTGTCCCTGCATAAGATATACGACATGTCAACGTTCAGATTCATTACCTTTCTACTTTTTTTTCTCCCTTTAGTACAAGATAATCCTTCATCATTGATTCATTTTTTAAAGGAGTCCTCCAGTTAAAAATATATCAAGATCTTACCACAAGATTTCTTGACACTGACTCGTTATTATAGAAAAGAATATACTCAAGGAAACTAATGGGTAGTAAAATGGCCAAGTGACAAAGCACAGCACTATACATACAAGATGGATAGCACTGACATAAGATGATGAACTGAAGTACCTGAACGTTCACAGTGATCTAAATCATATTCAGTTAAGAAAAGTGGAGTTAAGAATTAAGGTGAACCAACACATTACACAGAATCTGAATATAACAAATTCTTAATGCCTTAGGCCTGTATTACCTGGTTCCTGCCCTGAGAAATAATCTTATCACTTGTTGCTTGTTCCTCTGCCCATTCTCCTGCATATCCCTTTATTTCATGTTTGTCCATATCATGCGACACACATAATAAACCACATGAGAACAAAGTTGAACTAGTCATCTTGACCTCTGACAGTTTACTGACCACTCTATATTCTTGCACATCACTGAGACTTTGTTTTTCTAGGACCTGCTACTAAAAAATATTTGCTTCTCTTACTCCCTGCTCTACTAACTCAGGACTAGCATAGATCTGGCTCTTCCCAGAAACACTTGCTTTGCAATGAAAAAGAAACTAAATTAGCACTTATTTAAGCCAAGATGTGGATGCCACATGATAACACCATTTCTCATAGAACCAAAGCATAGTCACGTGGCTGGGAAAAGTTTTCATGAGGTCATCACAGAGGAAGATCCAGTTACTTCACATATGGTAATGAGATTTCAAGTGTTACCCAAACACTGTTTACATTCAACTAGATGATCTGTGGCATATTCCTGCGGAGTTGGTATCTATAAATAAACAAGATTCATACAAATAGCACTTAGCAATAGTTTTCAGAATAGGCATGGAATCTTTCTGTTTCATTCTCCATAATCCTCAAAGAGAATGCCAAAGAACTCTGAATGTCCTTGATTTGACCATGTTCTGTGACTGGTATAATACAGATGTCTACTGAAATAACAGAAGCAAAAAAATGACCCGAGGCCTCTAACTTATGTCCATTTAGGTTGATTCAAATGTGCTTTCAGAATTACAGTTAAAAAAAAAAAATCATGTATTTCATCTGGTTAGCCCTTTGGCACTGTACATGAGGAAAATAAGGCTAGGTGAGTTTAAGAAATTATTTAATTAAAGATAAATTTCAATTTAAAAGGGGCTCATATGTACTAAATAGTCAAAATTAGGCTGTCTAGAATCAATTATGTAGTTGACTAAGCATAGTTAGCTTCTCTACCACATATTAAATACACTTATTCTCACTTCTCTTTAAAAAAGTTTGGTAATAATATATACTTCACAAGACTATTATTATGAGATATATAATACAATATAAAAGAGATTCATAGTTCAGTAACTTGCAGAGAACAGATCCCCAAATAACTTCTTTCTCTGTTTAACTCACGTTAGGTTGAGTTTATGATATTATTCTTACCCTCCTATATGCGTTAGATTGGTTGCATCTTATCACACCAGTTTTCACTGACTTCTATATTCCAGTAGAAAATATGTAATATTTGGGTTATGTATGTGTTTTACATAAATGTTGTCCTCCCTTCTGTACTTTGCTACTTTTATCCAACAGCAAGTATTCTACAAATTTCCCCATAGATAAATTTGATTTTTTAAACTATGAAATAGTGTTTCATAGTACGTGTATTCTAAGATTATTTAGTGTCTCTAGTTTTTAGACATTTATTTCTCGATTTTTCAAGTTTCTTGCACGTACAAATTATGACCCAACAAACATTCTTCATACACCTTATCATACATCAGTTCCTGAATACATACCACATATCGGATCATAGGAACAAATGCAACTCAGTTATCTATTGTTGGGTAACAAATTATTTCAAAAGCTCTCAGCTACACACAATAATTGTTTCGTACTTCTACTGGTTTCTCTGGGTTAAATATTCAAATGGAGCACAATGGGGATAGCTTGTGTCTGCACAATTATGTCTAAGGCCTCAGCTCTAGATCTGAAGTCAAGAGCTAGAATGTATCTGATGGTGTGAATGTCAGTTATAAGCCTGAACTACTGTGACAGTGGAATACCCACTTGTGGCCTCTCCATGTGATCCGGACTTCTTCACAATATGGTGGCTGGGCTTCCAGAGTAAGCTGCTCAATACAGGGAGGAGACCAGAAGGAAGCAAAAGCCTGCATCATTACTTTCATTACATTGTATGGGTTGAGATATTCCCACAGATCTGACTAGTTCCAAAGGAAGTAAACATAACCTTACTTTAAAAAAAAAATTAACGTTTATTTTTGAGAGACAGAGAGAGAACATGAGCAGGGAAGGGGCAGAGAGAGAGGGAGACACAGGATCTGAAGCAGGCTCCAGACTCTGTAGCACAGCAGGGCTAGAACCCACAGACCGCGAGATCATGACCTGAGATGAAGTCGAACTCTTAACCTACTGAGCCACCCAGGTGCCCCAACATAACCTTACGTTTGATATAAAATTACATCATCACATTGGGGCAGCCATATTTTGAAAAATCCCATCTTCCAACTATTCTCCAAATTGGCTTTACCATTCATATTTCATGTGGCAGTTATAACAAGGTAAACTTTAATTCACATTTTGACTTCTAAATGTTAAAAAGAATAAACAAAAATGTCACGCCTGATGTATTTCAACCAAGACATAGAAATGGAACTTGCATTCAAGATCTACTGCAGTATTCCTACAGAGAGAGAGAGAGAGAGAGACCAAGAGACGGAGAGGATTCTACTTATTTTTTATTTTCTTAATGTTTATTTATTTTTGAGAGAGAGAGACTACGTGTGTGCACGTGACGGGGGAGGGGCAGAAAGAGAGGGAAACACAGAATCCAAATCAGGCTCCAGGATCTGAGCTGTCAGCATAGAGCCCGATGTGGGACTCAAACCCAGGAACCATGAGATCATGACCTGAAATGAACTCAGACGCTCAACCGACTGAGTCACCCACGAGCTCCAAGACCCTTTTGTTTTTTTTAACTGAACTCTCAAGATACAGAGAGTATACTCAGTCTTTTTATGCCTCAGTTTTCTTATTTGTACAAATGAAATAATATAATCTCCCTCAAAATACTGTTGTAAGATTGAAGTAAATTAAAGTAATGTATATATACATAATAATGTACGTAAAGTCCTCAGCATAGTAAGTAAATAATACTTAAGTTTAGTACCATATTTTTATAATTTTATCATACTAAGTTTTATAATTATTCCCATTATCACTTTTCACATTTCCATTTTCCCATGAAAACTTTCAATCGCCTTTAAATCTACAACCCATTATAATCTGATTTTAACCTTATAAATATTTTACAAAAAATTTTACTAAAAACATCAACAATCTCTCATTTCTACATTAAATAAACAATCTTTAGCCTTCAGGGTAGATCTATTTGCCACTTCTGACACTAGTCATTTATCACTTTTCTTCTTAACAGGCACATACGTATGCATGCAAGTAGGTATGTATGTAGGTTTACTCCTTCAGAAAGTGTACAGTGCAGTTAGATTCACTTTGTTAAGTTTTTAAAACAATATTTAAAATAAAAAAAAATATTTGAAAGCTATTAGAATTGTGCCTAAATGTAGTGAGCACTATATAAATGCTTCTTTTTGTAATTATATGCTATTATTACTAGAAACAAACTGATTTCTTACTCTGCACAAACCACACATGTCAAAAGATAGTGGAGTTATAGCTCCAAAGTGCAAATAAATAAATAAGCAGAAAAAGAAAAAAAAATCTATACCCAGAAAAATTATCTTTGAGAAAGAGATATAAAACCCTTCTCAGGTGAGAGGAAGGGAAGGAAGGAAGGAAGGAAGGAAGGAAGGAAGGAAAGAAAGAAAGAAAGAAAGAAAGAAAGAAAGAAAGAAAGAAAGAAAGAAAGAAAATTAAAACAGTATTCAATGCCAGAAAACCTTCATTATAAGAAATGTTAAAAGTAATTATTTAGGAAGAGGTATGATATGAGACAGGTATTTGGATATACACAAAATAATTGAAAGACCAACAAAAATGATAAATGGAGGTAAATATGTAAATATAAAGTTATTTTTAAAGTTGCTCTAAAAAAACCCAAGTGCATAAAACAAAAATAGAAGCAATGGTAATATATGTATAGAATATACATTTTCATATACAACAGACATTCTTCAGAATAGACTCTCTGCTTGGCCATAGAATAAGTCTTAATATAAAAAGATTGAAATCATAAAAATATCTCCTCTCCAATCATAATGAAATGAAATTATAAAACAGTAACAGGTAGCAAATAGGAGTGTTAACAAATATGTGAAAATTAAACCACACATTTGTGAAAATCCAATGAGACAAAGAAGAAATTGCAAGGGAGACAGAAATTACTTTAAGACAGGGGCCCTGGGTAGCTCAGTCAGTTGAGCATCTGACTCTTGATTTTGGCTCAGGTCATGATACCAGGCTCTGTGCTGAGTGTGGAGCCTGCTTAAAATTCATTCTCTCTCTCTTTCCCTCCCTTCCACCCCCTTCCTCTCTCTCTCTCCCTCTTCCTCTCTTTCTCTTTCTCTCTCTCTCTCTCTCTCCCCCACACGCACACTCTGCCCTTCTCCTCCACTTGCACTCTCTCTAATAACAATAACAATAGTAATAATTATTATTATTATTTTTTAAGATGAATGTCAAGGAAAGCAATCCTTACAAGAAAACCTATAGGTATGAATATAAGCACATAAAAAAATCTCAAATCAATAGCAAAATTTTACACCTAAATTATCTAGAGAAAGAAGAGCAAACTAAACACAAAGCTAACAGAAGAAAGGATAAAATAAAGATTAGAGCCGACACAAACAAAAAAGATAATAGGAAAACAATAGAAAGAATCAACGAAACCACTGGGTGGCTCAGTCAGTTGAGTGTCCCACTACTGTTTTTGGGTCAGGTCATGATGTTGTGGTTCATGGGATTGAGCCCTGCATCAGCACAGAGCCTGCTTGGGATTCTCTCTTCCTCCTTCTCTGCCCCTCCCCCACTGTGCTGTCTCTCTGTCTCAGTCTCTCTCTCTCTTTCAAAATAAATAAATAAAACTACTATTTAAAAAAAATATTTAAAAATTTAACAAAATTGACAAATCTTTGGCTAGATTGGTTAATAAAAAAGAGAAAAAGTAAAAATAACTAAAATCAGAAATAAAACTGGATTCACTACTACTGACCTCATGGAAATAAAAAGATTGTAAGAGAATACTTGATGCCAAAAAATGAGATTTACTGTATGAAATGGAAAGATTCCTAGAAATACACAAACCACCAAACTGGACTAAAGAAGAANGGGGAGGAAGAATCTTCTAATAAAGCCAAAGCCCACGACCAGATGGCTTCAATCGTGAATTCTACCAGACATGTAAAGAGAAATTCATACCAATCCTTCTCAAACTCTGCCAAAAAATAAAAACGGGAAAAAGAAAAAAAGGAAGACTTTCTAATTCATTCTATGGGACTAGCATTATTTTGATATCAAAGTCAGATAAATACTATCACATGAAAAGAAAACCACTGACCAATATCTCTTCTGAATACAGACAGAAAAACTCAACACTATGCTAGCAAACGGAACTCAAAAGCAGAGTGAAAGGAATATGGACCACACAAAAGTGGGTTTTATCCCCAAATGTATTAAGTGTGGTTGAACACATGAAAATCAATCAATGTATGGGGCGCCTGGGTGGCTCAGTCAGTTAAGCGTCCAACTTCGGCTCAGGTCATGATATCACAGTTCATGGGTTTGAGCCCTGCATCGGGCTCTGTGCTGACAGCTAGCTCGGAGCCTGTTTCAGATTCTGTATCTCCCTCTCTCTCTGACCCTCCCCTGTTCATGATCTCTCTCTCTCTCTCTCTCTCTCAGAAATAAATAAAACATTAAAAAATTTTAAAAAGAAAAAGAAAATCAATCAAGGTAATACACCAAATTAGAATGAAAGAAAAAAAAATCATCTCAATGAAAGTAGTAAAGACATTTCACAAAAATGAACTCTTTCAAAATAAAAAATAAAATAAAATAGAAATAAAATAAATACTTAGAAATAAATAAAAATACTTAGAATAAAATAAAAATAAAATAAATAAAAAATATAAATAATTAAAAAATATATAATAAAAAAAATACTTAGAAAACTAGGAATAGAGGAAACTTTTTCAACATGATAGAAGGCAGTTATAAAAAATCCACAGCTAACAATATACTTAGTAGTGAAAAACTGAAATCTTTCCCTCTAAGATGAGACATAACAAAAGGGTATTTCCTAAGTTACTAGTACTGAATTTTGTACTGGAAGTTCTAGAAAGAGAAATCATGCAATAAAAAATAATAGAAGACATTCAAATTGGAAAAGAAAAAGTAAAGCTATATCTTACAGATGATATGATCCTATATACAGAAAATCCTAAAAAATGCACAAAACAGCTAACAGAACTAATAAATTAGACATAGTACATAGTGTCTCAGGGTACAAGATCAAATGCAAAACTCACTAACACTAAACCAACTAAAAAAAGAAATTAAGAAAACAATTCCATTACAATAGCATAAAAAATGCAATTATTCCCAAATTATTTCAGAGGCATTATCCTGGTATGGAAACCAAAGGTATTTCATGAACAAATATACATAAATATCATTAAATTAAGATCAAATTGAATTGCAATTTGATGCAATTAGGGGTATATGTCTGGAATCACAGGTTAATTTAACATTAGAAAACAAATTATCATTCAACGTGGTATCAAAATAAAAACACCATCACCACCAGCAAAAATATGTGATCATCTCATTAGAATAAGCATTTGACAAAATCCAATATTGATTCTTGATAAAACTTCTGAGGAAAGTAAGAATAGAAGAGGATGTCCTAGGGCACCTTGGTGGCTCAGGCGGCTAAGCATCCGACTTCAGCTCAGGTCGTGATCGCGTGGTTCGTGAGTTTGAGCCCCACGTTGGGCTCTGTGCTGACAGACAGCTCAGAGCCTGGAGCCTGTTTCAGATTCTGTATCTCCCTCTCTCTCTGACCCTCCCCTGCTCATGCTATCTCTCTCTCTCAAAAATAAATTTTAAAAAAAACATTAAAAAAATTTGTTTTAAAAAGAGGATGTCCTAATCCTGATAAAGGGAATAATAATGATAAAAAAAAAAAAAACCCTTACAGCTAAACATACTTAATATTGAAAGACTGAATGCTTTTCTTCTACAATCAGGAAGAAGAAAAGGATGTTCACTCTCTGTACTTCTTTTCAAAATTATAGGGGAATTTCTAGCAAAGTAATAATGAAAGTAAGAGGAATAAGAGGCATCCACTAAGAAAAACCAGAATTAAAACTGCCTTTATTCATGTATAACATTAGTATCTATGAAGAAAATATAGGAGTATATACCCCAAAACTACTAGAGCTATTAAGTGACTTTAGTTAAGTATTAAAAAATATAAGATCAATACACAAAAACTATTGAACATCTATGTAATAACAATAAATGAAAACTGGAATAGAAAACACCATTTACAACAGATCCAAAAGTATAACATATACAGGGATAAATGTGGCTGAAATGTGCAAGTTATATACACTAAAAAAAAAACAAAATTACCGAAAGAAATGTTTTTGGAAGACCTAAAGAAACAGAGAGATAAATCTTACTGATGGGTCAGAAGCCTCAAAGTTTTTAAGATCTCAATTCCCCCAAATTGATGTAAAGTTTCAACATAATTCCAATACTCAAGAAGTTTTTCTTTGTAGAAATTGACAAGCTCATTCTAATTAACACTTGTTAAGAAGGGCCCCAGGGCCTAATGGTGAGCTGTGGTTCAACAAATGACTCAAAGAAAATGAAAACAAGAAAATTATTTTACAGTTTCACAGATACAGGCACATCTAAAAGGGGCCACATGGGAAGGTCAAGGCAGGATGAAGGCAGAGGAAGTGGCAAGACCTGAGGGACACGCCTTTATTAGAGTCACCGGGTGGAGTGCTTTGGAGTTGCCACGCTAAGAACAGATTGGTCAATTCAAACCAAAAAGAGTGAGATTTCAGCACATTCTGTGGAAATCTCATCTAAGCCATACATAAGAGGAAGGCCTGGGCTCACAGTCCTATGAGTAATAAGTTAATTATACCTCAATAATGCAAAAGAAAGGAAATAGAAGTTTCTATTTGTGAGGCTAAACATAAAAACACTTATGCTAGGGAAATACAAGTAGTAATGGTACAATCCCCATGTAGTCTACAGAAACAGAAGTAATTGCTTATAGAAAATGAAAAAGGAAGCATCCATCTGGAGAAGAAAAATGAAAGCTGGAGAGAAAAGTTTTACGGATTCTCTGTGCCTTCCAGTTTCTCATTTTAGCCCACTTCTGAGACTTTTCTGCTTGCATCTCTACAACTCCAACACAGTCTATTTCCTGTAGCATATTATCAGTTCACATATGCACATTTAGTTGATTTGTTGTTGTTGCTGTTGTTGAAGCTAGCACAAGTAGGTTTCTGTTCCTTGCAATCCAAAGTATTCAACTAATATAATAACAATTATATTGTTTTCATATGTATTTTTGCCTGTATATCATAATATGATCTTCCTTATAGGAAATTAGTATCTTTCTTCTTTAGTCTCCCCTTGTCATTTTATAACCAGAGGATAAAAAGACAAAATAGACATAAATAACTCATACTGACTAGGAGTGATATCATCTTTCTTGGTACGACTGAGCCTATAAATGGCCATGTTATACAGAGTCCAGAAAAGAAGTGGGGTGGCAGTTATTCTATAACAGATGCATAGATGCATAGATGGGATAGATGGGAAAAGTATTAATAGACAATGAGTACGTAGGTAATCCATAGTAAAATACAATGGTGATGGACATCTTGGGAATAGAAAACCAGACATCAGACCTCAGAAGTCTAGATGTGTAAGCTGAACTAAGAAATATACCTGCTCCAGAGGTCAAGGTAAAACAGCCTATCAGTAACCCAAACAAGTAAGCAAGTCAGTCAATGTGAAGCTTCGAGAAACCTCAAAGAGTGTTTGAAACTGAAAAGATATTTGACCAAGTTAGAGACATTACAGGTTTCCAAAAAAGGGCAGAAATTAACCTGGTCTGAAGGGCCAAAGAATAAAAAAGTTAGAATGTATTCTGCAGGACATATTTTGTTTAGGGAATACTTTCTGGAACCAAACCTCTTCTTATGTTCTGACTCCTGACCATTTTACTGACTATGTGACCTTGGGCATAAAACCTATCTTTGTCTCAGTTTCCTCAATTGTAAAATAGGATATTAACTATACCTACTTTATAGGGTTGTTATGATAATTAGGTAAGTTACAAACTGAAGGCACTTAGATTCATACCTGCTATGTGTTAAGTGCTCAATAATGCTAACTATTATGATTGTTCCATGGATAAACACAACTCTTCAAACCTCACTTATTTCACCATTCCAGAAGATGAGGCCCAGATTTAGGAGGTCACATATATTTATGTTGCACACTGCATCATTTGGTTATATAGGGAAAATGAATAACAGCATGTATGCTTATATAAGCCTCTCCTTGATGCTAAAATATTCTCTAGTAAATCAATCTCTTAACTGATTTACTTATCTATAACTGACATATATTTTTCTGTTTCTTAGACAGTCTGCAAGTCAATTGTACTTCTTTTCCCCCTCTGGAGAGATCTAAACACTTTTGCTTTATTTAGTTAGTTTTTGAGAGAGAGCGTGCACATGTGCAAGAGCAGGGAGGGGCAGAGGGAGAGGAAGGGAGAAAATCTTAAGCATGCTCCACGCCCAGTGTGGAGGCCAAAGCCAAGCTTGATCCCATGACTACAATTTCATGACCAGAGCCAAAATCAAGAGTCAGATGCTCAACCAATTGATCCATCCTGGTGCCCCTAAACACCTTTGCTTAAAAGGGGCGCCTGAGTAGCTCAGTTGATTAAGCGTCTCACTTTGGCTCAGGTCATGATCTCAAGGCTCATGAGTTTGAGCCCTGCCTTTGGCTCTGTGCTGACAGCTCAGTGCCTGGAGATTACCTTGGATTCTGTGTCTCCTTTTCTCTCTGCTCGTGTTCTGTCTCTCTTTCTCTCTCTCAAAAATAAACAAAATAGTTTAAAATTTTTTAAAAAATAATTCATAGGGGCACCTAGGTGGCTCAGTCTGTTAAATGTCCCACTCCTGATTTCAACTCAGGTCATGATCTCATGGTTTGTAAGTCTGAGACTCATGTCAGGCTCTGAGCTGATAGCATGGAGCCAGGTTGGGATATTCTCTCTCTCTCTCTCTCTCTCTCTCTCTCTCTCTCTCTCCTCCTCTTCATGCACATGCATAGTCTTGAATGTGCTCTCTCTCAAAATAAACTTTAAATAAATAAAAGATTATTTACATATTATTTGTCATAGGAATTCCCAGCCTCTCTAGATATTAATAAAAGATATTCACAAAACTAATAAAAATAATTTTGTATTAGCTAAACTCTATACTAAAGTTTCTTTCTGTCTTTCTAGCACATTTCACTTTCACAATAACATAATGAAACAGGTACTGGTATTATCTCTGGTACACAGATACAGAATTTGAGGCATAGAGAAGTTAAGATATTTTTCTACAGTCAACTTGCTAGGAAGAGACAAAGCCAGAATTTCAATCCAGGAAGTCTGGCTTCACAGAGAGCTTACTGGTTACCAGGCTCCGTGTCAAGCATGGATGCTGCCGAACTTCAACAAATGCCATAAAAAATCAATTTCAAAACCCAATAGGACCCAATCTGTAGCTGGAAGCTTGAAAGGTCCTTTCATCCAATACAATTATTTGGAGTGTGTTGGGTTTCAAGTACCAAAGAAGATACTACAGATACAATAATAAATAAGCCAACTATACGTAACAAGGGCAGAGGTTAAAAACAGATCCAGAAATAAGGCATGCAGGTTACTGTACATTCGTCTTTTCTCAGCAGATAGTCAATCGGTATCTTTTGGCCAACACTATGAGTAGTTACTATATACATACTGCCATTTGTTGGGCTCAGAAGAAAGCCATGGAGAAGGTCAAAACATGGCCTTAGACTTCAGGGGTCATAACATTTAATTCAAAACATAATTACAAATACTAAACATTAAACAAGAATATACTAAATCACTGATTTCACGATGTCCAAGAAACAAAAAACATATGAAAATGGGACATTGGATATATTTTCCAACCAAATAATAACAGGAACAGAAACAGAACAGCTACACTTCATTGTTGCCTTACGTATTTAAGTAATACTTGGCTTGAGTCAAGAACTTACTCACTAAACAGAGTCCAAAAACCACCACACTGTAAATCCTTTTCATTATTCACAATTTGCAGATCAATATATAGCAACTATGACAAGTCTATCCTTTCTATGACTGTGAATCCATTACACATGAACTTCTCCAAATTCTCTGGTTTATGAGGTTTCCTGAAACCATTTCTCAAAAGTTAAGAGATTTTATCCACTGTACTTTGTACCCCAACCTTCACTTCAACCCTCATTCAGATTACAAATTTTCTTAGATAGAATGGAAGAGGAAATCTCTTTATCCCTCCTCATTGTCCAGCTCTATTGACACTCTACCCATCCCATACAATCCAGACTGTGGTCACAAGGGTGTGAGAAAAGTGGTGTTCAAGTGACCATGGGGACCTGGTAGAACAGAAGTGAAGAATGCCACTGTTAAAAAAATTATTTTAAAGCATAAAGAGAAGTACAACTGGAGTGCTTGGATGACTCAGTCAGTCAAGTGTCTGACTCGTAAATTTGGTTCAGGTTATGATCTCACAGTTCATGAGATGGAGCCCATGTGGGGCTCTGCATGGACAGCACAGAGTCTTCTTGGGATTCTCTCTCTCTCTCTCTCTCTCTCTCTCTCTCCCTCCCTCTCTCTCCCTCTCTCTCCCTCTCTCTTTCTTTCTCCCTCTCTCCCCCCTCCCTCTTGTTCTCTCTCTCTCTCAAAATAAATAAACTTAAAAAAAGGACAACTGTGTATGGCTACATTAAATTTTATAAAATTATCACTTGACAAAATGAGAGAAACTCAGGGCTACGGATGCAGATATATTTGGGTCAAATTATATATCTTCTTATCAATCCAGATAACATTAGGTAATTTATTTAACCTATAGTTGAACCTCAGGATAAGGGGATAATAACACCTAAACATAAGTTATTATGAGGTTTAACATCAAATTACCTGTTATATAGGAAATGTGAAAATAACAAGAGTTCTAGTGTCTTATATCTGGACAAAAGGAAGGAATATAGTTTCCTGTCTTATTCTACATATTGTGAACTCTGTGTATGGTATTCAGCAAGCAGTTACTGACAACTATTTATTTTATTAGTATTCATGTTTGTATCTGGGCACAATACAAAGTCTTTTCCAGTAAAAGACTCCAACAGTTCAGGTTGCCTGATTCAAGGACCTACTTTCACCAAAACTCTGAGTCAAATTTATCCTAGGATTACCAGGTGCTAGCCACTAGCATCCTCAGATAATTTCCTGTACAGCTGGAATTCTCATAAAAAGTATCTGCTGCCTAAGTGCTATCTTTTTATATCCTACTTCGAAGGCTGTTTTCACGAGTGCACCAAAAGAACGTTGAAAAGCTGGATTCCTCTCCTGGAGGATATTACACTGTGCATCTAGCAATGTCATCATCCCACTTCATCTTCCTTTTGGATTAAGAGGCAACAAGAGACTGCTTACCTCCCTTTACCTGACCCTTTAATTATATTTCCCCAGTAAAGCCTGTTAACTTACCCATATTATATGACACTGTCATGTTTACTTTTGCTCACTCTCTAACATAAGTGTATAAGAAGGTATGCTTTTTTTACTCAATAACTTAAAGTGTTTAGATAATATAATGTACAATTTGCTTTAAAGGCATTAAAATGATTTTCTTAGAAAAATACTGAATAGTTTAGATTAATTTTTTGAGAAAAGGCAATGCTTGCTTTCTATAGTGAATCTGAGCCCCTTAGCAATAAGTAATTGGCAAGTAAGTTGTGGCAGCGAGAATGAATGCTGAATGTGATCATGGCCAGTATCACTGCCTACTTCCCAGAGCCCATCTGGAGTTCTGGTGTAATTTAGAAATGACAGAGACTGTCTTAGTTTTCATAATCTTGAAAATCAGCATTGGGGAACTTGGGTGGCTCAGTCAGTTAAGTGCCCGACCCTTGGTTTCGGCTCAAGCGATGATCTCACAGTTTGTGAGTTTGAGCCCCACACTGGGCTCTATGCTGACAGTGCAGAGCCTGCCTGGGACTCTCTCTGTCTCTCTCTGTCTCTGTCTCTCTCAAACTAAATACATAAACTTTAAAAAAAGAAAGAAAATCAGCATTGACTCAGTGACACCTGCTAGTATCAGAAGAGCTGGCGGTGCTGCATTCCAAATCCAGCTCTAACAGTAACTAGGACATGCCTTTCACCACAACTGAAAATTCTTTTGCATTCCAAACCCTCTACCAATTGTTGCAATAAACCATATGCCATAAGAAACAAAATATTATTAGGAAATATGGGAGAAGCAAATCTTTAAGCATTGCCGTTCCTATAATTTGAAGTTATTTGTCTTTATGCATTTTATTACTGTTTTGTGGAAAACTGGCATCTTATGATTTACGTCATCTCCTCCTTAGCCCTGGAAAAGTCTTGAGCTGAATTTACCCACAAAGAATCAAACAGTATCCATACAAAAAGAAAAAACAATAATAAAATTATATTCTATTCCATATCGCTGATCTCTCTAATCAATACTAGTTAGGTTTCTGTTGGTTGTTTCAATTCATAGGTTTAAAAAATACATGTTAGAGAACTAAAACTCACTATTGAAAATGAGAAGAAAAGAATGCAGATATTATGAGATTGCCTAGTTTAAAATCTATATCTCTCTCTACTGACCAACTAATCAGAACATATGGACTTTCAGGGGAAGGACACTGTCAGACTTTTATGGAAAGAAATTTAGAATAAAAGTTCGGAAGTAGACCAAAAAAAAAAAAAAAAAAAAAACTTTACTCAAAAGAGGTCTTAGATCCAGATGCAAAGCTGAAAGTATGTAGTGTTGGGAGCCATTCTGAGCCCACTAGTCGAGAAAACTCCTGGTGAGGTTAAAGCAAGTTTGCACGGTCTCTTGCCAATTAGATGAAGACCGATATCTACCCCTACTCAATTATTTCTGCCTGAGCACTGACCCCTAGGGTACCTTGTTGATCAATATCGGGAGTGACTTGTCCCCTTATTCCAGCCCGGGTATGATGACTGCACCTTGTGAAGGAACTTATTGTGGGAACTTCTTTTGATTATGGGAACAGACATCGTGTCTCCAGCAGCTCCTTTTTCCCTTCATACTTTCCCTTGAGCTATGAACAGGCTAATGACCCCTAGTCATAAAAGATTGACCTTTACATGTACAATTCTGTTTCTACTGTTGCATTAGTCCAAGATGTTCATACAGCTCAACATGCAAATCAACTAACCAAAAATGTCTTTCATGCCCTAGCTTTTCAAGAAATCATAAAAGTAGACACAAAGGTAAATGCACTCGAAGAGGCTATTCTATGTATTGGAAATAAGCTAAACTCTTTAAAGGTATGGTTGGCTCTCTGGTGCAGTAAAGCATATAACTGGAAAATCAAGTCTTGCCCGGAGACAAAGAGCCTAACTTAGAGAGAAGGAACAGATAAGGGCAGGAGATAAGTTAGTACATACACCTTTGCTAACTGATGGTGTATAGCAGCCCCTTCCCTAAGGCCTACATTGCACAAACACCTTCCCTTACCCTGGCAGCTGTGATGAAGATGGATAAGAGTATCTACAAACCTATGACTTAATCTTAGTGTTATTATAATGTGAACACCTTGTTATTGTCTTAGTTACTCAACCTCACTATAATTGGGGCAGTTCTGCAAGAAGACTTCTGTAAAACCTGTTTCTGTACATTTTCCAAAAACACCTTATCACAAAGAGCTATCCATTGTAAAAATTCCATTTCCTGATGCCATGTTAACATTTGACCTATAAATAAAGACACCAAAACCAACAGGACAGAGATGCCTGCCTGGTGATCAGAAAGGATCTCGGGGCTCTCTCACTCTCTTTCGCCGACACCGTCCATCCTTCAGGGACCCCTGGACCTGTCGGAGCCGGCGCGGCCTCTGACAATGCAGCTCTTAGAAGAAAGCATAGGAGCAAGTCTTTGTGCCCCAAGATTAGGCAGTCTTCTTAGACAGGGCAATAAAAGCATAATGAACAAAAGAAATGAAAAACAAAAACAGGTAAATTAAACTTCACCAAAATTAAAAACTTCTGTCCTAAAAAGGACACCATCACAACATGAAAATTAACACAGAGAATGGGAGAAAATGTTTGCAAATCATACATTTTATAGTGGAGTTGTATTAAGAATATGTAAAGAACTCTTAAAACCCAACAATAAAAAAGGCAACTCAATTTAAAAATAGGCAATTTGAGTAGACATTTCTCCAAATAAGGTATACAAGTGGCAATAAATACATGAAAGGATGCTGAATATCATTAGCCATGAGGGAATCTAAATGAAAACTACAGTGAGATACCACTCTACATACACAGGATGGCTAAAGCTAGTCACATAGATAATTTAACAACAGGTGTTGGCAAAGGTGTGGAGAAATCAGAACCTCCTCACACTGCTGATGAAATGTAAAATGTTGCATTTACTTATAAAAACTATTTGGCAGTTCCTGAAAATTTTAAAAAGATGGAGTTGTCATATGATCCAGCAATTCCACTCCTCAGTAAATAACCAAGACATGAAGACATAAAAATACAAACATTGACTCAAAAACATGAACACAAATATTTATAGAAGCAGTGTTCATAATAGCCAAAAACATACACAACCCAATTATCTGTGACGAACAGATGAATAAAATGTAGTATATCTGTACAATGGAAAATTACCTAGCAATAAAAAAGAATGAAGTAATGATATAGGCTACAACATGGATAAACCTTGAAAACATTATGTTAAATGAAAGAAGCCAGTCACAATGGGCTGTTTCTACCCTACTATTGTAGGGTATAAATTGATTAAATGTTAATAGAGTATATGATTCCATTTATAAAAAATGTTCAGAAGAGGTATATCAATAGAGATAGAAAGTACATTAGAAATTGCATAAGTCTATGGGGTTAAGGAGAAATAGGGAGTAACTGCTAATAGGTATAAGACTTATTTGGTGGATGATGTGAGCATTCTAAAATTGAAGTGACAGTTACACAACTTTGAGTATACCAAAAAAATTTAAATAGTACACTTTATAAGGTAGATTATATGTTTTTAAAATTATATTTTAAGTTGCTAAAAAAGGTCAGAAGTAAGATGGCCTTTGAACAATTGGCCAATGACAATCTCACTGGTACTGTAAAGTCAGGTCAGAACAGAAAGCACAGTGCAGTCTCTAAAGGGAAACCATGAAGACCTAATCTCTAGGATTTGACTTCCAAGTTGCTACCCTGTTTAGAAGGAACAGAGCTTGAGCAGGGTGAGACAGCTTTCAGAGAAGCTGTGTCCAGAGTTGGTAGTCTGTATGTCAACAAAGCCTTTGCTTAAAGAGCTTTAACCATCCCTTAACTCAAAGAGGGTTCTCAGCTTTCTTCCCTCCAAGTTCAAGAGTAAACCATAAACAAAAGCCTTTAAAACTGCCTAAGCCAGGGACGTCAGGGTGGCTCAGGCAGTTAAGCATCTGACTTGGGCTCAAGTCATGACCTAGCCTTTTGAGATTTCGAGCCCTGCATCAGACTCTGTGCTGACAGCTCAGAGCCTGGAGCCTGCTTCGGATTCTGTTTCCGTCTCTCTACCCCCTCCCTCACTCACAGTCTGTCTCTCTCTTTATCTCTCAAAAATAAGTCAACATGAAAAAATTTTTAAACAGAATAAATAAAATTGCCTAAGTCAATCAAATTACCTGTCATGGCATCGGAGATGGATAAATTCACCAATGAAAGTGGCAACATATAGATAATGCTCAACTATCATATCATGGAAATATGTATGCCAATATAAAAGGGAAGCAGATTTTTTTAATGATCTCTAGCCAGTATGTGTCATTTTATTGACAGTGTAGAACAGGCCATGGGCTATCACCCTATGACTCAGATGATGCTCGGCATTATTATTAAATGTATTTTAAAAATAAGGAGCTCAGAGACAGCTTGTGAGTACTTGGTATACATACATGTGGAAAGATGCCATGAGGACAGCTATAGATGTTTGATGTGCAAATTTTTTTTTTTTAGAAATTTTCTGCCCTGGAAAGTAATTTACATTATAATCTGTAGTATGTATTGTTTTAGATCGGATTCAAAAGTTAATAGTTACATATTTTCATTATATCAATTACTCTGGATATAAAGGGAATGATTTAAAATATATATTTACATACACATGCCATCAAGGAAGTGTATTGAAATGAGCTAATTAAATGAATACTAAAGGGAACTGATTATAAACACTGAAAAAATTATCAAATAGAGCTTCATCAGGAGAATACACTCAATCTAAAAAGAAAATCTTTCTCTTGTTATTAAGCTATTGGCAAGATTTAACCATAGCTATTCCACGGGGAATTGTTTAGAATTGATTATTATTTCTTGTTACACGTTAAAAGAAGACCCGTGTAAGGGCACATTCTACCTAACTCAGAGTTGTGTTTACTTAATTACTTGTTTTTTTGGGTGGATTTCAACGGGGTTTTAAAAAGTAACTATATTCACTAGACTCAGAGACAAAATTATCAGTTTTCTATAGCAGTTCTCATTTTTCTTAAAATCATGACCCATTCGATATCTTAAAAACAGCAACATTAATTTTAATTTGTCATATTGTAGGGTATAAATTGACTAAATGTTAATAGCATTCTTCTTGAGTAATCAGTTCTACATGATTAACCTAAAAATTGCCAAAACATTGTTTACTCTTCATTTGTATCTGAATTTAAAAAAAGGCATGATGAGTCAGACAGAGTTAGATTAATTTACTTTCTGATTTGTATTAAGACTTGCCACGATGATTCATAATCATTTTACTTGATATTTATCCTGACAAAATGGCTTAATTTTGAAAGAAGCTCATTGGGAAAGTAATTCACTGGCAAAAAGTAGTCTACTTCATAAATACAATTTAGTTGTATGGAAACATACCTATTTTTTTTTTTATCTCTTTTACTTTTTTCTGGCCTATTCCCCATTTATCAAAAAAATGGAGAAAGTACAACCTCTGAAACCTCGGAAGCACTCTCCTTTAAAAACTTTTTTTTTTTTTTTTTTTTAATAAAATCAAAGTAGGTAGCTTGTGGTTTTAACACCATCTAGTGGGCTGCTCTTGTGACAGCAAGTAAAAACTAAGAGACAAAGAAGGATTAGGCTATTGTACCTTCACATTTGAAATTTCCCAGGATTTCCTAGGAGGGTACATTTAATCTACTAACAGGTCCACCTTGAAGAAAACATCTAGTTATGTGTTCCAATTAAAATAAAAAGTCCTTAATTTGGCATGAAGAAACAAAGTGACCACAAAAATACCTTTCTGGTTTTTAGGACTGTTTTGAAAATGAAAAAGCATAAGCAAGGTCACCTACAAAAGTCTAAAATGATGGTGTTTCCTTTAAACAAATTATTCTGACTATAAATACTTAGCAATGTAACAATAATGTTATATTGAAAATACAGTGGAATGTTAAAAATATAAAACTCTCTTGTTTCAAAAGATGAAGCTTTTATCATGGCTGTTTAATAATTATGAGCATCATATAACAGTTAAAAATTTAAAGGACATATTATAAATAACAATTGGGTGATTTAAAATTCACTGTCTTTGCTCGAAGTAATCTGGCATTGAGAGAAGACAGAAACTCAAGGAACATAGTGCATATATATTCAACACTACTCTTCCATTACATACAATCTTTGGCACATACTATAACAACTCCTATCTTCAAAACTGGATACCACAAATAGTTTCTTCATTTTCAACTCAAAGAACTGAACTGGTCTAATGTATACTTTAGAAACCTAATTCAATTTCTATCATAATTTACTTAAGTATCTATACTTCATTATAATGAAATAACTTTATTTCATACTACCAAAGAACTCCAGGATACTAAATCCAACATTTTTTTAAAGGTCATTCTTCCTAACTTTTAAAAAAGTATTTGATACTTTGAAAACTGCCAACTTGAAAACTCCTTTCCTGGTTTCTAGGAAAATATGCTTTCCTTAATCTCTTCTTTTTTTGCCTTCCTCAGTTTCATCCTCTATGGTCCTTGAATTTTCCTGCGACTGTGACTTAAACTATCACTGCTATATAAGTGACATGCATGTACATAATGAACTGGTTGTATCTACTTGCCAACATCCCACTTGTTTTTCTCTCTGACTTAGGTATTTGTCCATCTAGACATCATTTCAAATTCAGCTTGTATAAAACTATATTCAAAGCTAACAATCTACTTTACCAATATTATTTCTATATCTATTTGGAAAATATTGTTTAGAATTAACTATTCTCTTTAGAATCAAATTTACACTCAGAATTTGAGCACCACACTCTAAAGAAATGCCACCTTGAAGAACACTTCATGCTGAACAAATACGAGGCACCCTTTCTATATAATCCATTCATTTTCTTATGCTTGCATTTGATATCATCCCATTGAAAAGTTCCTCTCTCTCCAACATGTACTGTGCCATTCGCCTATGTTTAAGGGTCTAACTCCATCAGCAACCTCTCTGTAGTGCTTCAGCTTAGGTGAACTTGATGAATATGAGCAACATATGCTGTTGGCTCTCCTTTCTCTTCATATCCTCTTACTCTAACTAGATTAACATCTCCTTGATACTGAGTAACAGGTGACAGAACTGTATATTTCAACACACAGCAAAATGTTTTCTACTGTAGATATTCAATAACTACCTGTTATCACTGATGGTGAAATCAGAGTGGTCATATTTGTAATAGGCAACAATTACCAAGTAGACAAGATCAATCATTTAAACACTTAACCTCTGATACCAAAATTTAAAAAGTGAGCAAAGGTTTTCATCAACCTTACTATTATGCATCATCTGTTTTATCACCATTTAATCTAGGATATACAGTGTTCCATCCACCTCATGTCCATTCATTCAACTAATATCTACTGAATCCTTTCTGTATTGTAGGCACTATATACACATGCAGATGTGTTTCCTTCCCTTATGATACCGTCTAATGTGAGATGTATACTTAAAAAAATGATTATATAAATAATAATAGTTAATATTTACTGTATATTCAGCAAATGTTAGGCACCTTTTTAAGAGTCTAATAAATAAACACCTTCAACACCTAAAGAAATTCCATTATGCAGATGTTAGTTTCCTTATGTATAAATGAAAACATTGTGGTACTGAAAGATTAAAGAACTTTCCAGAGTCATGAAGCTTGTAATAGTCAGGGTCAGGATTCTAATTTCGGCATCTAACTCCAGATGTCACACGTTGGACCATTATGTCAGGAACCTATTCCAGTCTCAATTTTGTATTGAATTTTGTTTGAAAGAAACCTGGGATAGTTGTCTAACGCTGATTTAAAATAACAGTAAATATTTATTTGGTCAGAATTTGGTCAGAATTCTGTAATCTGGGCAGGACTCAAAGAAAACAGTTTCGTTATCTTCTGGTAGCATCAGCTGAAACAGCTGGCCTAGGCCTAGAACCCTCACCTTCAATCCGGCTTAGTTACACAGCTGATAAGTTGACATTAGCTGGGAGCTCAACTGAGGGTATGGAAGGTAGCTGTCCACTTTGTCAGCTAGATCTCTTGGTTCCCTCAATATGGACTCTCTACAAAACTAGCTAATGCTTCCTCATGGTATAGTGGTAGAAGCATTAGCTTCTAAGAACATAAAAATTAAAATTTCCAGAACTTTCTACAGCTTAGGCCAAAAATTGGCATACTATCACCTGTGCTATTTTCTGTTTGCTAAAGCTGGTTTCGGCACAAGCCCACATTCAATGTTGCATGGGACCCAGCAAGAGTGTGCAATTCACTGAAAGCAGCCAAGATCTCTAATAGCAAATAAAATTGAGATGGCAAAGACTAGAGGAGATATAGATGATGCTAGACAGCTTCACATCTCTGAATTTAATGATAGTAATAGCTAATGAATATTTATTGAGCACATATAAGGTACTATACCATGCTCATTCAATTCATACTGGGGATATAAGGAAAGCATGAATATGGCTCTTTTTGAGCCTAATTACTCCTACTAGCCCCCAACATACAATTTTACAACTTTTGAAAAATACTCATAGAAGAGAATAATATATGATGGTATATACTCTTATTAATAGGTATGAAAAAGGCTTTTCTCTAGAAGCTCATAGAGAAGAGCTAATAACAAATACCAGAGGGGCAGAATTGATGCAGTAACTTGAGAGTTACATTATCTGTCAAAGGAATGGGAACTTAGTCACTGAGGTAGAAGTTAACCTAAGCTAATTATGGAGACAGTAATAAATACAACAAACAATGGAGAAGGCAGAAAAAATCTCAACCCAGATTTGTTGATTATGAGATTTTAGGACATAACTGAGATGTCTGGGTGTAAGATAATAGGCATTAATAAAATCATCATTAACCCTTAGGTAAGAAGACTTAGCTTTACAATGCTCAAAAACGCCAGGTAAGTTGTTACATGACCACCCAGTAGAACCTTATTGATCTACTCATGAGAAAGGTAAAATTATTTCCATTTTGCAGAAGAGAAAAATGAAATGTATACACATATACATTATATATATATATTATATATATATATATATAATATATATATATGAATGAATAAGTAAAGTTCTGAGAGATTCCTAAACTTACCCTAAGTTTTAAAAGCTGGAAAAGGACAGGGATGAGATTCAGACCCAACTTTACTAATTCCAAGTCCAGATTTCATCTGGCTACAATACAATGGCCATTTAAGTGGGGCAAGGAAAAGATATGAAGGTGTTTTAATGTCATAGGGGTGTCTCTTCATTCTTTCAGCAAATACTTATAAAATAACTTTCACATTTAATCACTGTTCTAAATGTTTCAATGTATCATTTATATTCTTTAGTCTCTAACAATTTATAATACAGCTTTGGAAAAATCCATGTACACACATATCTATAAAATAAGGCAGTATATACAAAATTTCACACGAATATTACAGAATTGTGAGGCAATAGATTATCTTTCATAGAGCTAATGTGACAGAAAACCATTGAACAATCTTGCTTCATCCACCAAAGTGGCTTCTTGGCCATTTTCTATGTGTTAACTCGTAAACATTTGTACTTTACATCACTTGTAAATCATCGGGGCTTGCCAATATGTCACAAAAAGGGCATCATACAAAAAGATCTAGACTGAATTCAATAAATAATTGATCTAATATAATGAAAGGTAAGACAAAAATACAAGATGTTCTATAGTCTTTAAGTCCTGCACTATGTTATGAGAGTTTTGCTATTTGGTAATTTCTGTGATACTATCCAGAAGAAATCTTCTACGCTGGGTGCCAAATGAAGACAGAAAGGTGATTAGATGTCACAGTCAATCATCATCAATAGGAGAAGAGACACAAGTCACCTCAAGTGCAAGGCATAGTTTGCAGCACAGTGGTCAACCAGTTCTGAGTAGATTTTTGAAACTGTTCAAAGAGAAATAACTATCAGAGGGAATAAATGACAGTGCAATATCTGATTATAATTTAAAATTATTTTGAGTTAAAACCTAGCAATTTTTAATTCCTTCTGAATAATGTCTATTTCTTGACACTCTATTTTTTTCTGTCTTCTAGTTAAATAATGTGGGGCTTGAAAAGCAGAAGAGTTTCTCTCCTTACACCACTCACTCCTAAATCACTGAAAATACCCAATTATGGAAGGGCTCAGAAAAGATAATGTTCCCATAAATTCTTAAGAAAGAATAAGTAAGATTTTCATAGGCAGAGGTGGTAAGCAGGTACTGTGAACTGAACATCTATGTATTCCCAAAATTTGTATGTTGAAACCTAATCCCCAGTGTGATAGTATTTGGAGATGGGGCCTTTGGGAGGTGATTCATTCATGAGATGGAGTCCTCATGAATGGGATTAATGCCCTTATAAAGGAGATCCCAGGTGCTCCTTACCTCCTTCCACAATGGAAAAATACAGCAGGAAAACAGTCATCTGTGAAGTAGGAGCTCAGACAATGAATCTGCTAGCACCTTGATCTTGGACTTCCCAAGCATCCAGAACTGTGAAAAACTGATTTTTGCTGTTTATAAGCCACCTAGTCTATGGTACGGTGTTGTAACAGCCCAAACTGATTAAAACAGAAAATGAAGACATGAACAGAGGTATGAAGGTTAGAAAACTCATTGTTTTAGGGAATGTCCATTAGCTCATATTAAAGTTTTGCTTATTCATAAATTGACAGAATGTAAATCATAGGACAGGAAATGTAGTTATAGCCAAGATGTGAAATATAAGGAACTAGAAAAATAATTTTGAAAATACATCTATAGGTAATGATCAGTCCTTTGGTGAGCCTGTGGCATGGCCTTAGATATATTTTAGGAAAACCTGGGGAAAGTTAACATGGAGTTATTACAGTAAATAAGACATCAGAGGCAGGGAAACATATTTGAATCATCTAATTACAGTAAGCCTTGTCTGAACAGTTCATAACTGAAAATTAGGGATATCTTTGGAAATAAGTTGCTGCATTGGAGATCTGTGGCAGAAAAAATGAGAAATTAATAGAACTGATTACTCTTCATGAAAGAGAGGGGTTTAGGGAAAATACAAAAGAATTTAAGCCAAGGATGACTGACCAAAAGGAAATTATAATGAACAGAAATTCGAATGGTAAGAGTAAAAGCAAGTTTTGAAGAGAAAAGGGATACAGATAGAATAATATTTCTTAATTTTGAGAGTTGGCTTGGACATCTATTTGGAATATTGTATTGGCATCTGGAATTTTACAACTGGAATACAGCAGAGAGATGATGGACTACTGTGAGTGACTCCTTTAAGAAAAAAAGAAAAGAAGTATTTAGGTAAAGAATTAAAAGGAAGAAGATCCAGCAAAGACAGATTGGGAAGTAGAGAGAGGTGGGAAGAGGGTCAAAACAGTACTAGTGGGTAGGTCCTTTTTCAAAACATGAATCAATATTCATTTTGGCAATACTGTAATTGGATATTCATGCTCAGAATTTAAATTTCTCTCTAGAACTCAATTATGTTATGTCAGTT
Source organism: Crocuta crocuta (assembly GCF_008692635.1). Classification (NCBI taxonomy): domain Eukaryota; kingdom Metazoa; phylum Chordata; class Mammalia; order Carnivora; family Hyaenidae; genus Crocuta; species Crocuta crocuta. The sequence continues at coordinate 8,524,965 of NW_027530545.1, read as the reverse complement.
ATGTCTCATTAAAAATTTTAAGTAAATGGGCCAGTTTAATTAAAAAGAAAACAACCTATAATCATTGAAAGAAAATGTGGCTTTGTTCTAGCAATGATTCTTGTCAAAATTAGCTTCCTTAAGTTTCTAACTATTCTAGATCTAGAAGTAATTTACACGTTACAATAAAAAAATCTATATACTCTATCAAGGGAGAAAATGAAGTTTTTAAAGTCATTGATTTTAAGCTATAATTCTAATTTTAGGACAATATTTGCCTCTGAACTAATTTTAATTTATATTATACCTAAAAGTTTTCAGGAAAACTGGAGCAAAATTTTTCAAATCACCTTTTTTTTGAGAAAAGTAAAAATATCTTAAAGCCCATGATCTCACCTAGAATGACTGAAACATTCTATCAGGGACATAATATTCTTTAAGTACTATGGATGGTATGCCAAACACATTAGAAACACTATTTTTTAGCTTTACCATATCATGTAAATATATATTTTTTCAGTTATTTTTGCCCAGGCATCACATGTCTCTCCATTTATTCATTCAAAGATACTTACTGAGCACTTAAGATGCATCAGTGAGTGAAACGCGTGCGCGCACACACGCGCACACACACACACGCATCTCTGCTCTCTCATTAAACATGGCTGTGGTTCAGACAGTAAGATTGAACCCAAACTCTATCTTGACCTTATGAAATGTGGAGCATTTGCTGTTAAACTTATCAGTGTATTCAGGCTCTGTAAGTTTAAAAATTTCTTTTTTGCTCCCTCAGAAAATCTGTGTCTTTCAAGTGTGAGGGAAACCAAATGACCTTTACTCCTGTCTACATGAATAATACTTGGACTGTTAATTCTCACAAAACTGTCCTATGCCTTACTCTTCAAAAGCAGACAAACTTATTTTTTTTAACTTAGATTATAACAAAAGATAAAAGACAGATCAAATTCCAAACAACTGACCATTGAGATCCTATGTCTGAACTTTGTCCTTCCTGGAGGGACCATAGATTTTGCACCTAATTAAATAGAGACTGAGTAATGGATTAGTGCTCTCAATGATTTTCTGATTTAGTAGACTAACTGAAAATTTCCACAGGGCAGAGTGCAATTTACTTGTGTGCCCCAATTAGCACTGCTAACTGGGGCACAAAATCGGCATAAAATTGGGCCCTGATTCTGTATCAGCCACCATTCAGTGAATGGCAAATAGCCAACAAGACTTGGAGGAAAGTCTTTAGCATCCTTCTTTCTCTTATTAGTTAAACCACACAGTAGTCCATTGTTATTTTTATAGGAAAGTTTACAGTTTGTGGATTACTGTGGATTATCAAAACTGATGTAGTTCATTAAGAAGGGTGGAAGGATTGAAAACCCTATATTGATAGGGAGATAAAAGGGTGATCAAGACATTGGGAATTGTTTCTAGAAGTTACTGAGTGCCAAGCTGAATCCCAACAGCAGCTTCTTTTATAGAAAGAAATACATTAAGATGTTGTAAGTAATTTTGTACCTGACCAAAAGAAAAACAAAAACAAAAAGAAAAACAAAACCAACAAAGAAACCAACCCTTGTGCCACATTGCCATAGACTGTTTATGAGAACCATACAGCCACATAATGAAAATGTCTATCTATGCTTCACAGGTTTTCTCTGCCATTTTTAATCATCTTTCAGAGACCCATGGAGCCACATTTAAAGAATGATAATTTTTAACATATTTGCTTGCCATTTGAAAGCCCAACATTTTCTTTAATCTAATATTGCGTTTCTTGCTATTTATTCATTTAATAATAGGCTTCAAAACAAACACATAGTAATGTTACCAAAAGGGCAAATGCAGTAAATAGCCTTATGAAGAAAAGTCTGCCAGCTTTTCATAATGCAAATTGGGAATCTTGTTAAAACATGATTGTGCATAGGACCTTTACAGAATGAAAACAACTCTTCTTCAGAAACCCATCTTGACTTGGCTTAAATTATATTAGAGCAAAAGACCAATTGTGGCTGTTTCATTAGCATCTACCCTGCACTGCCTCTCCTCTGTGGATTGCTGCAGGCACTGAGCCAGTGCTAATACAGGTGGGCGGTGTTTATGAATACAGGCAGAGCAAAAATAAAGCAGCAGGCTTACGATGGCTTCCATTTAGGGGAGCGTGCAGGTATTGCTCAGCTATAGCTTCCAAATCTACCAGCCATCTTACACACTATGACACTAACACCCTATCTCCACAGCAGAAAGATGAGAGCTTTGCAGTTCTTGGTCAGCCTAGGTAGAGCATTGATGTTCTGTCACATACAGTTTTTTTGGTTTGTTTGTTTTTTTAACAGTAATGAATGCAGTTTGCAATTCTTCACACTTTTGTGTTATAATTGCCCACTAAATGTGAATGCTAGGTTGAATTCCCATCAGCAGCATTATATAAAAAACTGTTTAGAACATTTTGGAAATCTGTCATCTCAGATATCTATAAACCAAAAGTATAATATAGTTAAAGAAGATCTTAGGTTAATTCCAGCAAGACTAAGATGATTCATTATGTTTGGTGCACTACTCCAAAGACTGTGGACAGGATAACTGCCCTTTTATTCATGACAAAAAAGTATTCTAGAGAGATAATAAAGAGACAGGTAAGTACATAGTGAAATCCAGAATACTCCTATATTCTAACGTGGAGGTATGTTAAACCAGCCAACTATAGTATAAAAATAATATATATGCACTTAATATTTGGGCACCTAAATATATTAAACAAATACTAACATATATGAAGGAAGAATAGACACCAATACAATTATTAACAGTAGAGAACTTCAATATCCCACATTCAACAATGCATAGATTGTCCAAATATTCAAAAAGGAAACACCGTACTTGAACTATACACCAAATGAATCTAACAGATATATAGAGATTCTTTCATCTAAAATCAAGAGAATATACATTCTTACCAAGTGTACATGGAATATTCTCTAGGATAAATCATATGCTAGGTCACAAAACAAGCCTTGGGAAATATAAAAGACTGAAAGTCAAACCAAGTATCTTTTTCTGATCACAATGGTATGAAACCAGAAATCAATAACAAGAGGAAAAGTGTAAAATTCACAAATACGTGGAAATTAACACATTCCTGAAAAAACATGGAGTCAAAGAAGAAATAAAAAAGTATCTTAAAACAAATGAAAATGGAAACATAACATTTTAAAAAAACTTCTTCTGGTATGCAGCAAAAAGCAGTTCTAGGAGGGAAATGTATGTGATGAATGCCTACATTAAATATATACACATACACACACATATCTCAAATAAGCAACCTAATTTTACACTTCATGGAATTACAAAAAGAAAAATAAACAAATAAGACCCAGGGTTAGCAGAGAAAAGGATATAACAGATCTCAAAGTAGAAATAAATAAAATAGAGAATAGAAAAATACTAGAGTAGAGCCACAAAACCTAACAATTGTTTTTTTTGAAAAGATAAATGAAACTGACAAACTTTTCGGCAAATTTACTCAGAAAAAAGGGAAGGACTCAAATAATATAACTAGGATGAACAAAACATATTACAATTGATATCACAGAAATACAAAGGATTATTAGAGACTATATGAACACTTAGATACCAAAAATTGGACAATGCAGAAGAACTGGAAAATTTCTATAAGCCTACAACCTACCAATACTGAATCATGAAGAAATAGAAAATGTGAGTAAATTAACAAATAACAAATAAAAAGAGTAAATCAGTACTCAAAAACCTCCCGATAGGGTCATTTGTGTGGCTCAGTAGGTTGAGCATCTGATCCTTGATTTTGGCTCAGGTCATGATCTCAGAGTTGTGAGATCAAGCTCCACACAGAGCTCTGTACTGAGTGTGGATCTTGCTTAAGATTCTCCCTCTCCCTCTCTCCCTCTCTCTCTCCCTTTCTCTGTCTCCTTCCCTCCCTCCCTCTCTCCCTCCCTTTGATGTTCTCTTTCACTCTTATTCAATGTCTAATAAAAACCTCCTAACAAATAAAAACCCAACATGAGATAGCTTCACAGATGAATTCTACCAAACATTTATGAAGAATTAAAGCTAATATTTCTCAAACTCTTCCAAAAATTTTAAAAGGCAGGAATGCTCTTAAAATCATTTAATTAGGCCAGAATTACCCTGATACCAAAATCAATTAAAAATACAAGAAAACTACAGGCCACTATCTCTGATGAATATAGGTGCAAAAACTCTCAATAAAATATCAGCAAACCAAAATGAAAGGCATATTCAAAGATCATACACAACAATCCAGGGGAATTTATCCCGGGATGCACAGAAGTTTCAATATATGTAAATCAATAAATGTGATAACCACATTAACAAAATAAAAGATGAAAATTCCTAAGATCATCTCAACAGATGCAGAAAAGGCATTTGAAAAAATTAATATCCTTTAATGGCAAAAACACACCAAAAAATGGATGTAGAAGGAACACACCTCAACATAAGGTAGCATAATCACAACAAGCCCTTAGTTAACATAATACTCAATAGTGTAAGACTGGAAGTTTTTCTTCTAAGATCAAGAATAAGTCAACTGTGTCCACCCAGCATTTCTATTCAATGTAGTACTGGAAATCTCTGTCAGAGAAATTAAGAAAAAGATCTAAAACATATAAATTGAGAAGGAAGAAGTAAAATTATCTGTTTGCAAATGACATAATCTTGCATACAGAAAATCTTAACGACTCCACCAAAATACTGTTAGAACTAATAAACAAATTCAGTAAAGTTTCAGTATACAAAATAAATATACAGAAATCAGTTACATTTCTATATAGTAATAATGAATATTCTAAAAATGAAATATATCAATCACATTTACAACAGCATCAAAAACAATAAAATACTTAGGAGTAAATTTAACCAAAGAAGTGAAAGATCTATATACTGAAAACAAGACACTAATGAAAGAAATTGAAGAAGACACAAATAAAGATGTCCCATTTTCATGGATCAGAAGAGTTAATATTATTAAAATGTCTATACTATTAAAAGCCATCTGTAAATTTAATGTAACACCTATAAAAATTCTACTGAAATTTTTCATATAAATACATAAAATAATCCTAAAATTCATATGGATCTTAAAATAAAACAGAACAAAGCATGAGGCATTTTATTTCTGGATTTTGAACTATATTGCAAAGCTACAGTAATCAAAATAAAATAGTACTGGCATAAAGACAGACACATAGACCAATGAAACTGAATATAGGGTACCAAAATAAAACCTCACACATATGGTTAGCTAATCTTCGACAAAGGGCACAAAGAATATTCAATGGGGAAAAGATAGCCTCTCTTCAATAAATGGTACTGGGAAAACTGGATATCCACATGCAACAATCAAATGGGACCTCTATCATATGCCACCCACAAAAATCAACACAAAAAGGACTTTAACATAAGACCTAAAACCATAAAACTCTCAGAAGAAAACATGGGAAAATCTCGTTGGCATTGGTCTTAGCAATGATTTTTGGACAAGACACCCAAAGCTAAAACAACAAAACCAAAAATAAACAAGTGGGCCTACATTAAGCTAAAAAGCTTATGTACAGTATAAGTAACAGTCAACAAAATTAAAAGGCAACCTATGAAATGGAAGTATTTGCAAGCCATATATCTGATAAGAGATTAACAACCAAAATAAATAAAAATGAATACAATTCAATAGCAATAATATTAATAATAACCCAATATAAAAATGGGCAAAGGGCCTGAATCAACACAGGAATGGTCAATAAATACATGAAAAGGCAATCATTGTCACTAATCATCAGAGAAATAAAAATCAAGACCCAAGGAGAGATCAACTCATACCAGTTAGAATGGTTATTGTCAAAAAGGCATATGCTTACCATACAATTCATAAATATCAATCTGGGACATTTATCCCAGAGAAATGAAAATTTATGTTCATACAAAAACCTGTACACAAATGTTCATAGTTTTATTTGTAATAGTAAAACACTAGAAACAATCCTACTATCATTCAATGGGTCAAGATTGAATGAACTGTGGTACATCTATGACACTGAATATACTACTTAGCAATAAACAGAAAGGAATTATTGATACATGCAAAAAAGAATATTGACTACTGGTTCATATGATTGTATTTAGGCATTTATATTTGTAGTTATGTGTTCCATACTGTATTTTAAATTACTGATAATAACATTCAATCCTATGGGGATCCTAAGTGGCTCAGTCAGTTAAGCATCTGACTTCCGATTTCAGCTCAGATAATGATCTCACAGTTGGTGAGATCTAGCCCTGTGTCAAGCTCTGGGCCAGGTGTGTAGCCTGCTTGAGATTCTCTCTGTCTCTCTGTCTCTCTCTCTCTCTCTGCCCCTACCTACCCCACTCCTGATGTCTCTGTCTCTCTCTCTCTTTCAAAAAGAAAAAGTATTGAATTCCAGGTTTATATTGTTGGGGTGTGTGTGTGTGTGTGTGTGTGTATGGGGTGAGGGGTGAGGGGAGACAAGAAACAGAGAAGCAAAGAGATAGAAAAGAGAGAATGAGTTACCATTGTATGAGGAAGAGGAAGAAAAATAAAGAGAAAGAGAAGAAAAGGAAAAGGGGAAATCTTGGCTTTATTCCCAATAGGAAGTCATTTATACCTAGTTATGCCTGAAGTTTCACCCACTCTAAAACCAAGTGTGGTCTTTAAATATTTATAATGCTATCTCTACCTTATTTCATAGCTTATGAGTTTTGGTAATTTATATCTATATTTGAGTTTTTAGATAATCCCAGTTTAACTTTATAAGGCTGAGAAATCCTTTTCTAACTACTGAATGGAAGCTAGAACTTTTTTTTTCAATTTTGTTGATCTTCTGAATAGCAATGTAATAATCATTACTGTACAAGAGACAGCAAAAACTTTTCTAAATTCAGAAACAAAGTTAAAAATGTCAACTGCTCTCAAAGGTTGTCTATCTGCTCTATTATATGAAAGTCACTTTATTTTGTAAGTTTCAACAACTACATCTATTTCCATTCCAGTTATATCTGTATAATCTTGCCATTCAATAGCAATCAGATATAGCTTTAGCCTTAAGAAGATGAAAGCATAATTACTTCATACTAATTTAGTTTTGTCATCAATAACAGCCATAGAATTAAAGCCTTTGTGACATTAAGTTTAGTTATCAACATATTTCAGTTGCATATTAAAATTCATTAGCACATTACTTCTTGCTTTGGTTATCTTGCTATTAGTTATAGTCTCTTTCAGTTTTAATATTTCTGTATTTACCCGAGCAAAGGAAATTTAGGAATCCTACTAATGAGCCTTTTGATTTTGCTGCTTGCTCTTCACCATTTATAAGATACTTCTAATATACTTCAGGTTATTTCATCCTTACAAAATACCCATGTGGAAGTGAGATACATGTTATTTTCCTTATTTTATACATGACAGAATTGAAGATAAGGGAGTCACTTGGCTCTTGGGTGGTCTACTTGGAACTAGAATTGTTTCTTTTTTTTTTTTTTTTGCTTTTGCTTTTTATTGTATGTTTATGAGATGATGGACATAAAGAAAACCTACTGTGACAATCATTTCACAGTATCTGAAAATTAAATCATTATGATGTACATCTTAAATATACAAGGTTATGCATGTCAATTATATCTTAATAAAATTGGGAAAAATAAGCTACGTATATATCATACATATATACATATATATGCACATATATATACAAATATACACACATATTGTGTACATAGATATGCACATATACATATATACAATAAACTGGCATATACTGGATTCAAAGAGAAGTCCACTATAGTCTTGCACAATATCATGGATGAGTTATGGAAACACAATGTAGTGACTCAGCTGACTGCAGACTCGTGAGTATTCACAGATTAGAACAACTTCCCCAACACATATTCCCATTTGATAGACAAAGGGATATGGAAAATGTGGCAAGCATGCATGCACACAAGTGCGCGCACGCACACACACGAATATTACACAACCTTACAAAAGGATGAGAACTTGCTATTTATGGCAACGTGGCAACTTGGATGGACCTGGAGGTATTATGCTAAGTGAAATAAATCACACTAAAAAAGACAAATATCTATCATAGGATGTGACTCATGTGCACTCTAAAACAATGAAACAAATGAACACACACAAAAATATAAATACAGACCTATAAATACAAAAAACAAAGTGGTGGTTTCCAGATGGGAGGCAGTGGGGGAAGGGCAAATGGATGAAAAAGAGTAGGAGGCCCAGGCTTCTCGTTAATGAAATGAGTGGGTCACGGAACAGGAATCTTTCCTGTTCTACTCTTTGTGGGGTCATACACACTCTCAATGGACTAAGAAGGCTTTCCCATGACAATTTTATACTTTTTCAAAGGAAGAATCGAAACATAGTATCAGCATGAATTTTGCATGTCAAAGTGTAACCATGAACAAAAATGAAATCAAAATAAACATAGACCTAAATGTAAAATACAAAACTACAAAACTCCTATAAGAGAAACAGTCAAAAATCCAGGTAATCTTAGATTTGGTGATGATATCTAGATACAACATTAAAAGTGCAGACCACAAAGTAAAAAATTAGTAAGTTGGACTGCACTGAAATTAAAATTTTCTGTTTCATAAAAGACACTATTAACAGGGTGAAAAGATATGCCCAGACTGGGAGAAAAGTTTTGCAATATGCTTAACTGACAAAGTATTTTTACCCAAAATATATAGGAACTGTTAAAACTGAACACTAAGTGGGGCGCCTGGGTGGCTTAGTCGGTTAAGCATCCGACTTTCGCTTAGGTCATGATCTCGCGGTTCGTGGGTTCGAGCCCCGCGTCGGGCTCTGTGCTGACTGCCAGCTCAGAGCCTGGAGCCTGTTTCGGTCTGTGACTCCCTCTCTCTCTGACCCTCCCCTGCTCACGCTGTCTCTCTCCCTCTCTCTGCTAGAAATAAATAAAAATATTCCAAAACAAAACTGAACACTAAGAAAACAACCCGTTAAATAACAACAGGCGCAAACAGACACCTTAATAAAGAATATATACAGATTGGAAAAAAAACAAAAGATATTGAACATCATATGTAATTAGGAATTACCATTTAAAACAACAATGAGGGGGGCACCTGGGTGGCTTAGTCGGTTAAGCGTCCGACTTTCGCTTAGGTCATGATCTCACGGTTAGTGGGTTCGAGCCCCGCGACGGGCTCTGTGCTGACTGCCAGCTCGGAGCCTGGAGCCTATTTCAGAGTCTGTGTCTCCCTCTCTCTCTGACCCTCCCTTGCTCACACTGTCTCTCTCTCTCTCTCTCTCTCCTAGAAATAAATGAAACATTTAAAATAAATAAATAAATAAAATAAAATAGCAATGAGGTATCACCATATATACCCTAACAAGAATTTTAAAATTCAAAACACTGACAATATCAAATGCTAGTAAGAATGCAGAACAGGAAATTTCATTCACTGCTGTTAAAAATACAAATGATACAGCCACTTTGGTAGACAGATTGGCAGTTCTTATAAAAGTAAACATACACATACCATATAATCCAGCAATCAAATTCCTTGGTACTTACCCAAGGAGTTGAAAACTTATATCCACGTAACACCTGCACACAAATGTTTATAACAGTTTTATTCATAATTGCCACAACTTGGAAGAAAAACAAGATGCCCTTCAAAAGACGCATGGGTAAAAAAATTGGTAGATCCATAAAATGAAATATTAATTAGCAACAAAAAGAAATCAGTTATCAAGCCACAAAAAGACTTGGAAAAAATTTTTTTTTATTCAGGTAAAAACAGCATACAGTATTATGTTAGTTTCAGATGTACAATATAATGATTTAATAATTCTATACAGTTCTCAATGCTCACTCATCAAGGTAAGTGTAGTACTCTTCATCCCTTTTATCTATTTCACCCACCCAGCCCCATCTCCTCAGTGGCCACCACCAGTTGCTATATTTAAGAGTCAGATTGTATATTTTTCTTCTTTGTTGATTTGTTTTGCAACCTAAATTCAACATAGGAGTGAAGCAAGATGGTATTTGTGTTTTTCTGATTGAGTTATTTCACCAAGCATTATGCCCTCTAGGTCTATCCATGTTGGTGCAAATGGCAACATTTCATTCTTTTTATGGCTGAGTAATATTCCCTTGTGTGTATTCTGTATCCATTCATCTTTTATGGACCCTTGTGTTGCTTCCATATATTGGCTATTGTAAATAATGCTGTAATAAGCATAGAGGTGCATATTTTTTTTTTCTTTCATTTTCTTTGGGTAAATGCCCAGCAATAGAATATTGGATCATATGGTAGTTCTATTCTAATTATTTGAGGACCCTCCATATTGTTTTCCACAGTAATTGCACCAGTTTGCATTCCCAACAGTACACAAGGGGTCCTTTATCTTCATATCCTCCAACACTTGATATCACTTGTGTTTTTTTTATTTCAGCTGTTCTGACAGCTGTAACATGATATCTCATTGTGGCTTTAATTTGCATTATCCTGATGATGAGTGATGTTGAAATTCTTTTCATGTGTCTATCAGCTATCTGTATGTCTTCTTTAGAAAAAATCTATTCAGGTACTCAGCCCATTTTTTTAATTGGAGTATTTTGGAATTTTTGGTGTAGAATTATATAAGTTCTTTATATACTTCAGATATTAACTGACAAGAAAAATTCTTAAATGTATAATACTAGGTGAAAGAAGTCAATCTGAAAAGGCTACATACTATATGATTCCAACTATACGACATTCTAATAAAGACAAAACTATGAAGATGGCAGAAGATATCAGTGTTCACAGATGTTTGGGGAGATGAAGAGATGGAGCACAGAGGATTTTTAGAGCAATGAAATTATCCTGTATGACATAATGTTGGTGGATACACATAATACATTTACTTGTCAAAATCCATACAATTAATGTACAGCACAGTGAACCCTAAATGTGGACTTTAGTTAATAATAATGTACCAATACTGGCCCATTAACTATAACAAGTGTACCCCACTAACGTAAGATGCTACCTATGGAAGAAACTGGTGTGGGGGCAGGGTGAAGGGATACATGGGAACTATCTTCTCCTCAAGTTTTCTTTAAAACTAAAACTGTTCAAAAATAGTCTATGAATAAAAAAGTACATCCATGTCAGAAAATATGTAGCTCAAGGTCCTTTCAACTTTCTGTGAACCTTGTTTTTACAGAATTTAGTAAAGAGGATCACTAGCCTCTGATTCAACAAGCCCATAAAATGTTCATGCATATAGCTACTCAGAGCAAAAGATGAAAAGATAAATTAGTGATTCTTCTTCAACCAGTGAATCCTAAAGGCCTTTATTCTTACTCTGTTCCATCTACAATGGCTAAAAACATAAACTGAAATCTTATGCACAGTTAGCACTGAATGCAGACAGACATCACGTGTATGACAAGAAACTGCAAATGATGTCCCTATGCATTCAGTGTTGCATGCTGCATAGGATTCTGACCTATTGAAAGTATAACGGCACAGGTATAAGGGTTAGATATAACCATATGCATATATATGTGTGTATATATATACATATATACATATACAAGTTTATAAATGCAAAAATGCCAACATTAATGCCTTTCCACAGGTAATTTTACATAAATTATAAATTTATACAAGAAAATCATGAATTGAAGATTTCTTATCCTTTCTGAGGTGAAATAATAACTATGTCTATTTAATTTTGATCATGAAGACCTAGGAAAGGGACCATGTCATCTTCCCCATTGAGAATAATGGTAGGAATCCAATCAGCCCCCTCCCCACTGAGTAACAATTAATAATAACAATAATGGTAATGTGAGAGCCAGTTTGTGCTATAATGATACCCTAGATGAAATGAAGATCTGCCATCCTCTTTATCACTGCATTCAGCCAGCTTGCTAATCAAATACTGGCAGAATGAACTGGAGTTTAAGTAGCATCATTATTATGATTTAAATGTAAGCTCTTGTGAAAGACTGACAAACTTGGAAAGTAAAGTCATCCATTTATTCACAAAATAGGCAGAGCACTTGCAGTGACAATGCTCACTTCCTTTCACTGACCTGCCAAGCGGTTTGAACTCTTTTCCAAAAGACCACATCTGGTGAGAAGAGACTCTTAACCATTAAGGAGTAAATGCCCACATGATCATAACTACAATAACAGTGCTGGCAAACTGGAGGCATAAAAGATCCCTATGTACTGTTTCCAGAAGACCACAGGATGTTCAGTCTACTGCAAATGTCAAGAAATTGGTATATCATACTTCCCATCTTGAGAAATTTACACATGATAAAGTTTAATTTAACTAAAAATGAGATATACATTTAAGTTTTCATTCCATGTCCAAATGTTACTGCATAAGAGTTTTTGAGGATCTGATATTCTAAAAAGGCTTAGTGGGAAAGATCAATATAATCAACCTTTATTTACTTTCTATTTACAGTCTACCCAGATTTTTCTTTACATTTCAAAAGTCACAGAGAACACCATAAGCAGAATAAAATACTGATAATCAACATTTTAATACACTTTCTCTAACTAATCTTCAAAAACATCATCTTACACCGCCATGTTCACCACTGACTTCCTTCAAACTCCATGATACTCCGTAATCATCTGATGGCCTTTTCCATATTCCCTCAATCAGCAATGCTTTTTCCCTGGGAAAACTGCCAACTATATATACAAAAATACTAAAGACATATTCTATTCAACCTTTGTGACAGGTTAATGTCTATGCTGTACTTGTATTAATTCATTCAAATCTCAAAACCAACATGACTCTTGTTATCCCCATTTTACTGATGATAAAGCGGAGGTCACATCACTGAGCTCATAACTGGTAAAGCCTACACAGTGAAATAGTCATGTTCTATTTCTTCCTTTCCCAACAATTTAAGAAGTATACCACCAAGTCCACAAAATGTCCAATAGTACAAAAATTGTTATCAAATTCCATTTGATTCAAAATTAATTTCCTGGGAAATAAATTTTTACCCATCAGGTTAAATATTTCTATAGTCAGAATCTCTACCTTGGCACTATTTGTTTTCTATCATTACACTGCAGACATGAATTGGATAAATGACTAAAATGTAGGGGAGTTCCTCAACCATCATTAATCCAAAAAGTCATTTCATATCTGGAAATATAATTTGCATAGACAAACAATACAATCTGAGTGAGTCAGGTCAGAAAGAATCTGCCACAAAAATATTGTAAATTCTGTATATAATCAACACCTAGTTCCTATGTCCTAAAGCCAAAGTTCCCTATGTCCTAGCCTTTAATGAACTATCTTCTTCAACCAAAAACAAAACAAAATCAAGGACTGCCACCACCAAAATACACACATACATGCATATACAATTATGAACAGATATTTTGTATGAACTTCTAAAAATTAGATGTTATAAAGTGTTCTAATTTAATAAGTTGTCTCATATAGGCATGTAGGATGAATGTCATCACTTACCCAAAAATGTTAATGGCAAATACTGCTAATGGATTATATTGCTCTTCCCTATCAAGTTGTTACAGGGTATGAGAATCATTGTTTTTTTAAATGTCTTTTAAAAGTCTATTTATTTTTGAGAGAGAGAGGGAGTATGCAGGAACAGGGGAGGGACAGAGAGAGAGTGAGACAGAGAATCCCCTCTGCTGTCAGTGCAGACCCTGGCACAGGGTCTGAACCCATAAACCATGAGATCATAACCTGAGCCAAAATCAAGGGTCAGATGCTTAACCAAGTGAGCCACCCAAGTGCCTCAGGTATGAGAATCATTCTTAAACTCTCCATGCAACATCTGGAGTTGGATCATAAAATGAAATACATTTCCTATATATCCTGAGAAAGTAAAAATATTGTACCAATTTAACTGCTAGTAGCAAAGGCCTTATTATACAAGTCCCAAATATGGAAGAAAAATGACAAATATATTTTATTTGGCTGTGTCTCATTTCAAAATCATCTGTCACAATCAATTATCTGGCGTATTGTGCTGGGCAGAGAGCTCAGCAATAACTCTCATGGAGTCCTACTTCTCATTTGCATGGTTTGATAAATGGTTTGGTTCAGTTTCCTACCCATGTTCAGCTGTCAATCAACTTTTATTGTATTTTTTGCAGGTCTTTTTCCCTTTGTAGGAACATAAATGTATACTAATTCCCACTGAATAAATCTGCCAGCTTTATTTTCCAAAAAACAAAATCCCCTTTAGAGATGTACATTAAAGGGAAGAAAAAAGAAAAAGAAAAAGGAAGCTGGCCTCTAGAAATGGTCTGCCTATAACTACAGTAAAACCAGGAGTTTGCTGGTACTCCAAAGATTCTATGTGGGATATAAAATATTAAATATCTCCAAACCACTGTCATAAAACAAAGAAATATATGAACCCCAAAAATATAAGTATTCCCTATAAAATACAAAGGAAAATGATCTCAAAGTTCAATTCATATTTGTTGACAATTCTACATATTTTGAATTTAAAAAGTTGAGATGGCCTTACTTTATACAGTACTGTGCCCTAATGTCATCAGACACATTATCATCTGTCCAAGAATTATACTATGTTGATAATAGTGCTAAGTTAGCTTCAAATGAACTAACTGTACAGAACTGATCATTATTCTGGTAGGTCTTTTAAAGTTAATAACTTATGAAAATAGAATGCACATTCTCTATATTAAGATTCTTGATTTCTTTCCTCTCTATAAGGAACTAGACACACATTCTTAGCTCAACTGACAAATAAAATGGGTGAAAATCTGGAATCAGGGTCAGAGTTTACAAAACAGTTCAATGATTTGAAGTAGTGGTGGTGACATTGATAATCAGCCTATGTTTGTTCAATCATCAGTCTCCTTTTCTTTCACCTTTCCCCTTATACTTTAATCACATTGCATTGAGAGGGAGATCAGTGTGAATATTATTATTATTATATCATTATCATCATCATCATCATCATAATCAAACAGCTTAATAATATTGGGCAATTGGGTAAGAAGTTCAATTCTTTCCCCACCTTTTTTTTTTCTTATTCAAAGAACTTTAGAAATGGAAAGAGATTGACAAGATACCATATCAAGCTTCTTATTTCACAACTTAAGAAACTAAGAAATACAGAAGATGATGGCTTTCTACAATGTCATGCAATTAAATAGATGGTTGATTCCATATTCCTACTTGAATATATTTTTATTACCTCATTTTGTCTCTGAAATATTTTATCTTTTATTTCTAGTGGGTTTGTTGACTTTATTTACTTTTCATTCCTTCATTCATTTTTACCTCTATCAAAGAGATTCAGGACACGTATGTGTGTGTGTGTGTGTGTGTGTGTGTGTATGTAACTTTTAGAATCCACATATTACAGAGATTATATGGTACTTATCTTTCTCTGACTTATTGCACTTAATGTAAAGTCCTCAAGGTCCAGCCATGTTGTCATAAATGGCAAGATATCATGTTTTTTTTTATGGGTGAATACATAATATACATTATATATAACATATATTACACACACATACACACAATTTTTTCATCCACTGATGGATACTTAACTTACTTCCACTTTTTAACTATTATAAGTAATGCTTCAACAAAAATGGGGTGCTTACATTTTGTCAAATCAGTGTTTTGTTTTCTTTGGATACATATCCAGAAGCTCTTCTTAATTAACAGAAATCCCAGTGTGGATGGGAGGGCTTTTCCACTCCATCCTTTATGTACAATGGGCTTAGCTTTCCACTGAATACGTCTACTTCAGAGCCAAGCCAAGGCTAGCAAGAAAGATGACTGTGTTCACCTAGGCTACTTATCAACGTTTCACAAACTCTGTCTAAGGCCACTGATGTTTCTTCACTGCCTCACTTCTTAGTACCAGCTTCACCTTTCCTCTCAGAACTCAGTTTTCTTTTCATCACATCTTAAATAATTCACATCTCATACTCTTCACATTTTTTGGAACAGACATTCTCTGTGGATATTTACTTATCAATAATGATAACTTCTTTGTAAAGTATTATTCCTTTTATGGGTTGTACATTATAAAATATATATAAAACCTAGGTACTTTTAAAAGATTAGATGTTGACAAAGTAAACAATATTTTATGATTTCTATTTTAATTTTCTGCTACCAGTATGCAACCTAATGTCCTCACATAAAATACTATTAACTCTATTTTAGTGAAAGAATTATGACTGAATTCATTGTATTACTTTTGAAAATATTCTTCAATACTTTAATTACACAGTAATTCTCAATTCAATTAATTTCAGTCATTGGTTTTAATGGGTCTCATAGCTTAAAAGCATATCTTTCAAGAATATATAGATTTTAAAGAAATGCATCAATATTCATACTTCTTAATTAATTATATCCATTTCAGTTTCACTCAACAATTATACAAAGGTTATTTGTTAAATTTATCTAACAAATTTCCTCTCTGCTTGATGTCATTCATTTTTTCTTTAAAAATTAATTGGAAATTAAATATTACATAATTATAGATTTTATATTATAAAAAAATTAAATTAGTATTCATTAAATTCTTCCCTTGACAGGTTTTTAAATAGTATATGTTTCCAAGTATTTATGATTATCATCATAACTAACACTGATTGAAAATGTCCCAATACCAGACAGTCTCTTAACTTTTTTATTCTAGCTTCATTTATTCCTCATAGTAATCCAATGAAATAGGTATTATTTCTGATCTTTATTTACAAATGAAGAGACATACACAAGATTTCAGAGGTGACAGAGAATTCTCCACAACATCTTCTAATCCTCTAGTAACTCTTCATATTTTCAGGTTTCTATGGAGTTCTTTTGGGAAGTTGTCATGTTCTCTGTCATGAACAGTAACTTGAAGGAACAGTAAAGTGTTAAGAGACTGGGTGTGAGTGTGTGTGTACACCTGTGCTCTAAAAATATCTTCTATACACCATAGTACAAAAAGCCATTATCATCCCATGAAATTGCTGCAAATTTGGAAAACGTTTCCTGTTTAAAAACTCAAATATAGTTTTGAAAACAAAGCTTTTACAGACTTGATTACAAACAGTGAAGAACTTCTGTGTGGAATAAAGATTTCCATGGTCACTCTCAATCACTTCACATAGCAATATAAAGATTTTATCAAAAACAAAACTCCAAATTCATCCAAAGTGGCATATGAAACTAAAACTGGCTGCAATAAGATGAGAATAAATGAGGTGTGGAAGAGAGAGAAAGAGAGAGAGGTACCACCATCAAGATTTCCTCCTGCTACCCCCTTTCCAGCTATAAAGACGGATTTCTGACCTACAAACTCAGCACGATGTCAGGCTATACAAAAATGCTGAATTTCTTTCTTATTTTTAGATTAAAATAAACACAAGAGGGTATTTAATGGCTTCTTTTACATTTTGAGCACCAGACATGGAGTTTAATCAGACCTGCACTTGCCTCACCATCTGAGGCAGAAATGTGATCCTAATGCGTGTTACTGAAGACATGAAGAAATCTGGAGCCAGATGATCTTTTCTGGAAACACTTGAAGTTTCCAAAGTTCCCAAGTCAATGTCCATCCCCCAAACTGACATGTGAAGGAAAGTAAACATCTTATACAGACCACCCGGGAAACCAGCTCTTAACTTGCACAGAGAAAATGAGCAGGGAAAATGGCTGGGGAAGGATCAGCCTGACATTCCTCCCTCATCTGACCTCCTTTTAGAATTCAAAGCATTTCAAAACAAGATTAGACCCAAAACTTAGAAGAAGTATACTTGAAGAGCTACACATCTGTCCTCACATTTATTGTGACACAGAAGAGCCATAGGACCCAGGCAGCTTCACATTACCATCTATACCTCAATGTCCTCAAGTGTAAGTTGAATGTGTTAGTTGCAGCTCAATTGTTTTCAAACTTTGTCAGGAGAGCCTGTTATTACACACATCCTATGTGGCGTCTTAAATGTGAAGAGGGATGGCGGCCCTATGTACTTCCTTTCCCCCTACAGCAGCTTGCAAGGTCACTCTAAAGAACCCAAAAGTGCCACAGAAAACAACTTAAAAAAAAACACTGAACTAGGTCTCAAGGGCCCTCTCTAGCTCTAGGACACTGTGATTGATGACTCAGGCAACCTAATTCAGTTTTATACTTTCTCCTTGCCTCAATAGAAGATGACTCAGTATTATAAAATGGGAAATTCATGTAACTCTGTCACTTAAAGTTAGAAAAATTGTGGTCCAGATAATTCTACTGAAATGTTTTCATCTACACAGAGTTTATCCCCCAGTAAGGTCACTGAGGTTATTAACTAGACTCTCTGTACTGAACCATTTCCAAGTAAGTTAAGTTGCTGCTATTCATTAACCTTTTTCTTTCTTGTTAAATAGCATTAGAAATCATCAATACATGAGTGCTCCAACTATACTTCTTTTGATGTGTACTTTTATTTTTGCCTTGCTTTTTGAGGTCAGCAAACAAGCCAAAAGCCTAGGAAGGCACAGAGGCAATGGGGACATAGCTATATAAAGAAGGCTTTCATTAACCTGCTGACCCACCATAATTTCAACTGTCAGAAGCTAATCAGACACTCACTGACATCATCAATGGATGGAGAAGAGAGATATCCTGTGGGATCAATCTTTTCTCTTAGTCTGAAATATATATTTATAACACTGGAGGGTTACTTCTGCTCTGAAGTGATGGTGGGAAAATTTCCCTCTACTATTGAAATACACGCTTCTAATGTTGAAGTTAATCATTAATTTTGATGCAACAGCAAAAACATTTATTTAAACGTCAGAAGCTGACTACATTATTGGCTTCTCTTCTACTAAATTCTCCTATGGCATTTTGACAACATGGGCAGCTGTAATGTTTGGCTCACTAATCCAGGAGAAAAAAAAAAAAGGTAAGCTAAACTATATTTCTTTTCTTATAAAGAATCTCTCTCCATTAATCATATTTATCTCAATGGGAGAAATAAGAGTGGAGTACTTATAATTACTTCAACTCCTAAAATTTCCAATATAATTAAACGTCCAATCTTTTGTCGACTTCTCCAGGAACACCAATCTCAGACATACAACGAAGAACGTTTAAATGTGTTCAACAAAATCCAAAAGAAACAGGTGGTGAAAGTTTACCTAAGAAAGGCAAGATATTTACAAGCTGAATTTTATTAATTTTATACCTGATATAAAGCATCCTTAAGATGGGTTTCTCTTGGCAAAATCATTGTGTGGACCATTACTGAAGCAATAATTCTAGCCAAATACATAAATGAATATGAAATACTACTCCAAGTTTTTAACACATATAATGTACAATTCCTGATCACTACAAGTTATTTTTTATCTCAAAAAAAGCACTTATAATATAAACATTCTTCCTGATTCCGGACTCCTGTGCCTTTCATTAAAGGTAACTGATACTATGAGAGCATAAAATAAGCACCTTTGCATTGGACCCAATCCAACTGAACTAATTAAAAAACTATTCCCTAAAGATTTGATCTTACCCATTACAATAGTTAAATGATAGAAACAAGGAAGTAGGAATCTGAAATGGATCATGTGTTTTTCAGGATAAAATATCAATGTCCCAAAGTGAGAGGAGCGAGTAAAAACCTCGTTATTTTGAGGAAATAAGGGAGACAAATTTTATAAACTAAAGTAAACCACCAGTACCTATATGGGAACATCAGTATCTAATTTCAAGGTTTAAAAACAAAAAAAACAAAAAAAAAACTCTTAAAATGCAGCATGAAAGCATTTACACTTAAAGCTGTATCTTCAGTTGTAAGAGAATTCTGGTGTAATCACAATTCACTAAGACATTAAAACTAATAGAATAAACAAGAGCTTTATCTTTTAATAATTCCCTTACAATAAGCAAGGAAAGACTAGGATGCTAAAGTACCACAAAATTATTTTCGACATTTTGAAGAGCTAGAACTAAGCAACAATTTTAGATCAGCGAAAGAATTACTCTATACTCATTTTCACATCAACAGATTTGAAAATCTAAGTTATTACTGTTTTGGAAATATTTCATTACAAAATAATACTGTATGTTCTTGCCATTTGAATTAGACTTTGCCTTCTACAAATTCTGTAACCTCATGTGAATCAATTAATATCCCTGATAATTTTATGAGGACCCAAGTAATTTCATAACATCATATGATTCTCTTAATCTGTATGGGATTGTTTTGAAGATTAAGTAAAATACAACAAAATAAGTTATTACAATTTCTAGAAAAATGACACATCACCGACCTAGCTCCAGGAACATGCACACTTCTGCTTCCACCATTTGAACCATGTGCTTACACAAACCAGCTTCTATCAGATGTGCCTAGTTTTACCAGGGATAACCTAATTAAATATGAAAAAACTGATAAACCATGTGTTTAAATAATGAAGACAAACTATGGGTAAAAATTATCTAGTTATATTTGAGAAAGATAAGCATAAAATTTGGGAAAAAGTCAAGAGACTCTCATTCATAATATACTACAAGTATATTTAAATGTGTAGCCCTCTTAACGAGAAGCAAACTGCAAACCATACAACATTAAAATCACACTGTTTTATGCAAGAAAGTTAAATTCAAGTCCCATCAGCAGTCTCAATCTTCAGGAAAGGACTTAGGCCCTAAATCAAAAGATTGCTGAGTGGACGGGCCCATTTTGCAATAAATTAAATGTTTAAGGTAATAGGTATTATTTTTTATGTCTCCTGATTTTTAGCAAACTAACCATTTTCAGGTTCCAACATCTTTGTTATAAGAAGGATTCTATTTAGATATATGGGTAGAGACATAGAGAATAGATAATTAAATATAGATTTTTCTCTCACACCACACACACACACACACACACAATTCTAAGATGTTAAATCAAGCATTATTTTCAAGGCTTCACAATCAAATATATTTATTTGCCCACATAATTTAAGGAGACAGAATACTGTTTGTAATAGTCTATTATTTTTCTCAAATTAGTTAGAATATTTAAATATTTCAGATAAAGTCAAAGAATTCTGGAGATTTAGGGCATAAAATTTTAGGCTGTCTAAGTCAAGCCATCCACTTTGTACAAGAGAAACCGAGATACCCTGGCCTCAAACTGAATTGCCTCATGTAAAATATGAAGAAAAATATAAGTGCATAAAATAGTTTCCTCTAACAAGTTGTTCAGATGTAGTGGGCTCCAGTTCACTTTTTGACATGGTTTATTCTTATAATTGGGGAGTCATGGCTTAATTTCTTCATATATATGAGACTATAAGACATCTGATGTACAATTAATTTATAGATTAACAGTTCAGTTTAACAGAAACTGAAATTACTGAATAATATAATTATTAGTATTTTCTTGGCATACTTGAATATTAAAGCTTTTATTTCTTCTAGACACCTGTTACAGGCTTAAATATTTATAGAAACATTTTAGGATAGAATTTAAATGCCCTCCACATATAAAGCATGTCTTATGAACAGCATACACTTTTCAAAGTCAAATTTAACTTTATTTTCACTTAAATGAATGCGGTGCATTCTATTTATATTATCTAGCCATCTGAACTTACGTGCAAAAAAATAAGAGGCTTGAAGCACAGTCCTGAAAGCCAGAAGTCCTTTGCTTTATCGTGACTATCCCGTTGTCTCCTATTTCAACATTTTAAGTCTGAGGCTATAAAGAAAAGGCTGCAACTGCACTCTCNAATAAACTATTTGTAAAAAAAAAAAAAAAAAAGAAAAAAAAAGGCTGCAACTAATATAAATGTCATAGCCAAAGCTAACTGTAGTCACTATTTTATGCTAGCATATACCACTGTGCCTGGCATACAGTAGGTACTTATTTTTTCTAAGTAAATGAATGAATAAATGCATTTATTTAAACAAATCAGATACATAGAAACAAAAACTGCCATTTGCTTTTGTCCTTATTTATTGTGGAGGTGAGTTCCTACACCACTTATGTATTAAACATTCTTTTTTCTGTATGATGTTTGTGTGATCTTAAAACCCAATTAAGATTTTTCAGTTTTATCTATCCACATTAGCAGTTGTTAGTTACTCTTTTTCTGACGAATGTTAGCGTTAATTTCTGTGTATAATTCATTCTGTTTTTAAAAGCTCCATTGAGAAAGACTTTTACATCCCTTCATTACCCGAAACTTATTTTGGCATTAAAATTTCTTAAATTAGAGTTTAATGCTATTGTGCTGGTGACCCTTATAAGTATGTAAACAAATTCATTTGTTCTCTGTAAGTTTACTGCTTGCCTTATAAACAGAGTGAAAATAAACCTAGAATCTTTATGTATTCTCAACAGGCTTTGATGACACAATTAAAATACAAAGTACCCAGAAGTTAAATTATCAATAAGAGTCATTTATTTTGCATTTTTATTTTAAAGAATACTTAAGAGAATTGTGATGAATTAGCAGTGACAAACTACTTCTTGCAGGCTGATTTTGTGTGGAGAGTTTAATTAAACTTTGCAGCTGTTTATCTCTATGATGATTAAATTTTCATATGTAAATTACATGTATTAAGATTGAGATACTTATGTAAATGTCACTTGCCTTAATGTTTTGTGTTACTGTTATTAACATCTAACCATCAGTTTATAATCTCCTTGTATTGCAATCTATTGGCATGGGTACACTGTTAAAACAATTAGATTTAGATCCTAAGAACAAACAAATTTATTTTGCATTTTTATCTATTACTCAATGTTTATCATGCAATCTAAATATATTTAGGGAAAAGTAAAATTTAAAGCATCTAGGAAGAACACCTGTCTACTTCCAAAGTCCATTCCTTAAAGAAGGCATTCTATATATCACCTAATGTATATAAACAGAGTGTTAAAAAAATACCAACAAACAAAAACAATAATTACATTTTCTAGAAATGTAGAACATGAAGACAGTAACAACAGTTAGAGCATAGCATATATTTTTGTAGTTCCTATGTGGATATTATCAAATGTAGTACTTAACAAAATGGAGGTCACTTCATATCACCTCCAAATGGGTAAGCTACCTGTTCAGTTGTTACCTTTTATATTAGCCCTTCACTCTCTGGAAGTGGAGGGAAGAGAATATTTAAAATCGGATTGCTTGGGAAAAAAAAAAAAAAAAACATGAAATAAAAATGGTGGTGCTCGGGGCGCCTGGGTGGCTCAGTCGGTTAAGCATCTGACTTCAGCTCAGGTCATGATCTCACGGTTCATGAGTTCGAGCCCTGCATCCGGCTCTGTGCTGACAGCTCAGAGCCTGGAGCCTGTCTTCGGATTCTGTATCTCCTTTTCTCTCTGACCATCCACTGCTCACGCTGTCTGTCTCTCTCTCTCTCAAAAATAAATAAAAACATTAAAAAAAAAAAAGATGGTTCTCACATTGTTTAACAAAGCTCCCAAACCTAAGTCAACATACTCTTTGAACTATAAGAAATTCCATCTCTAAGCAGAATAAAATAGAGTAGGTTACTATATGGAAATCACTCAAACTGCCATTAACAAATACCTGTCTTTGCAGATACTAGAGATGGGAATAAGTTGGAGAATGTGTCACTTTTGTGACAATATCTGTGCCAGATCTTGATTTACTACCCACATTTGGATTCTCCCTACTATGACATATTAGTTTTTATCATCATTATCTTAACTATAAACAATATAATCTTCTCTGTATGGCACCAACAGATTCTTATCTAACTAATAAACCTAAAAATGAAAATGAAGGGTGATTTCCCCCTCACTTGATGAGTACAGTTGTTTAGAGCAATGGACTCCCAACAGTCTGAATGTTAACCTCCTTTAAAAGTATATTTGTCGAGAGGGTCTGGGTGTTTCAGTGGGTTACGCCTCCAACTCCTGGTTTTGCCTCAGGTCATGATCTCATGGTTTGTGAGACTGAGGCACCATCAGGCTCTGCACTCTCAGCGTGGAGCCTGCTTGGGATTCTCTCCCTCCCTCTCTCTCTGCCCCTTCCCCATGCATCCATGCACATGCTGTCCAAATAAACATTTTAAATATGTATTTGTGCATATACTCTACATATGTATATTTTCTTAAATATGTTTGTCAGTTAAGTTGGGCATGGTAAAGGTTTATTTCTTTTGTATATAATACAAATAGAAGTTCTAATATTTCCTTTCCACATTACATGGGATCATTTTGCATATCCACTTGAGTGTGTACTCTACAAATCTGAAGGTACTGGATTACTATATAAGCAGTCTCAGGTCTTATTAGAGCTGTTTAGCATTTCTCTGCTTCTTGAGTCTATATACCCTTCTATCCATACTCCAGACATATCTCATTTACAGATTATAAGGGGACAGGGACAAGAAGAAGAAGAGATAAACTTAGGAGCTACATTCTCCTATTCTTGAAAAAGTCAGCATCACTGTATAACAGTTACTTTGAATGACTCTAGTAAGACACTAAGTATTTTTCAAATAATCACATACTTATGTCTGTTTTATAGTGGTCTAGCACATTTTAGGCACTGATAAAAATTTGTCAGAATATTGTTGAATTTTCACAATTTCTATCACTCCCTACACAACTTTTAATGAATTTATTTATTTACCATTTTGCTTAAAGAAGAGAGGTTTATTCCTTACAGTTCTGGAGGCAGAGAAGCCAATATCAACGTGCCAGCAGATTTGATTCTTGGCTTGCAGATAGCTGCCTTATAGCTGCCTTCTCGCTTTATTGTTATGTGGTGGAAAGAGCAAGCAAGCTTCAGTCACCCTTTCTCTTCTTGTAAGGGCACTAACCCCATCTTTGTCATGTCTCATGGGTTTATACATATCCCCAAACTCAGTTGAGTTGCATATGTTAAATATTAAATATGTATAGCTGTTTACAGGTCAATTAAACTTCAGCAAAATGGTTTTAAAGAACTGAAAATGACCCAAGGAAAGATGCCCATGATACTTCTAAAAAAGTCACACAAATAAAGGAATCAGGTGAACTATGGTTTTATATGTCTGCATATGTATACATGACATATTTTAATAAAATTTCTTCTCTTCAAAAAAAAAAGAACCATCTGAGACACAGAAAGGAGGAAATGTAGTCCTTTCAAATTGTAAGACATTTGAAAAATAAATGGAAAAGGATAAGGCACTAAATGCAAAGTAGCCTGGGATTCTGAGAAATATTTGTTATTGATTTTTTCTTTTTTTTTTTTCAGATGGAGAATGGTAAAGGATTTGTACCCATTACAACTGGGTATGGTTGTGATACTGTCATCAACTGAATGGTTGTTTCCCTTCAAAGTTGATAATTTTGAGGCCCTAACCCCTACTATAATGATATTTGGACATAGCCTTTAGGTGGGAATGTATTTCATGAATTTATTCAATGAATAGACTCAGAATTCATATGTTTTCAGGTATTTAATCTCACTTTACTACTTATAAACTCTTGTCAATGTCTCCAGCTTCCTCTTGATACTGTATATGCTTATTAATCACAATCTTGTTTCCTTTATTCAACTGTGAAATGAAAAATGGCAAAAACTATCACATACCACAGAAAACAACATTTTTCATCAGAAGGACCATTAAAGTTAATTCTATTCACCTATTTCCCCCAAACCAAAACAATTTAAAGTGTTTTTGTTCATAAGCTCTACAAAACTCCTTACTTGTTATGGGAGAACTTAATATGAATACAGTTATTTCTTACTCAATACAGAGATAGCTGAATTCCTTCAAGTTGTTTCTTAGTACAATGAAATATTGACATTTTGAAACACAAATTTGACAAGCATTTTGTAAAAACCATGCAGCTGTTTAGCATAGGTTTCCTTGAATGGCGATGCAGTGGCTTATACAAAGCATCTCACAAAACAACTTTGTGAAATATTTAATTTTTCTCCTATGCCTCACATTCCTGAGATGATAAACATTTCTTCCTCTCTTCCTTACCGCTCCGTCTGTTCCTGTCCACATTGTTTTCTTGTTCACTTCTCACCCAAAGGTGCACACAATTTAGTGGCAAACCCCTTTCAAATATTTGGATCTTTAACATGTGTGTTTTCCCTCTATGAGCACCCCTAAGTCTCAACCAACTCCCTTTCTGATTCTTGTCCCCATCAGGAATTCTAACACTGGAATTCTAGTGATTAAAATCCTGCATATGTGTCCCTACGTTAAAGGTAAGATTTAATGCCATTCTTTCACTCAGCTGAAAGTGAGATTTTACTGTCCAACCTTCCCAAGCCTCCCCATTTTTTGTCAGTATTAAACCCCACGTTTCAACATAGAGTGATCATAATTATCTATTCAAACGTTTAAATAATGATTTCTGGGTTCCCATAGGGGGAAAATAATGAATGCATAAATTTAAAATTATCATAAAAACCTATAGATCAGCCACACACTTTCAGCTTAACAAGAGGACAGGCTTTATACATGAGTGAGGAAATAAGCATGACAGGTCACTGGAGTTAACAGTCTGGCTTGCAAACACACGCTTTGACACTGATCTTTCTAATCTTGCTCCGTAGGAATATTCCCTTCCTACAGCATTCCCCAGCCACAGTGATCTAGTTTCTTTCCTCAAAAATCTAAATTCATTCACAGTTTGCAGATATTCTCCAATCTGTTCAGAGGGAAGGAAACTCCTGATCCTGACCGTATTGTGACTGTAAGTTTCAGGTATCTCTTCTGATCTGTCAGTCAAGAGCAGCCTCCAGCCTCAGCCTTTTCACTGAATGTCTCAGCACCTTATTTTATTTCTCAGAATAAGCACTTGTTACCAGGTAATATTTTTTGCTCATTTGTTCATGCACTTTTTTATCCTCCTCCTCATGCCACTAGAATATGAGTTCCATGAGAACAGGAAACTGGTCTTCCTTGTTTGAGGTTTTATTAGTGGTGCCAAGACCAGGATCTAGACCTAAGGTATACTCAAAAAATATTAGAATAATGCATTGACATATTTGCCCTAAATCTATTATACATGGCTACAGTGACTGAATCTAAACTTTCTTGCAAAATGACAGTTTCTCAAATATCTAAGGACAGCTATCTTACTATCTTCATTTCTACTGGCTAAAAATTATCCTTTCTTTTCCTATTTTTTAGTCTATCCCTGATCCTGCTTTTCTCTTTCCACACAGTCCAGTTCACCCATATGCTTGAAATGTGTGAAAAATTTAGAAATAATTTCCTTTTTGGGGGCACTTGGGTGGCTCAGTTGGTTGAGCATCAAATTTCAGCTCAGGTCATGATCCCACAGTCCATGGGTTTAAGCTTCATGTTGGACTCTGTGCTGACAGCTCAGAGCCTGGAGCTGCTTCGGATTCTGGGTCTCCTCTCTCTGCCCCTCCCCTGCTCATGCTCTGTCTGTCTCTCTCTCAACAATAAACACTAAAAAATACTTTTTAAAAAATAATTTTTTAAAGCTATAGTGTACAACTAAAATTATCCAATACCTACTACATTTACTTGTTAATTTGTAAATTTTAAATACCAAAAATACAAACATGTATATTATCCATGTGTCTATCATGAATATTTGACACATATTAGTATTTGCTTTACTTGCTTCAGAACCCTGTTTTTTTATTAAAAAAATTTTTAATGTTTATTATTTATTTTTTGAGAGAGAAAGAGCCAGAGAAAGAGAGAGGGAGACATAGAATCCGAAGCAAGTGTCAGCACAGGGCCTAACGTGGGGCTCAAACTCATGAACAGAGAGATCATGACCTGAGCCGAAGTCAGACGCTTAACCGACTGAGCCACCCAGGTGCCCCGAAAACCCCTTTTTAAATCATAAACAAAAACATAAATATACATTTAAAGAACTGAAGCATCATCTTCCACCCTCAATTACTCCTGTTGGTGGTCCTGAACTAATTAATTAAATAGTGTCTCTCTGATAGGTGGTGTCAAATTTTTACTATTTTTCACATACTCAGCCAATTTTCTCTATGCTATTTACTCAAAAGTTAATTTTATATTGCTGTCTCTGTCATGTCATGGTTCCCAAAACAAAAAGGATTTCTTATCCATAAAATGATGTTTTGTCTCTCTGTGGTAATACTACTATTTTAAGTACTAGAGCTCTTCAATTAACATTAATATGAGATATGGCAAACATTTGGAATTCAGCATTGTTTTGATATTATAGATTAACTTTGGGTTGAATTGCTTTCCTTCTCTATTTTATTGTCCTTTTATTCAATATATGAATTTAAGGATATAAATTTCTATAACTTTAGTTAGATCTCAAATTTTGAAATGTACTTATCTTAGTTGTTCACTTTTTAGTACTTTCTAACTATAATTATGATTTCTTTGATGAGCCACAAATTATTTGGAAATGTTCATTAACTTCTAAAATGTGAGATTTAAGTTACTTTTTGTTACTAATTTATTTATTAACTAAATTTTATGAGATCAGGATCTATAGGATACTGTGCATTTGGTATCATTCTAAGGTTGTGCTTCCATTTTACATACACATTTTGTAGCATTTTGGCCCCCTGCTCTACTGAATTCTAACCTTGTATCATTTCTGTTACATTTCTGGGGATGGGTTCTGTCAACTTATCTGAAGATATACTTATTTTATTCTCATGTTAGGAATATTATCCCTGGATACAGAATTTTTAAACATTTTTTTTCTTTATTTAAGATATATTCTGGCCACCATTCTTTCTGAGAAGTCTGTAGTGATTCTCACTTACTCGTGTCTCCATGTGGTCAATGCACCTTTTATTCCTTGGGTACTTAAAAGATTTTATCTCTAACTTTGGTTTTTAAAGCTCAACTATTATGTTCTTAAATATGAATTACTTATTTATCTTTTTATTTACTGCTTGAGATTCACTGGGCCACCTAGATATGCAAGTAGGTATTTTACATCATATTTGGGAAGGTTATGGTCAATACTTTTTTTTTTTCAAATATGTTTTTTCTACCCTTACCTCTCTTTTCCCTGAACCTTGATTTTTGTCTCCTTCACTCAGCAGGATTGTCTTCCTGGAGTAGGATAACAACTTTCTGAGTGTTTGAGAAATGCTCCTCTTAACTCTCACTTCCTGCAGAGACCTGAAGGATCATGAGGTTTACCTCTGAATTTTCTATCTTAGGGATTGCAAGCTTATATGCTGGTTAGCTCTTGCCTGAACAGTTAAACAGTTTTCTTATACAGATTGCAAAATTTTATGATTATTTCTATATATTTATTTATTATTTCTATATAGGGAAGGTTAGTTCTTAACCGTTTACTGCATCATGGAAGAATACAACATCAATGTCAAGATGCTGTATTCCTTAAATTCTACACTCAAATTTGTTACCATCTTCCATGATAGTCTTAAAATTATCTACTTAGACAAATAATTTGCCTGTTTAACCACATTAATTTGGTTAGGCTTTGCTCTATGTCGTTTGAGGATTACTATTCCACTGCATGTAGCTTCAAAAATTCATGTTCTATTGGTGAATTTTTAATTTGATTTAGCCTACTCCTAAAAGATTGTTTTATTTTGCTTTGATTTGTACTCAAATTTATTTTACCTGGCATGCATATGCTATTCTAGGTCCTTTGTGATTAACATCCTCAGGTATAAATGTCTCAATTCTTCAATGTTCAGTTCTTCTGGCAACATTAATACTTCAAGTCTTTGAGGTAACAGAATGATTTTAGGGAAAATGGGGGTGGCCACGGCAGGGGTAGGGGATGGGGATAGCATGTCTAGAAGAACTGAAGAGGCTCCAGAGGATGAGGAGAACAGATCCTGGAGCCAGAATGCCAGGGTTCAAACTTCGTCTTCATCATCTACTATCAGGTGGTCTTGGGAAATTCATTTAACTTCTTTGTATCTCATTCTCCTTGACTGGCAAATGGGTAACAGTAGTCATATAACCTGTTTTGATTGCTTTAAGAGTTAATTTATTTTTATAAGGCACCCTGAACTGTGCCAGAGAAATAACAAGTGCTATGTGTTTGTTAAATAAAAATAGGTATTAGAAACCATAAAGAAGGAACAAGAGTGACATTTTGGTCTTTCAAAGAGATAGTTGGATTTTACTTTATCAATTTAAGAGATCTCACTTTCACAAGTTTAATCTGGCCACACTCTTTGGGATTAATTATATATTTGAATTTCTTTCTATGATTTTTGTTTCCTATTGGCAACATGGCTTTCTTTAGTGTTTTTCCCCTTTTTTTCTTATGTTCTATTGGATTGAATAGAATCAATTTATTTATGCCTATTTTTTTCACCTACTGATTCGGAACATATCCATTCTGTTTTTAGTATTTTATTGGCTATTTTAGGAGACAATTCTCCATGGCTCATTTGCATTTCTACATATCCTATAAGCAGAACCTTGGTTCTACACAATCTTGCCAAGGATGTTTATACAGGACACAACTTTTAATGATACAAAGAACATCTCTCTCTGCAATACATGGCAGGTTTGTTTCCATCCACTGCAATAAAAACCTTGTCCTCTTCTGGAACAAAAGTCAGATCGGCTTTCTATCCACTATAAAAAATTCAGATTCTCTAATCAAGGTTCCTTTGCTGTGCCCAAGACCCTCTACTACATGTGCAGCACCACCTGGGCCTTTTCATATCACCATCATGGGACCTGGGGTGAAGGTGAGGTCATGCAAACATAAAGCTCATGCTACTTGAGTAAACAAGGCTTTGGTTTCTCACTCAGGGATCTCATGTCTCCTGCCCGTATCCTGGAAGTCAGGGAGAGTGGAGCAAGAGATGAATCATGCACATACAGGATCAAGATAGTGTCTTCAAATTTTGAGGTTTTGTTAACCATAGAGTTCTGTATTAATTTCCTGTCTTCCTATTTCTTTAAAATATTCAGTCTTTTCGCACCACCTTAAACACTTTTCCCTAAGTAAGTGGAAGACTCCTTCATTCTAGTTCCAGACCTATTTCTGAGTCAAGAAACCCTCAGAGTAGAAATAAGTTCTGTCAGCAATGAGGATATAGAGATTTGGATGAATGGAAAACATTAGAAATTGGTACAATTTTAGCTCCAAGCAGCTGTCTGAGCACATAATACTGAAACCAAATGTCTCTTATTTACTGGTATGGAGCTGTTCTCTCTTCATGGCCCCTTATCCCTTCCAATGCTTCTAGTCTGACTTTGGCAGCTTTAAGGGGAGATATTTAGTAGCAGGAATCTCCTTGTCCCGAAAGAAGAGTAAAGGCTGGCCACACATTACAGTATACTGGGAAACTGTGGGAACAGAAAGGATTCAAACCTCATTGGATTCAGGTTCCCAGGTTAACATCTTACCAGTCTCACCACATTGTGAATATGGACAATTAGGTAATGGGATTTGAGTGGAATTTGTGCTGGGAAAGGAAGTTAATGTAACCTTGTGGATTAAACCTTTGGCTTGATACAATATGTTTATTGTTGTGACTTCAAATGCTAAGTAGTAAACTACTATTGCTACTTTACATGCCTTTCCTGTACATACTCATAATGATGGATGGAACCATTTTGATTGGCAAGAGCCACATGTAAACTCATGCCAGTAGTACCTGTCGGGCCTCACCATTCTAATAAAATTTTTGAGCCTAAAATATCCATCACTGATGACTGTGCCAATTGAAAATCCTAGCAAATAGAAGTAACCTCCACCAGCGGCAACACTTTGACGTTGGATTCACTGTCTTGCCAATATGGTTCAACTATTAGCTTACCACTGGACTCTTGTGGAAACTGTGTGACATGTGGACAATATTGTGATTCCCTGGCCTGATATCCTCGTTTGGGGATATTCAACTTGGACTGAAACACTAACAAGGTAAAAAGCGCCTAATGACCTTATTTGTCAAAGGTAAATTGTATATTCAAGAATGAAGACAGCCTGGCCCCAACATCATTTTGTCTTTATAAGAAAAATGGCAATTATCTTTTTGCAGAAAGTTTTATCCTCTACTGTTATAGGAGGCAATTCTGCTTGTTCAATAAAACTCTTGATTCACAGACATTCTTCTAAATACCCATGCCTAACTTACAGTGATGTCTTAGCTAAGCTGAAACCCAATGGTTTCAAATGGGTTGCTGCGGCTCTTCAGTCTCATTGCCAGATATGCAGAATAGAAAGCAGATGGTGTCCCACCCAGTGGTAAGAACTCAAAGCTATTCTCACAGCTCTCTTCTTTAATTAAAAGTTTTTACAGGTTGGGGAGCCAGAGTGACACTGTCAGTTAAGTGTCTGATTCTTGACTTCAGCAAAGCTCATGACCTCACAGTTTGTGAGTACTTAAAAGTACCATTGAGCTCTGTACTGACAGCATGGAACCTGCTTGGGATTCTCTCTCCATCTCTCTCTGCCCCATCCCCCTCTCTTTCTCTCAAAATAAATAAATAGGTTAAAAATGTTTTTACAAGTTTACTAACTCTTGGGTTATTGCCAATGGCCTAGCTAGCTAGCTAGCTACGTGGAAAACTATAAACTGTCAAATTAAAGATTTCCTTCCTTGAGACTACAAATTATAAAGAAACAAGTTTCAGCTGCTGTCAGACTAGTTGAGTTACTTGTGTAGATGTCATATCAAGGACCCCTTCTCCAACAAGAGCAACTAGAATGAAACTACTGATGAGTGTAAATTGCCAAGACTGTTACCATTGCTATTAGGACCCATTATTGTATCAGAATGGCAATATATCCCCTTCCAGAGACAGGCATAAAGACTCTATGATTCCAAAGCATAAGCTATCACTGCATGCCAGACTTGTGATTTCTATCAGGAGTTGACACTTTGCATTGTTGT
Source organism: Crocuta crocuta (assembly GCF_008692635.1). Classification (NCBI taxonomy): domain Eukaryota; kingdom Metazoa; phylum Chordata; class Mammalia; order Carnivora; family Hyaenidae; genus Crocuta; species Crocuta crocuta. Next base: position 8,492,075 of record NW_027530545.1, on the reverse strand, counting down.
GAGGGAGGTCACAATGTTCATTTTCACAGAGCCTGCTTCTGGCAGATTGACATTAGTCTTTTAACACCTTCTCAAGGCTATTGCTGCCTCATCACTGTGAGCAGCTTTTCAGGTTACAATGGTATTGTTCCAGTCCAATACATTAACGTTGGCTATAGTACTATGGCCCTTTACCATATTTTCATCTTTCCACATCAGCTGCATTCACGTTGTACAAATTTTATTGCAAAATAATAATAGACTGATAGTCAAGGTATTTGAAGGTTATTCCATTCGCACTACCATCCACAGCATGTGGTATTCATGAACACTGGAATGACTCCCTCAAAAATGAACTCAAAAATATTTCTGACTATACCTCCCTCACCTCCTCTTGTCCTACAAACTTTAGTAAGGCACTTTGGTCAAGGGATGTTCCTGTCTCCAGAAAAGTATCCTGTGCTAAGAACCACTTTCTGGGGGAAAAAAAGGATAAAAGAAATGAGAGGTCATTTACGTCTATTATGAAATTTGGGAATTCCACACTGACCATTCCTTGGCATGATGCTTCTTCTTTTCCCTATCAGAAATCCCAGTTCAGATTAACGGATAATACTTGCTGTCTGTTGGTGGCAACACTGTCAAAAGGAGGCATAAGAGATTCTAACTTAATTCTGGTGTAGCCACATGGATTCTCTTGTTGGACTGAAATGATCCTAGATCATATGAATAGTTAGCACTGGTTTGAGTACACTTCTCACCATGTTCCCAACCAGCAGCCTATGTGGCCAAAGTGCAGTAAAAATGTACCGCAGTAACTTTTATAAAATGCCCCTATTCATCCTGCACCAAACATTTCTGGATTGAACATCTGAAGCTTAGTAGGAGATGACTGGAGGAAAGGTAAAGTTATAGCTACTAGTAAGGAACACCCGGATTGTGTGGCAGTGTAAAAAGAACTACAACCTTTGGAAAGAGAATCCCTTCTGGATTCAGTAGGTATAAAGGACAGAAAGATACTGATAATCATTACTTCCAAGAATGACCTCTGGAGGCTTTCACATGATGGGGAAAGCTTTCCCCAACTGTCCCAAACTGTAGCCACTATGCCTACCATCCACCATTGGATGTTTCTGACCATGATATAATTGTTACCCTCTTAGAAGTCTATCAGAAACAGCAGTTTCTGTTTGGGTCCAGCTCCCACATATCACACTCACTCACTCACACACACACACACACACACACACACACACACACATAACTGCGAATGTGTTCCCCATTGCATTTCCATAGTCGTAACTCAGTTATTCCATGGAACAAGTGAATATTATCTTGCCATGTCAACATCAGACTACCAGTACCTCCAAATAACAACCAACTTGAGCCTGTACCCTAATTTACACAGTCTTCACATTGTACACTTTGAAACAATTATTAACAATACTTCATTTCCATGTGCATCATTGACACTATACTGCTTCTGCAGAAACCAAGCATTAAACTGCATCCCACCTGAAAACACATTTATGTGCCTCTTAGGGGTGCTCATAAATATTTTCAAGTGTTTAAAAAATTACTTTAAATATGCCATGTAGCCCTCAAATGACTGCAGATACATCTCCAAAATAAGATTATCCTTCTGGGAGAGCTTCTCACAGGGATAAATGACTCATCATTTATGTACATTCTAAGGACAGTTATCCCTATAATGGGAGTAGTTCAACTAGAAAAAGTGATACAGAATTTGTCTCTGACTTTAGCTTAAGAGATCAAGGATAATATGTAGGTCTTAAAATTCTTTAAAGTCGGTCTCAACTTAGTGGTCATGGTTGTAATGAGTGCTAGAATCTAACACCTTAGATCTGTACTTTATGAGCTAAGGTAGAAACTGTGCAATCAGTAATACACTGCTAGATTAACGCCTCCAGCTAAGTGGCAAAGTCAACACACAAACTTAAGAAGGAAGCCATTTGGCTTTCTAGTGCAGACTTAGATTGTATAAGAAATTTATCCAGCAGGGCATGGTCAAGATTCATACTGCAATGGTACTCATTCTGCTGCTTCATAGTAAATGTAATTAAATGCTTCATGAGACATATTGAGTAAATTCTGTTCCAGTCTCTGTCAGATTAATCAAACTACAATGGTGTGGTATATTTCAGTGAAAATGTTCCCACCTGTCAATATGAAAAACATATATAATTGGAAAACAATTCTTTCTGGGTCTCTCACATTACTGCACATTTACAAGCTGAGATAACATCTACCTTAGTTCCAGACTATCTTTTCAAGGATATTTGTAAAACAAGAAGGCTTGGGATACAGAGATAGTACCTCTTTCTGGAGCATTATGCAGGCATAATAATTATAGTCCAATGGAGATAACATTTCCTGAAAAGCAAAGGGCAAGCAGGTTTATAGACCACTATAAAATAATCAGGTTCCCTGAGCTTGGAGCTCATCAACATTTATGCAAATACCTCTGTATGCACATGTCACCGGGTTCTCATAATGTTGCCATGTGAGAAATGAGTCTCAGGAAAACATGAAAAATATTATTGATACATTTACTATCACAATTACTGTTACAATTACTATAAATAATAAAAGAGTTCCTTATCTCTGACCCAGGAGTTTCATGTCTTCAGCATCCAAGAAACTTCAGCAAGCTGATCTTTCAGCTTTCAAAGTGGATAAAATCTTAGACCCTTCAGTCTTTGAAAGGATTGAAAGCAACCATTAAAACATATGCAAACTGGTATGGCTAAAAAGACAACAGATGGACTAAAATAAATTTTTTAAAAAATTAAATATTCTAAGAAAAAGGCAGAAAAGAAGGAACAGAAAAATTTAAAAAAATAAATAAAACTGAGGAGATAAATATAAATCAAAAAGACAGACACAAATCCAACAATATCTAATGTAGCACTCAATTGTTCATGTACAAAATGCTCCATGTAAAAGACAGAAAAATGTAACCCCTCCCCTCCAAAAACAGACATAAAATGTCAGAATTAATAACAAGCAAGACCCAATCATACAGTGGGTGACATTCTCATCATATATCAAAAATAAATAGCTTGAACATGACTTATCATTGATGATGTTAATCTTGATCAACTGACTGAGATAGTATTTGTCAAGTTTCTCTACTGTTAAGTTTCTTTGTTCTCCCTTTCCATTGCATCTCCAGATGCAAGTCACTGCAAATATATATAGACACACTGTGTGTATGTGTGTGTGTGTGTGTGTGTGTGTGTATTTTAAAATTTTTGATGTTTTATTTATTTTTGAGAGAGAGATAGAGTACAAGCAGGGGAGGGGCAGAGAGAGAGGGAGATAAAGAATCTGAAACAGGCTCCAGGCTCTGAGCTGTCAGCACAGGGCCCGACAAAGAGCTTGAACCTACAAACCTCAGGATCATGACCTGAGAAGTTGGATGCTTAACTGACTGAGCCANATATTAAGGGAAGGGAAGTCATGCTGCACCTTCTTAAAGGAGAAGTATCTATATACTTATTTGCAACTTTTTAATGAGATATTTGTCTATTATACTCCATTAATTTACTTATTCAATCAGTTATGTATATCATCTGTTTGGATGCATGGATATTTGCTATGTATGTTATAATTTAAGAATGTGTATTTTGCTTGCTCAAATTTGCACCAATTGCTCCAGCTCTGGCTATTGCGAGCTTTCTCAGTTATCTCATGTGTCCCCTTGACAGATACCCATCATTTTAGTTTTTAAACATTTCCTTACTTTCTGTCTCTACAAGAAGCTACAGGTTCAAATTTAATTAACTTATTAATAAATTATTGAAACATAAGAAAGACTTCTAATTTTTTTTTGCTTTTTCTAATATTTTTGAAATATGGTTAGAGGATGACGTCTTTACAATCATAAACATTTTATAATGGTTGAGATTCACTTTGTGGACAAATTATTAAACTTTGTGTTTTGTTTTGCAAATAACTACTTTTTGAATGTATTTGGAAGCTGTGTTATTAAGTGCATGTAAGTACTGACCATTATCTCATCCTTGTGAACACCCTCTCCTTTTTTTATTGTATAGTATACATCTAATACTGACTTCACTTTTACATATACTTTATGTTATCTGATTTTTTCTAAACATATACTTGATTTTTTTTATTAAGCTTGACATTCTATGAATTTAAAACTCAAATAGATTTAATGCTATTGTTTTTATTGTGGTTCCTTACTTACGAATCTACTTGTTATTCTATGTTTTCTATTTGCCACCCTTTTTCTTGCTCACTTTTCTATTTCCCAGCTTCTGTTTTATTACTCAGTCCCACTTCTTTGTAAGTTTGGCATTATATTTATCTCTTTGTAGTATCCAATCTTAAATTTTAACATGAAAATTTACCCTTATCTAAAGTTAATCAATATTTATAACATTTGCATGCTTGTTACTATGTTGTTTTGCATCTGTTTCCAATATTTGGTGATCCATTTACAGTCTCCAAAGGAGTCATTATTTCTATTTCATAATATGATTCTAATTCAATATATGGTATATGCTTATTAAAGTTGTTTAGGAAAAATAAATTGTTTACCAAATCTATCTTGCATTAGATTTTTTTCTGTTTCTGAATTGTATATTTCCAATATGTAGAAATTCTTACAATTTCTTGATTATATTCTCTTTCTCATTCTCTCTATTCTTTCCCTTTGAAATTCTATCAGTCTTACACTGAAACTTTGCATTATATCTCTCATGAATTTTAGTATCTCTAATTTTAATGTCTATAAATTTTACTTCTAGAATTCAGGATTAGTTTCATTATCTACTTGTTTATTTATTTTCATCTCTAGATTCTAGATAATTCTTCAAAGATGTCAGTTCTTTTTTTGTATTCTTTTCACATGACTTATAGATTTTCCTCATATCTTAATCATATTAAACATACCGATTCCATAATCTCTTCCATGTTGTATTACTATGGAAATCTGTTATTTATCTTGTCAGAAAAATCTAACTTATACAGGCTGTTTCTCTTTTGGAACTCTACAAGTGTTTGTGGGGTTACGTCTCCATATTTCTTACTGTGTTAATTATGTCAAAGGACCAAAGGATATCACTACCATGAGACCAGTTTTTATATTACCTTATTGTGGCTGATTCATGGACCAAATGAATACAGTAAATACTCTATAATTGAAAACCATATATTGTGCAGGCCAATAACTATATAATTTCATAGTTTCAGGATAGAGGAATATTTTTTCTACCTAGAGACCAGGATATTTTTCATTTAATCATTTCCTCTGAATATCTCAGATTTATACAGTAGTATGCATTCCATCTCCATATTTTTCACAGTCCCAGGATCTCCTCTCCTTCTTTGCACATTAAGAAACCTACCCCAATACCTGTGAACCTTGAAAACAGAAAATAAATAATGACAAGACAACCAATTCCTATAAGGGAAAAATAAGCACAGCCAATCCACACTATCATACTTCCCATCCCAGATTCTTTCCATAGTGTATCCTATTTAATAATGACAACAACCTTATGAGGTGAAATTCATTCAAACCAATCTTCAAGTATGGAAATCAAGTCATAGAAACGTTAATCAAGTTAACTAAATAGTAACAGACTTGAAATTTGAAAGAATATCTAATTATAAAGTTGATCAATTTAACAAACTCCTCTACACTGAAGAATAAGGTGGGCCAAGTAGTTTAGATAGATAGATAGATAGATAGATAGATAGATAGATAGATAGATAGATAGAAAGAATATTCTGCATAACAAACTGATAAATTATCCAATATATACTTAGTAAGGTTTTTGTTTTATTTTACTTTATTTTATTTTATTTTTTTAATTAATTAATTTTTTTTTTTTTGAGAGAAAGAGAGCGAGCACAAGCAAAGGAGGCACAGAGAGGAGAACTAGAATAGCAAGGAGACTCTGTGCCATCAGCACAGAGCCCGGTACGGAGCTTGAGCTTATAAACCATGAGACTANCCTGTCTCATAAGGTTTTTATTTTATTTTATTTTATTTTATTTATTTTTACATTTATTTACTTATTTATTTTGAGAGAGAGAGAGGGAGAGAGAGAAAGCATGAGTTGGGGAGGAGCAGAGAGACAGAGTGAGAGTGAGAATCCAAAGCAGGCTCTACACTGTCAGCACAAAGCTTGATGCAGGACTCAAACTCAAACTGTGAGGTCATGACGTGAGCTAAAGTGGGATGTTTAACTGACTGAGACACTCAGATGCCCAGGTGTTTATTTTAAATTGTTAATTTGATATAATTCATGTTTCAAGGGCAAATCTTATGACCACCAAATATTTTTTTTTCTTAAATTGAATCATACATATACTCTCTTGCTGCTTTCTTTTCTTTACTATTAAATTCCATATCTTTAAATATGATAAAGGGCTGACAGATGTCATCTCCAGAAAAGGTCTATTTTCAAAACCTGTCAGTCCAAATATTACTAGCAACTCATTGTAATCGTGGCTTTGTAACACAAACAATTGGTTAATGAGCAACACCGTGTTGTTTTGTGAGACTGACTGAAGTTGAAATTAATCTGAATCATTTATGTAGCTCAGTTCAATGTATGCATCTTCAAAATCCATGTCTATTATAAGCAAGACTACGGTAAGACCTAGTAGTCATTATTTTCACTAAGCTTATAGGTGGCTTAATTTTTTGAGATTTTAAGACTGTCTCCTTTACTTTTAGATGAGAAAACTATAGTGTATATGTTTGATATGACTTGAGAAAGGTAAATTAAGCACTGGAGAGAGGAAACCTATTAATCATGAGTCACACATCTTAGTAATTAATAATAATAAAGTACTAAGAAAAATCACACACATAAACATGTATTTGTATATGTATGTGTATAGGTAACATTTCTCATAGTTTCATATAGCTTTCCCAGTACTTTAGGTTCTTTTCAAATATTCATAAATAGAATATTTGTTGGGGATTTTTATATTCTCAAATGAGAAGGAAAACTTAGTTGGCCTGCATTGTTTAATTTCTCATAGGCTTATTTTATTAATTTCTCTGCTGGTTGTTGAGAACTATAACAATGAAAAATAGAAATAGTTAATCAGTTGCAGATTCTCAGTAATTACCAAAAGTTAATTAGAATTATTAAGATAACAAACATGCACACATAATGCTCTTGTTGATAAATTTTAACTACATTTAATAAGGAAATCCAAGACTGAACCAATCTCATAAATTGTTTTACGCTATGTTAATGCTGTTTCTGGCTGTTCAAATTAAATATTGATAGGCTGTCCTCTCAGAAAGGGTTAGACAAAGACATTTTACTTATTTCAAAGCCTAAAAGCCAAAATACAGCCAATCTAGAAATAGTATGTTAAATTGTTAAATAGTAAAAATGAACATAATTATGTTTTCAGTTCCACTCTCATCTGCTGAAGAGGAGAAATAATGTGATGGGACTGAGACTACACTGGTTCGTCAATTCGTTGCTCATGTTATGTTTTAAGTGTCAGTAAATACTTAAGTAAAATGTTTAGTTTTCATTGCAAATGAATAAGTTAAATAAAGTATTAATAGTAATTAAAAATAACTAAAGAGGGGCACCTGGGTGGCTCAGTCGGTTAAGCGTCCGACTTTGGCTCAGGTCATGATCTCACAGTTCCTGGGTTTGAGCCCCACTTCGGGCTCTGTGCTGACAGCCAGCTCAGAGCCTGGGGACTGTTTCAGATTCTCCATCCCCCTCTCTCCCTGACCCTCCCCTGCTCACGCTGTCTGTCTGTCTGTCTCTCTCTCTCTCTCACTCAGAAATAAATAAAACATTATTAAAAAAAAATAACTAAAGACAAATCATTGCTCTTCCTGAGTATATATTTTATTCTCAAGATTGTTTTGTATCAAAGAAAGATCCTGTTCTTCAAAAAGTTTATAGTTGCCACAAATATCAGACAAATATAAATGAAATCATCTGTACTATAAATATGTATTATTATCTTTGTTTCATACTATTATTATATAACCTTTCAAGTAAGAAGCTATAATAGTGAAATTTTCAGAGTTAATAAGAATGATATATAAACAGTCTAGATTATATATTTTTTAAATATATGCTTCAAAGTATAATTTATTTTTCATGTTAAAAAAAGCAGTATTGTTTGATCCACCAATAAGCAAGCAAACACATGAATAAAGAAAGCATATTAAGTGAAAAAATATAAAAATCTGAATGCGTTGTTTTCCTATTATCTATATTTGAATAAAAGTAAAGAAATTCACATATGCTGTACATTATTTGTCTATTTCTCCAGTGTCACATTGTTCTTTAAACTACTATTCCATTTTACGCTAACTTCAAAGCTGAGCCAGCATGTTAAACTCACGCAGACTGTGGAATTTGTTACGGTTGACCCCTAGGAAACTAATACAGTTACTAATTTCCAGATCATTCATCATTACTTTTTTAGCAGGCTAGTTCAAGACAACACAAAAAGCGGTGTGATAATTTTATCTCCGAGATGGCACCCAGAGCTGTGATTAAGTTAAATTACAAAACAGCTTGATTAAGTAATATTATCATCATCACCTCTACCATTCTTGTCATTTTATCTATCAGGCAATTTTTGGCTAGAAGGAACTTTGTCATTAGTTATTAAGCTTTGTAAATCTCCAACATAAAATTTTAAGCCAGTTCTGTATTGAATAATTTCTGCAAGTCCCTGTGAATCAGTCTATGCTATGCTTTATCCTATAGACTTAGAATTTTACTGCTTATTTTATAGGGAGAAGAGTCTATGCATTTGTATACTGAGAAGAGTAAAATGTAATGAAGTTGCAGAAAATTGAAGACTGGGACATGTAATGTTTATGTGGTCATATTTCTTCCCTCATTTTGCTAAGATCTATCAACGTGTGTATTAGGAGACCTAAGTAGAATAGTGACAGAGAAAAGATGAAAATCAGGATCTCCTACTCCTATTTTCCCTAGTCAAGAGTGAGCATTACTTGCAACATCTTAAGTATTCATTTCCACTCCTGTAGGGACATGCACTTAACACACACAAACACAGGTGGAGAAAGGTGGTTGGGGTGAACATGGAGGAGGGCTTGAAAGAGTCTCAGAACAAAAATGCAGGAATGAGGAGAGAAATAAAGAGGACATGCATAATGTTCTAATGATCTGATACTCCCTTACATTTTTACCATCTCCCTCTAACTACCAATTCTTACCTTTATTTGAATAATAAAGGCATTAACATTCCACTGTTTATTGAGGTTTCAGACCCTCCCTCAAGACAACCATTAAAAGAATGAGGCAGCCCTTAAGACTTAACAGCCATTATTTTTCATTTAAAAAGCTTGTTGGTGGCTTATAGTTTTAAGATTTTAAGACTATCTCCCTTATTTTTAAGGTGTAGAAACTATGACGTATTACATGACTTGAGAAAGTCAAACAGAACAGCGGCATTTGTTTAAGTACATGCTCTGGTCCTACAAATTGTTGAGCTTTGAAGTCAGGGGCCACAACAAAGAACAAAATACAATCTGTATTAAATCCAGAAAATAAGACCTATGTATCTAAAATAATCCTAGATAAGAAACATCCCTGATAAGGACTTATTTTAAATAAGCTAAAAAAAAAACTCTGCAAGGCAAAAAGGGTTGCCTTTATTTGTAAAGAAAGAGTCCTACATTTGAAGGAAATGTGCATTCAGTTGACAACAGTGGAGGGCAAAGGCAAGCTAAAGCAGTCCACAAGCAGGGCAGAGCATCTATATGGAAAAGAACTATAAAAAGATACACTAGGGTAAAAATGAGACAATCTTTAATAAGAAATGAAGATCATCCTCAAAGCAGTTCAGAACTAAGAACTCAGGAAAAATAAGTTTCAATAGTAAAGATAGGATCAGACAGACAAGACAGACAAATTGAGAAGTTTGTCTTGATAAGGAACAGGAAATGTTTATAGAAGCACTTTCTTAGAATAGTCAATCAGAATTGGAAAAGATGAACTAGAGAGAACTAGAGCTAGAATATTATTGCAGGAAGCAAAGGGAAAATTAAACTGGAAAGACGAGAACAAATATGATTGGGTAATTGATTAAGATGGTGAACCAGAAAGATAAAGTCCACTGGTCTCTAAGAATGACATCTGAGTAGACTGAACGTTGTGCTCTACAAAATATCACTCATCTAAGGTGGCAAGTAGAGACGCTGAAATCCATTTGATAAGCCTTTGCCAGAGCAGTACTTTGTCTGTTTTTTCTTTGTTTGTTTGTTTGTTTTGTTTTTCTGTTTTGTAATTCATCAGCTCAGGGTAGGGAATACCCTTTCTATTTTATACTCTAATTTGCGAGGGTGTGTTTGTCACTTAGTTAATACTGCAGCACACGCTGACTACTCATATAAAGAATGTGGCCATGGGTGGCTTGGTCAGTTAAGTGTTTGACACTTGACTGTGGCTCAGGTCATGATCTCCCAGTTGTGAGAGACAATGCCCTGCGTTGGGCTCTGTGCTGAACTTGGAACCTGCTTGAGTTTCTCGCTCTCCCTCTGCCCCACTCACCTCCCTCCTTCCCTTCCTCCCCCTCTCTCTCTCTTTCTCAAAAATAACTACTAACTAACTAAAAAAGTAAATAAATCACTATAAAGAATGTGGCCAAAAAATAACAAAGATGAAAATAAAACCAAAATACCTAGAGAAACACTGTATTTGTGACAGAAGTTGGTTAAAAATTATATTGGAATTGTTATAAAGGAGAGAATTCCAAGACACTTTGTCTCATGGTCAACAGGAAAGTGAAGATACAGATAAGGGGAGGGTCCTATATGGTGTTTAACATTTGAGGGTAAAGGAGGCAGCATTAGTAGTGAAGTCTGAAGAGTCTTCTCTGGAAATGAGTTTAGAGGAAAACCAGAAAAGACTGAGGACTCAGCTTTGAGATTTATCCAAAAGTTAATGCTTGAGACTTTTAAAAGGAAACAGCAAAGGAACCATTAAAGAATATACAAGAGAATGAGGAATATTTAAAATATGAAGAATTCAAGAAATAATTTGTGATTAGCAATGCATACAGCAAAGGAAGATGAAATGTGATAAAATCTAAATAGAAATTTTTAAAAATGTTTTTTTATTTATTTCTGAGCGAGAGAGAGAGACAGCGTGAGCAGGTGAGGGTCAGAGAGAGAGGGAGACACAGAATCTGAAACAGGCTCAAGGCTTTGAGCCCACTGTCAGCACAGAGTTCGACGCTGGGCTCTAACCCAAGAACTGTGAGATCATGACCTGAGCTGAAATATGACGCTTAATCGAATGAGCCACCCAGGTGCCCCTAAATAGAATTTTTTTTAATTATCTAGAAAAATACTAATTTTCGTTTGAAAAGTATAATGAAAAGAACGTTAGATTCTAGATTATAAGGAAAATAGTGGTTGAAGTGGAAGTAAAGAGGCAATTTCTAAAATTTGGCTGTGAAAGAAACAATAAAGGAGCCGTAATTCAGTAAAGTGTAGCAGTTAAGAGATTGGGCCTGGGATTAGCAAAATTTCAGGTTGAAATATGAGCTTTGGCAGTTATCTACTCGGTTACCATGGGCAATAAATCAACTGCTCTGAATTTGTTTCCTCATCTATAATACTAAAAACTTTATGGCTTATAATGATAAAATGAAATAAAGTATATAGTTTATCTTTAATTTTTTAACTGTATTCATTTATTCTAAGAGAGAGAGATAGAGACAGCATAAGCAGGGGAAGTTCAGAGAGAAGAAGAGACAGAATCCTAAGCTGGCTTCACACCATCCGTGCAGAACCTGATGTGGAGCTTGAACTCATGAACTATGAGATCATGACCTGAGCGAAGATCAAGAGTTGGACAATTAACCCACTATGCCACCCAGGTGCCACAAGAATAATTATATTTTAATTGGTAGCTGAAGCCCTAAATCAGATTATACAAACAACTCATATAGTAATTTTTAATATAAAAACTCCCATAAACCACAATATACATAATTTTGTTTATAGAACCCAATATAGTGATACACAAAATATAATTTTTGTGTATCTAATTACATACAAATTTACCTCTTCTTCACTCTTTTTCTTTTAGTTTGCACTAAGAAGGTCATATTAGTTTGTTAGGGCTACTAAAACAAAGTACCAGAGTTTGAGTAGCTTAAGTAACAAAAATCTATTTTCAAAGTTCAGGAGTTTAAAAGTCTGAGATTAAAATTTGAAAGAATTACTTCCTTATGCAAGTCATAAGAGAATGATCATTTCCAAGCCGGTCTCCTCAACTTGCAGATGGCCATTTTTCCCTGTCTTCACATCATTTTCTCTCCTAAATTTCCTCTTCTATGAGGAAACTAGTCATTGGATTAGGGTGCATCCTAAAGATCTCATTTTAGCTGACTCACCTCTTTAAAAACCCTACCTGTGATACAGTCACATTCTGCAGTACAGGGTGGGGTGAGATGTTGACATATGAATTTGGGGGGCATGAAGTTAAGCCCATACTACAGAAATAACTGAGTTTCTGTTAATTCATTACACTACTGTTCGGAAAGATATCTTTGACAGAATAAGCCTTCAGTATATGATAGCTACTATTGCTAAAATGAACACCTCTGTAATGATTTTGAATTTTTAAAAGTACAAACTGGGAAAGTGAAACCTTGTTAACATAAATTTCCAAAAATAGAAAGTTGAAAGAAAATTTTCCAAAATAAAAATACTGAGTATTTTGAATCATGGCACATTCTATATAAACAGACATTTATAGGTTCCATCGCCTTTTAAGATAATTACCCAATATTGCTCAGTTATAAATAAACATGTCAAATATTTATATATCCATTATGCAGTTGATAAGAAAAAAATCTTGGAAAAACAAGTTAAACAATAACTTTTGTTTTTTTAAACAAACTTTAAAAAGTTTCAAACTTTAAAAAGTTTTTAAATAACTTTTTTTAAATTTTGTTGCTGTTTATTTATTTTTGAGAGACAGAGCACAAGCATGAAAGTGGTAGAGAGAGAGGGAGACACAGAAGCAGGTTGCAGACTCTGAGGTGTCAGCACAGAGCCGATGGGGGGCTTGAACTCATGAAGAACCACAAGATCATGACCTGAGCCAAAGCTGGATGCCTAACCAAGTGAGCCATCCAGGTGCCCCAAATGATAATTCTTATTTTAGTAGTTTCATAAATTATGTAACTATGAAGAGTCCAACCTTCATAATATTAGTCTACTAGAAGCACTATCTTCAAGGTGTGAAAGGGATGAACTATCTTCCTTGGATTGTATATTTACACAAACTACCATTCAAGTCTAAGAGCAACTAGCAAAGGCAGAATACCTGGTATCAAATTTACACCCCCTCTTGTCTACTCACTGTTAAAAAAAAATAGAAGTTTAGGGGCACCTGATGGCTTAGTCGGTTAAGCGTCTGAGTCTTGAGTTCAGCTCAGGTCATGATCTTAGGGTCATGCTCAAGCCCCATGTTGGGCTCTGTGCGGAGCATGGAGCTTGCTTAAGACTCACTCTCTGCTCACACATGTACACACTCCTCTATCTAAAATTTAAAAAAAAAATTAGTTTAAAAAATATATACAAAACAACGGTTTCCATACATCAGAAACCAACCAACATTGTGCCGCATTCCTTGCCAGAAAGGGAGTTCATGAAATGAGCCTCCTCACAGCCACCATGGTTTTCTCCCTGAAGATACTTTAGAAACTACTCTGCCATGAAACAGAGCCCATACAGAGAGTAGCAGTCTCACTGGCTGTGGGGACAAAGATCACTGTTCAACAAAGCCCAGTGGAGCACCTGGGTGGCTCAGTCAGTTAAGCATCCAACTTCAGCTTAGGTCATGATTTCACAGTTCGTGGGTTTGAGCCCTGCACTGGGGTCTGTGCTGACAGCTAGGAGCCTAGAGCCTGCTTTGGATTCCATGTCTCCATCCCTCTCTGCTTCTCCTCCACTCATACTCTCTCCTCTCTCAAAAATAAATAAAACATAAAAAAATTTAAAATATGAAAGCCCAAAAGCTTTCTGTATAACAATTGTAGGCAGGTCCTTGGCCAACTCTGAAGGTAATTGCTTACAGAACAAAACTCTAGAAATTCAAAATGTAAATTAAAGAAGATGGAAAGTTCAAGAGATAAGCAGAGATTTCCAAGACAAACAGCATTGAAAAGACAATAAGACTTAGTTCAAGTCAGAGTATAAAGTCTTTGGAAACGCTCCATGTTTTCACTTGAAATCCCACAAAGACTCTTTCCTTGAAGTAAGACCGCATCCTAAGTATAATGGCAAATTTGAAAAAGACTCAGTTTCTGTCAATTCCAGGGAGGACACTGAGAGGACTACTAAGCCCTGAGCCCTGCTACCAGGTTTGCCTAGCTCAGGCTGCACGCCTTGTCCTTTACTTGCTGTGTGTCAACTCATCACTGTGCTCTTAAAATATTCCAGATGGTGTTACTTTCCAGTCTCAGCTTAGGTCTGCTTAGCTTGGAGTAAAACTTACTAGAATATGGTGTTTCAATAAATGGCCTCTGGGCTAGTCTCAGTTGCCATGTTGCTGTGGGGACCCAGATTCCTGTTGTGAAGCCAGCAGCTATTCTCAGTCTGACTTGACAAAAATCTAAGAACCTGTCTGGTTCCCCTCTTCTTCTCCCTCCTCCAGCCTAGATTTTCTGTCTTCATGTCAGAAACAAATACATGACTTGAATCTCCATACACGTACCCAAAAAGAAAAAGACCCATTCTAATGCAACCTAAAATCAAGCCTGTAAACTAAAGAAAGTCATGTCCAGTCACTGATATGTAAACAGCTTGAAGCTGTCACTCCCATCCTCACAAGTAAAAGCTAAACAAATCAATAATTTTTTTTAGATCCATCAGACAGCTGAGGTCATACAGCAAACTTATGCCCTGGGAACTGGAAACAAGTGATTACAAAGAATCAGAGCTTCACATGAGCAGAAGTTGCGAGAGCCGGCCGGCAACTGGTAGGAAAACAAATTTAAGTGAACAAGCACTACAAATTGAAGTCCATGGTTTTTCTTTGTTTGTTGGGGTTTTTTTTGGTGAGGAAGGACATTTTCTGAGATTTATCTCCAGGAACATACCAGGCTGTCATCAAAAAAGACAGGAGAAAACCTTTCATAANAAGAGACCGTGCAAACTTGCTTTAACCTCACCAGGAGTTTTCTCGACTAGTGGGCTCAGAATGGCTCCCAACAAGTGTGTAGGGGGGAGAAGTAACTATTTTTTTTTAGATATTTCCAGAGCATTCTGTTTTCTGCCTGCCCTAAAGGGAAATCACTTTACCAGAGTCTAACCAACCTATGGGAAGGAAAACACCCAACTCCATATACCTTTAGCCATCTTCTTAATCAGATAAACCTAAACTAAAGGCCTATTTATTGTCATTCTTACTATCTAATGCATGATGTTCAGCTTTCAATAAAAAAAACTATAATGTATGCTAAAAAGGCAAGATAAAAATAATTCGAAGAGACAAAGCATGTTAACAGAATAAGACTAAGATATGGGAGAGCTTTTGGAAATTTCACATCCACAATTTAAAATAACCATGGCTAATATGCTAAGCATTCTAAAGGAAAAGTGAAAAACATGCAAAAACAGGTAGACAATATAAGTAGAGATGAAAACTCCAAGAAAGAATCAAATATTCCATTTTATTTTCAACAATTCTATCATGTATATAGGAAAAGATCTCTTTTGACTTTTCCTCATTTTTATTTTTTAGTATCTAAACCTTGTGATGATTCTTAAATTTGTCACTTAAAGTCTTCTCCTGGTTTTAGAAAATTTGTAGCTATAATTTACTGAGTTTGGGTTGTTGAAGTTTCTACAATGTTTACCATAGAATAGCAGAGGGGAAAGTGCTGCACAAAGGAAGTGTCCCAGAAACCTGCAATGGAATGCTCCCACATGTCCTTGACGGAGGGCTAGACGATGCAGGCATAGTATAATCTCTAGGAGTTCAAACAGAGAGCAGTCCCTGAGAACACAATAGCCATCAATCGCAATTTCCCTAGAACTGAGGGACTTCCCAGAACAAGCAGCCTTCAGTTTTAAAACTGGGACAGTCCTGAACAAACCAGGATGAATTTGGTCATCTTAACTGGGAAGTAGAAAGTCGAAGAGAGCTATGAAAGAATGTGCAATGTTGGAAGATATTGGTGCTCTGAGGCAGGTAGAGTGGGAAAGTCTCACTAAGTAAATTTAGTTAGGATCTAAAAAAGCATAACTCAGAAGCAAGGATCATAGTCTGTATCAAGGGTCGTATTATAGAAATAAGGACAAAAATTATACTGATGGGGCATTCTGGGTGGCTAGTCAGTTGAGCGTTTGACTCTTGATTTTGGCTCAGGTCATGATCCCAGAGTCATGGGATCAAGTCCTGCATTGGGCTCTACACTGAACATGGAGCCTGCTTAAAATTCTCTCCCTCTCTCTGTCTCTCAACTAAAAATTTTAAAAATTTTATGCTGGCAAATTCTAACACAATCATTAGCCTATCTTGACAGGTTCATTAAAGTCAGGAAACAACTTACCAACTTTCAGAAAAAAAAATTTAACATTTACCACCTATAAAGGAAGAGAACACATTCCAGATTCAAGGTAGCAAAATGGCCACACTGTCAAATACACAATTTTCAAAAGTACTAGACATGTAAATAAGCAGGAAATCATGATCCATAATCAAGAGAAACATTAGTTTTAACAAGAAGAAACTTCAAGGTGACACACATGTTATAAATTAACAGACAAGGACATTAGGGCAGGTTACTATACACACTGATTTCTCCATCATGGCACTATTGATATTTTGGACCAGATAATTTGTTGTAGTGGCTTTCTATGCACTATAAGAATTTCAGCATCATCTGTGGCCTGTACCCACTAATGCCAATAACAATTCTCTCACTCAAGTTGTAACATTGCAAAATTTCTCAGACATTACCAAATATTCCCGGGGGGGGGATTTTTCTCCCAATTAAAAACCACTTCTGTACACTGGAAAAGAGAGTGATTATCAAGATATAGAGTTAAGTGGAGAAAAAAAATGAACTGAAGAATAACATGAATGGAATCCTCACTTCTTTGTAAAAAGAGGGAGAAATGCATGTATATTTGCATATACTAGAAAGATGAACTAAAATGGATTATGATGGTTATTCTATGGAAAGAGAGGGAACAAGTTATAGGAGACAGGGATAGAAGTGAAATTTCTCTGAATATAACTTGCTGCATAGTTTAAACATAAGAAATATAAATATTTACATTTCAAAAATACAATTATACAAAAAGAAAAAAATGTCTAATATTTTTTTAAATGTTTATTTTGAGAGAGAGAGAGAGAGAGAGAGAGAGAGAGCGCACAGGTGTATGCACTAGGGAGGAGCAGAGAAAGAGAAGGAGAGAGAATCCCATTGCCAGTGCAGAGCCCAACATGGGGCTTGACCTCAAGAACTGTGAGATCATGACCTGAGGCAAAATCAAGTATCAGATGCTTAACTGACTGAGTCACTCAGGTACCCCGATACCTAATTTTTTTAAAAAAACATTTTTAATGTTTCATTTATTTCTGAGAGAGAGAGAGAAAGAGACAGAGAGAGAGAGAGCGTGAGCAGGAGGGTCAGAAAGAGAGGGAGACAAAGAATCTGAAGCAGGCTCCAGGCTCTGAGCTAGCTGCCAGCACAGAGCCAGACACGGGGCTCGAACCCACGAACCATGAGATCATGACCTAAACTGAAGTCAGAGGCTTAACCAACTTAGCCATCCTGGTGCCCCACCTAAAATTTTTAATGGAAATATATTTAATCACAGCAGAAAAAAGCTGTTAAAGTGATTTTCTTGCATAGTATTTTGGCTGCACATGCGTAAAGGCATACAGATCCTAGTGAAAATGGAGCTATGGGGAAAAAAAAAAACCCCTTCCAGTTTAACTTCTAATTATAATTACTAGTAGTAGCATTTTCAAACTAATTTATAATACTGTAGGATAATGGAAATCAGAATTAGAGATACCTAGCATACTAGGTATGACAAATAAAGTCATTAAATATTTAATTCACCTTTCCTTTTATAAACTTTCCTTCAAAAAAAAGGGTAACTTCTAGGGGCACCTGGATGGTTCAGTCAGTAAAGCATCCAGCTTCAGCTCAGGTCATGATCCCGTGGTCCGTTAGCTTGAGCCCTGCATCAGGCCTGTGCTGACAGCTCAGAGCCTGGAACCTGCTTCAGATTCCATGTCTCCCAATCTTTCTTACCCTCCCCCATTCACAGTCTGTCTCTCTCTGTCTCTCAAAAATGAATGAATGTTAAAAAAAATTTTTGAAGATGGAAAGCTTCAACCAAAGAATTCTAGCTAATAAATGTGGGGGAAGCTATACGATTAGAAAATCCATACTTTACAATTCTAATAGTTTTTTTACTTAATGATTATCATCAGAGAAAATATTGGATGAAAAAACTGATAGGGAACTTCAATAGGGAAATCAGTCTTAAATAGTTATAACTTTTATTTATAGACTAAAAAAAAAGTTAAATGATACCAAGGATATAAACAGATAAATCCAAAATGTAAAATATTCCACAAAAAAATACCTAACTCTTCTGGAACAATCAATACCAGGATTTAAAGGAAGAGTGATTTTTATAGATGAAAGGAGATTTTAAGAGATCAAGCAAACAAAAGTAATATGTAGTTACTATTTGGAGTGTAATCAAAGCACCTGTCAAAAGACAGTTTTGAAACAGGTAGAGCAATTCAATTTTGTACTATTAAGTTATATTAAAGATTTACTCATGATTTTTGTCAGCATTATGGCTATATAATATGCCCTTATTACTTTTAGGAACATCTTATAGAATATACAGAAAAATGGCATAAGTCTGGAATTGGTTTTAAAATATGACAACAGAGAGAAAAAGAAAGACAGATGAAGCAAATGATGTAGAATTTTGATAAATGCTGAATCTGGATGATGAATACATATGGGTTAATTGTACTAGACTTGCTATTTTCATTTATTTGTGAAAATTCTAACAGAATAAAGAATAAAAACTCATTTGATCATCTCAGATGTAGAAAAAGCATTTGACAAAATTCAGTAACTTTCCCTATAAAAACTCTCAACAGATTAGGTATAGAAAGAATGTGCTTCAATATATTAAAGGCCATATATGGTATGGGCCATTCTGACAGGTGTGAGGTGACATCTCATTGTAGTTTTAATTTGCATTTCCATGATGATTAGTGTTTTGAGCATCTTTTTTCCGTGTTTGTTGGCATACATTGATTCCACTTCTAGAAATTTAAACGGAGAAAACAAAAACACTACATTAAAAAGATATATGCACCCTAAGCTTATTGCTACAATAAAGCTATTTATAATAGCCAAGATATGGAAACAACCTAAGTATATATATCAAATATATGTATGTATATATGGTGTATATACACAATGGAATATTACTTTGTCATAAAAAAGAAGGAAATGTTGCCATTTGTGACAACATGGGTGGGACCTGGAAGGTATAATGCTGAAATAAGTCAGAATGAGAAAGACAAATACCATATAATTTGTTTGTTCAAATACAAATGAACAAACAAAACAAAAACAGTCTCATAAAGACAAAGAACAAACTGGTAGTTTTTAGAGGGTGGAGGGTATGAAAACAGGTGAAGTAGGTGAAAAGGATTAGGAGGTCCAAAATTAGTTATAAAATAAGTCATTGAGATGTGAAGAAGCACAGGGAATATAGTCAATGATCTAATAAATTTGTACAGTGACAGATAATAACTATGAACATTTCATCATGTATGTAAATGTTGACTATGTTGTGTGCCTGAAACTAATATAATATTTTATTTCAAATATACTTCAATTAAAGATAAAGAAATAAATTAAAAAAATAAAGGCCACATATGATAATCTAACATCATATTGAGCAGTGAAAAGCTAAAAATGTTACTCTAAGATCAGGAACAAGACACAGGCGTCCAGTCTCACACTTCTATTCAAGATTCTACTGGAAGTCCTAGTCAAAGCAATATATCAAGAAAAAGAAATAAACGGCACCCAAATTGTAAAGAAAAAGTTCTATTGTTTCTCTTTACAAATAACATAAACTTCTACATAGGAACCCCTTAAGAGTCTAACACACATATACAAAAATTAGAATAAAGGAATTCAGTAAAGTTGCAGGGCATAAAATCAATATACAAAAATCAGCTGCATTTCTATATACCAACAAGGAACGATCTGAAAAAGAATTTATGAAAGCTATGAAAGCAATCCCATTTTCAATACCAACAGAAAGAATAAAATATTTAGGAATAAATTTAATGACATGGCAGTGAAAGATCCATACTGTAAACTACAAGACACTAATGAAAGAAACTTAAGAAGACAAAAATAAATGGAAAGATAAAGCATGTTCATGGACTCAAAGATTTAATATTGTGAAAATGACCATACAGGGGCACTTGGGTGGCTTAGTCGGTTAAGCATCCGACTTTCGCTTAGGTCATGATCTCGCGGTTCGTGGGTTCGAGCCCCGCGTCGGGCTCTGTGCTGACTGCCAGCTCAGAGCCTGGAGCCTATTTCAGACTGTGACTCCCTCTCTCTCTGACCCTCCCCTGCTCACGCTGTCTCTCTCTCTCTCCTAGAAATAAATAAAACATTAAAAAAAAAAAAAAGAAAGAAAATGACCATACTATCCGAAACAATCTACAGATCCATTGCAATCCGTGTCAAAATTCCAAGGACATTTTTCACAGAAATAGGAAAAATTCTCTAAAAGGCAAATGGAACCACAAACAACCCCACTCGCCAGAAAAATTTTGAGCAACAACAAAGCTGAACTCATCACACAAACTGATTTCAAATTATACTACAAAGGTATAGTTCTCAAAACAGTATGGCACTGCCATAAACACACACACATAAACTAACAGAACATAATAGAAAGCCCAGAAATAAACCCACATATGCACCGTCAATAATCTCTGACAAGGATACAGAGAATACACAATTGGAAAATAAAAGTCGCTTCAATAAATGCTACTGGGAAATCAGAATATCCCAATATAGAAGAATGGTATTGAACTCTTTCATTATACCACTCACAAAACTTAATGTGAAATAGATTAAAGACTTAAATTTAAGATCAGAAACCATAAATCTCCTAGAAGAAATCTTAGGGTAAAAGTTCCTCGACATTGGTCTTGCCAATGATTTTCTGGATATGATACCAAAACACACAGGCAGCAAGATCAAAAATCAACAAGGGAGACTACATCACACTAAAAAGCTTATACAAGAAAGGAAACAATTGACAAAATGCAAAGTCAACCTATGAAATGCAGAAAAAATATGCAAACCATACATCTGATAAAGGTTTAATATCCAAAAAATATAAAAATAACTCTTACAACTTAATAGCAAAAAATCAAATAACCTACTTACATTGTTCAAAGGGCCTGATATTTTTCCAAGAACAGCATACAAACGGTCAACAGGCAGATGAAAAGGTGCTCAACATCACTAATCATCAGGGAAACACAAATTAAAACCACAATGAGATATCAACTCTTATCTATTAGAATAGCTACTATTGAAAACTCAAGAATAATAGTGTTTGTGAAGATGTGGAGAAAAGAAAACCCTTCTCTGTTCATGGGAATATAAATTGATATAGTCATTATGGAAGATATTATGAAGGTTCCTCAATAAACTAGAAATAGAACTATCATATGATCTAGTAATCCAACTCCTGGATTTATATTCAAAGGAAAGGAAATCAGTATCTTGAAAAGATATCTGCACTCTCATGTCCATTGCACCATATTCACAATAGGTAAGGTAGGGCAACAACCTTATGTTCATCAACAAATGAGTGAAGAAAAATATTATACACACACATACACACACACATATATATGCACACACTATAAATATGCATACAATGTAATATTATTTAGCCATAATAAAGAAGGATAACCTGTCTTTTTTGACAAGATGGGTATCTTGTAAAACAAATATTAACTGAAATAAGCCAGACACAGAAAAATGAACACTATATAATCTCACTTATATGTGGCATGTAAAAAAAGTTAAACTCAGACGACCTGGGTGGCTCAATAGGTCAAGCATCCAACTCTTGATTTGGGATCAGGTCATAATCGCATGGTTCATGGGTTTAAGCCCCACGTCGGGCTCTGCATTGTGCCACTGTACAGAGCCTGCTTGGGATTCTCTCCTCTGCCTCTCTCTCTGCCCCTTTCCCACTCTCTCACACACACACACACATACACATACACACACACACTTTCTCTTTTTCTCTCTCTCCCTCAAAATAAATAAACTTTTAAAAAAAGTTAAACTCATGGAATCAAAGAGTAGACAGTGGTTGCCAAGGGCTGGGGTTGGAGGCTGGAGACAGGGATATGTTGGTCAAAGGGTATAAACTTTCAGTTATAAGATGAATAAGTTCTGGGGATCTAATATATAACATTAGTGATTATAGCTAACAATACTCTGTAGCATATTTGAAATTTGCTATAACAGTAGATGTCCAGTGTTCGTTACACACACTTACATACATACACACCCATATACACATACACAAATGCAGAAAAGGAACTGAGGAAATGGATGTGCAATTAACCTGGTTGTGTAATCATTTTACAATATATACATATATTAAATCATCACATGGTACACCTTAATTAAAATCATGCTGTACAACTTAAAAAATATAATAAAAAACATGAATGAATGTCTTTGAATATATTTTGAAGAATATTCAATGACATGGGAAAATTAAATGGAATAAAAAGGTTATTATACATGGCCCCAATTTTCTTATCTTTCTCTAGGTGGTAATATTATAAATGATTTTTTCATTAAACATGTTCTTTATGTTTTTAGACATAATTTATAATTATAAAAATGAATATAATTTAAAAGCAATATTCATAAACCATGTGAAACCCTGTACCAACCTGACAAAGCTTTTACATCTTGTCTGCTGTGCCACACCTTTGATTATTTTAGCTAAGATTAACTTGTCACCTTCTCATTAACAGAGCTGTCAGAAATTTCACCTTTGGTATCATCTATTCTAGTATTTCAACATGTCTGATCATCATCATTATTAATAATTATAATTCTGTAGAATTTAATAATTTTAAGTCACAACACCATTCAGCAAACATTTATTCTTGTGTCTTATATTTGTCAGACACTGTTCTAGGTACAAGGGCATAAAATAGTAAAACATGGGGATTGTGCTCTAATAGCACTTAGAATCTCAGGCTACTAAAGAAACAAAGGAATGACATAACCTCAAAGGTATCTAATGGCAATGCCACCTCTTAAAACAATAACCAATATGGTATCTTTAGACCTATAAGATATCTAATTACCAAGACTAATCATATGAAACCCCAACACATAACAGTTTGACCTAGAAAGTGTCATTTTCATAGGTTTCAGCCTAATGACTTTCTAAGATTTTAGAGATGAAACAGAATTTTCAGATTATTTATTTGTTCAATTCCCTTCTTTCACAGATGGTGAAACTGTAGACCAAAAGAGATGATTACTTGCTCAGAGTCACAAAGTAAATGAATCAGGAGTAGAAAACAAATGAACTAAAGGAAGGGCCCCCTTTTTTCAGTTACCAGTAATAAAAAGGAAGAACTAGGTCCATACAAAAAAATCATATATTCTAAAATTGCCATAACTTACAAAACCCATTAGTCTCTCATATTTTCCATGCATACAGAATAAGTAGACTGACTCTTAAATCTAGTGCTGAGAACTAGGGAAAAAGAAACTGGATAGCAACCAAACATGCACGTGTGCATGTATGTATACATGCATGCATACACACAAGCATGTGTGTATAGAGGTTTGGGAGGAAGGGGTGCTTGTTTTCAAGCTCTATCAGGGCACTGTAGATGGACAGTGTTTAACCACAGGAACTGCAGCTGGGGATGAGTGGGAAGCAGGTAGAAAGAGGGCTGACACATGACTGGGTCACAGAGAAAATAATGAGTAACATATTTGAATAATTGAGTAACAAAGTTTTAAGGATTAGGGGAGGTGCATTCAGNGTGTGTGTGTGTGTGTGTGTGTGTGTGTGTGTGTGTGTGTGTATGCGCGTGAGAGGGACAGAGACAGAGATACAGAGAGACACAGAGAGGGGTGAGTGTGTGTTTTAATCAAATTATACCATAGGCTGCTGGAAAACATATTCTGTGAATGCAGACAGTGTGACTGCTGTCCATTTCCTTATGGTTTATGTAAGTCATATAGGAAAGCAGAAATTAAATGCCACTGAAATATAATTGATTAAGCTGGTAGTTTGCTGGAGGCCGGCTCCAGCGTGTCCAGGGGTCCCTGAAGGATGGACGATGTTGGCGAGAGTGAGAGAGCCCCGGAGATTCTTTCTGATCACCAGGCAGGCATCTCTGCTCTGACTGGGGCTCAACTTTATTTTATCATTAAGTGTTTTGGGGATGGCACAGAAGGGGCATTTGCCTTAGACAATGGTTTCTGATAACAAACTTCTTTGATATGTAAGAAATTTCCCAGAACATAGATAGGTAGAAGACTCATGCATAATGTTTACAATAGTGACTGATGTAGGGGATTTAGATGCTTATCCTAAGGGGAAGGGAGGCATCTTTAACATACCAAAGTTTTCAGCATAAAAAGGGTGAAGTTACTTCTCTGTGGGCAGGGGTCTACAGCTTGTTTATTTAAGGTGGAAGTATCAAGAAAAACAGGTCTTTCAGGGAACACCTCTGCTCTCATAATCACAAAAGAAGAAGGTCCTCAATAGGTTCCTTCACAGGGA
The DNA here is from genome assembly GCF_008692635.1 of Crocuta crocuta. NCBI lineage: Eukaryota > Metazoa > Chordata > Mammalia > Carnivora > Hyaenidae > Crocuta > Crocuta crocuta. The sequence continues at coordinate 8,467,177 of NW_027530545.1, read as the reverse complement.
GCAATCAGCATATACAAGGCTAGAAAATGCTCCAGGCAGAAACAAATGGGTGGGGGTAGATATTTGCCCTAACTCTAAATTAGGCTCTTTGCCAGGGCCAGACTCAAGCCCCCTTTATTATGTAAGTCTGGGATCTGCAAGACCCTTAGGAAGAGCCTTTTGACAATCATCTTTGGAAAGGCAAGGACATGCCTTTCCTTATGATCAATCTGTGTGGGGAATATCGGTCTGATCTGAAATATTGTGAGACCTGGTCAATACCAGCAGCCTCATTTACAACATGAGCCAGTAGTAGCAGAAGGAGATACCAGTTTCCTTGCTGTGACTGCCATCCAGAGAGGCTGGTACGGCTCCCGGCAGTAGTTTAAATGTTATTCTTTGGGTAGCTGCATGCACAATGACTCAGAACTCTGAAATTTATAAATAAATTCTGGTGCAGATACAGCCAGTCTAATATAAACCATGCACTTAGTGGGACAGAATACTAACATTTATGTGTGGGAGGGAAAGGAAAATGAACAGCTAGCCCAACTACCACTTTTCTGAGAAAGGATGGGTAGTGAAATACAGACTCACATTGTATCCATATCTTGTTATTGTTTTCACTTTTTTAAACATGTTTACGTCTAAGTTAAATTTTTATAATATTAACAACATAATTTTAAAGAGTAGCTCTAGTTTGTCTCAAAATATCCTCTTTGAAAAGTCCTAAGTAAAGACCCTTCCACTTAGAAAGTTTAAGGCTCTTTTTATTAAATAACTAGCCAATCAATTAATTAATTCAACAACTGTATATTAAATAGCAAGTGAGGAGCAAGCATTAAGTGGAGTGTTGGCAATGAAAAAGTAAATAAAAGAGACGTAGATTCCTGTTTGGGATCCACAGACAACCTTGGGCTACACTGATCACATTTTTGTCTGTAATACATTGGTTTTCATTCTTTTTTTTTTTTTTTTTGAAAGAAACAGGGCAAGGGCATGAGCAGGGGAGAGGTACACAATGGGAGAAAGAGAGAAGCTCAAGCAGGCTTCGCACTTAGTGTGGAACCTGACGCTGACTCACTCCCACTACATGGGACTCAATCCCACAAACCTGGGATCATGGCCTCAGCCACAATCGAGAATCAAACGCTCAACGGGACACCTAAATGACTAAGCCAATCAGGTGTCCCCAGTTTTCATTCTTATTGGAAAGGTTTTACGTGAGGGAGATGCAAATGCCCAGATTAAAACATACTGCTTCATGCTTCTTTGAAGTTTCCTACACTGATATTTAATGTAGTTAATAATAGTAATTATTTTTATGAATAAGAAAGCAAGTAGGGAATGGCAAGCTCTTGCAAAGTCAGCAGAATAGAAGTATTTTAAAACCCAGTCATATTACATTCAATTAATTAGTTTAACACATGGGATTGTTTCATTCATTCTGTTTCCATTTTATTGATATTTTCTTGATGGTCCATGATCAGTATTCTTGTAATTATAAAATGATTTATAAAAGTAATTTATTTTCTAAATATAACTGCATTTTAGTAACTTAGAAAATGAAAACTCTGTGTCATAGTGTACCAGGAAAAACACCAGATTTTAGGAATCAGAAGGTGAGGATTCCAGCATTCACTTCAAACCTGAATTTTCACAAATCTGTCAAATTTTCTAAGTGTCAGTCTCCTTTTATATTAAAAATAGAAATAGTACCTACTTTATAGAGTAGTTCTAATGATCAAATGCATCTTCTAGTTAAAATAATTGACAAAGTTTCAATTTGCACACATTATTTTAAACTGAGCATGAATTTGAATACATATGTATGGGGAGCATAAAGTTAGTATTTTAACTCATGGTGCAGATATTTTATCTTTTATTTATAAGTTCATAATTGTTGCATTTTTGTTATAATAGATAACTTGATTTTGTTGATTTAATTCATATTGTCTTTTGCTCCCATATTGCTTTTTAAAATTTTATATGCTACTGCCTGTTTTTTGTGGGGTTTTTACAAAACTTTATATTACAAGTAATATAATGACACTTTCTAGGCCCCCTAACAGTCTTTATCCATTCTTTTTTCTATTCTCATATCGTTTGCCTGAGGTATGTGTTCAAGTAATTTTTTTCTAGAAGAATGTCTGGATTATATAATTCCTGAGCCTTGTATATTTGAAAATGACTTTCCCTTGCTTTGTTATGTCACTCATATATTATGTAGCTAAAGAATTCTCAGCTTACAATTCCCCTTATTATCTCTATAGATTTTTGTTGTTGTTGTTCTGGGTCATTATCAATTTTTATTCTCATGCTTGGTGATACCAATCATTTGTCTTGTGGATTCAAATCCTTAATACATCCTTTCTCTAATAATTCATATATTTAGTACATCTTCTTTGGGATTACTTTCACTACTATCGTTTTCTTAGGCTTTCTTATGATTTTCTTGATTGGTCATCTACAGCACTGATGATGGTTACTGAAGTATTTCTGCTCTTCATTATTCTGAAAAGCTTTAAGGTGCTGCCAAATAATTATTTTTCTCCTAAATTATTTCCTTGCATCTTTTGTCTCACTTTCTGTTTTCTCAATTGCTTATATTCTTCAGATACTATTATGACTCTGGACTTTGTAATTTAAAACTGATTTCAGTTTCCTATAGTAAATTATCTAAACTACTGTTACTCTACTCTTATCACACTATCTCCATACACTATTTATATTTTACCTGTAACTTATTGCCATAGGTCCCATGTTATTTTCAGCACTACCACTGTTACTACTACTATTATTACTACAACTATTATTTTACTCTTTATTAGTAAAAGTTCAAATTAATATAAGTTTCCTAGATTGCAACTGCTAATATGTCAGCAATCTTAAAATTATGCAGGAATTTAATCCCTAAATATTTAAGTATGCACACAAACTTTTTGAAACACAGGATTTTCATCACAGTGTGACAATATCATATCATTGGAAACATACCCAAATAAAGAATGACTAAGTGTTAACATGTATATTCATCTACTAGAATATTAAACATTTGATTACACAAAAACATTATCATGGTCTAAGGCCAAAAGATACAAAGAGATATACACATTATATTCACAAGTAGAAACACATATATAAGCTTATATATTTTTCCACATATAATTACTTGTAAGTATACTCTTCATATGCATAAAAATATTTGATTCAAACACAGGAAGGTGGTAAACACATTTATTTTAGTGAAGTGTAAGAAGGAGAGATTGTTGGTGGCATAGTTTTTTTGTATGTTTACTGTATTATTCATAAGTATGTACTTCTTGTTTATAATTAAATATTAATAAAAAAGTGAATTTATAGTAAAAAATAAAAAATGGAATACTTTCATTGTGGGTTGAGTTACATTTGTAAAACAGGGAGAATATTCAAGAGAATAAAACTGATTGCTTTTAAAACCCTTGGAAAATAAAAGCTTTATAGAAAGAATGTAATTTTTGAGAAGCTCGTGTTAAATCAGGCTAACCGCAGGACATAGAGAAGAAAGGTGTATGTTAAGTGGGCTACCTTCCTTACATAACGATTATGGCCTATTATAGCACTAGAATGATAACCATTTTATTTTAAATGATTAGCAATTTCACTGCATTTCATATTATTCCCTTACATTAAAATACATCTTAATCAATACATCTCTCTTGACTCTAATATCTTTTTTGTTTACTGTTGTGAATGTTATTCTTTTGGCTGGAGTTACTGTTTTTTAGAGGATCTAATATTCCCCAAACACAACAGTAAAGTAAGTGGGATATAGGTCTCCTCAGAGATGTTTCTTGTCCAAAAGATTGTGTGCTTAAGTTCAGGGGTAATTTCATTTGTACACAGAGTTATATTTGTTGTTGTTTTTAAACGACTTAGTGTCCATTCAAAAATCTCCCTAGGGGTGCCTGGGTGGCTCAGTTGGTTACACATCCGACCTTAGTTCAGGTCATGATCTCCTAGTTTGCGGGTTCAAGCCCCACATCCGGCTCAGTGCTGACAGCTCAGAGCCTGGAGCCTGCTTTGGATTCTGTGTCTCCCTCTCTCTCTGCCCCTCCCCTGCTCATGGTCTGTCTCTCAAAAATAAATAAACATTTAAAAACTTTAAAAAATAAAAACAAAACAAAAATATCCCTAATCCCTGGGAAATTTTTGATATTTCATTTATGGCTCAAACACGAAGTTAAATTATTCCCATAGCCCAGGAAAACCACTAAACTAATAACAGAATGCTGTGTTTTGTGCTGATAAGCCCTGTGTCCCCAGAAGCTTAATTCCATTTCATTATGACTTAACATCAGTACTGAGATAGGTTTCTTGAATCAGTAAAGGAAACCACAGTTGTGAGAACCTGAAAATCCAAGAGGGAATGTGACAAATTTTTTTGCAAGCGAACACCTTCCTCTTTGGGCCTCAAAAAAAAAAAGGTTCCTTTGAAAACAAAATGATCTGATGGGGTTGGTGGTGTTGTTACCAGCAATTACTTTTTTGTCGCTGCCCTAAATAAAATAAAATCTCAGAACATTTCTTAGCATCATATAACCACATGAGGGTGCTCTCTCCCCAAATATGTGTCTGTAAAGTGAGAGGCCTCAGCTAGGAAAGAAAATTATTTTGTTTCCTCCAGTACACATTTTGTAAGACATGATTAAAGGACTTTTTAGAAAAAAGATGTGTTAAAAGGAAAAAAAATAAGTGTAAACTTAAACACAAATGGACCTTTTACTCTATTACCTATCTATATTGTATGAATCAGGTATACATTTTAAAATGATTTTAAAATGATTTTAAAATATGGATAAAGGCTCAGAGTGTTAGGTAAAGTGTGATCCATGGACCATCTATACCATGTGGTTAGCTGAGGCCACAGGTGTGTGCTCCTTAATAAGCATGTTTCTGTGCTCATCTGACCCAAAGAGTCAGACTACACAGAGTTCAGGCCCAGGTATCTGTATCTGTATTTTGCTCCTTTGGTAATTCTTATGCATATTAAAATTTAAGAAACACTGTATGGAGTTATTTAAAAATGATTACTATTGTAAACAGGGATATATATGTGAATATTTAAAACTGATAGACTAGATGATTCTTTGGTAACTATGTTATCAACTTTTAGAAGCAGTTCTTTCACAAGGGAATTTTATCTAGAATACAATGGAAAATTCTTACCCAACCCTCTCACAACCTTCACAGCAATAATAAATATAACACCTGCTCTTTGAAACAAAAGACAATATAAACTTTAATTCATCTTGCCAATCATTGATTTTCCCTTTCTTTTTGACCTATTTCAGTAATGAAAAGATAACCCCATTTGCCAATATATAAACTTCATACCCATAAGCTTAATTGGTGCACATCACTTTCAGAAAATTGCCTGAATATGGAAAAATTTAAGATCTTTTAAGATGCAAATAGGTCTTGCAAAATAGAACTGTAATTATAATTGTATGTTCTATGGAGAATGAATTTATCTTGGAGAAAATTTTAAACTTGCTTTAAGTAATATTGGTTGGTAAATATGTTTATCAGCATGGCCAGCTCTTGATCTCTTTTTTTTTTTTAATGTCTTATTTATTTCTAGGAGAGAGAGAGAGAGAGACAGCGTGAGCAGGGGAGGTTCAGAGAGAGAGGGAGTCACAGACTGAAACAGGCTCCAGGCTCTGAGCTGGCAGTCAGCACAGAGCCCGATGCGGGGCTCGAACCCACGAACCGCGAGATCATGACCTAAGCGAAAGTCGGATGCTTAACCGACTAAGCCACCCAGGTGCCCCTCTTGATCTCTTAAAGGCCCAAAGTTACACTCATCATCCAAAGGCCTTGACTTCGTACATGGAATTTTATGTACCAGAGAGGAGAAAACACTGGAAGAGTATAGGCTATAGTGCCTGAACTCCAAGCTCCGACAAAGGTTGATGAGTTTTATAAGAAATGAGGTAGTTTCTAAGATGAAATTAATGTCTGAAAAAAAGAAAACTTGCATATTTATATGATATATATGTATATTTATACATATCAAATATGTACATGAACTTTATATAAATCTAATTCTATAACTACATATATAACTACTCACATAGCCATATCTGTGTATTTATCTCTACTTAGTAGTAAAAATTATATTAGGTCTCCGATGGGATCTATAAGCATCTCCTTCTACCCAGAACACATCTCATTATATAGTTTTTCTAGACACTTAACGATCTAGCCTCTGCTTGAGTACTCTCTTGAAAAGGAAGCTTCCTACTGATAGTTACGGATCACACTATTTTAAATAGTAATTGTACAGAGTATTGACGATAGTGCTTTAAACACTGAAACTAGATCAGTAGTTTTCACCAAATGCTACTAGTATTTTTCTTAATCTACGCATTAACAAGTTTATTTTTTCACTGAACACTATAAAAATGTAAAGTGTATTTCATTTAACTTTTCCAGTATCTACTCTATCTATAACCTCTAAATTATCTTAAAACTTTTTTAATATTTTCTATGAAAACTGATGTTTTCACGGCGCCTTCTTCAAAAGCATAAATGAAAATTAAAAGTTTGTGCTGGTGCAGATGACAGACTTTTTTAAATTTTTTAATTAAAAAAATTATTATTGAGAAACAGAGACAAAGCATGAGCATGGGAGGGGCAGAGACAGGGGGAGACACTGAATCTGAAGGAGGCTCCAGGCTCTGAGCTGTCAGCAAAGAGCCCAAGATGGGGCTTGAACTCACAAACCATGAGATTATAACCTGAGCTGAAGTCAGATGCTTAACCAATTGAGCCACCCAGGTGCCCCAGACTTTCTGTACCTCTTAATCTAGACCTCATTCCTTTAAACCAATATATTTTTTTTTAGATTCTTCAGCAATGATGAACATTTACTTGGAGAGGTAAATCCTTCATCTTTCCCACAGGAGCTTTATTTAGTCATTCTTTAATTTGTTCCTGCATGCATGCATCCTTTCAGAAATAACTTCTGCATACTTACTATATGCCAACACTAATTTAGGAGTAAGGGGTAAAACAGTGAACAAAACAGGAAGAATTCCTTGACACTGGGAGTTTTGTTTTGTTTTGTTTTAATTTTTTTAATGTTTTATTTATTTCTGAGAGAGAGAGAGAGAGAGAGCAAGAGCAGGGGAGGGTCAGAGAGAGAGGGAGATACAGAATCCAAAACAGGCTCCAGGCTCTGAGCTAGCTGTCAGCACAGAGCCCGATACAGGGCTCAAACCCACAAACCGTGAGATCATGACATGAGCCAAAGTTGGACGCTTAACCAACTGAGCTAACCAGGTGCCCCTGGGAGTTTATATTTTAAGCGGGAAAGACATAATAAAAATGTGTAAGTTATACTGTAGTTGAGAAGGTAATACAACTTATGGAGAAAAATTACGTATGGAAGCAAGTCTGGGATTAGGGGAAACTGAAAATGTTTACATAGTTTAAACAGAGCAATCTCACTGAGAAAGTAATGTCTGAATAAAACTTTGAAAGGTATAAGGGAATGAGCAACAAAGACACACTGGAGAAAAGCATTACTGGCACAGCGCAATGCCCTGAGGTGAGAGTGGGCCTGCTGTGTTAAGGGAACAGAGATGGGTCCACATGGTGGCAGAGAATTATATTAGGTTAGAAATGAAATGGGGGAGGAACAACTTGTAGACCATTGTAGAGACTTTGGAAATATATTTTGAGTGAGAAGGGGCCCAAGTGGAAGGCGGTGAGCTGAGAAGTGAAAGAGTTATATTTCAGTGTAATCTGATTATGGAGTTCAAAGTATACAGAATGTAACAGGAAGGGTGAGAACAGGAAGAGAGCAGGGGCTATTGAACTATCCAGAGATATTTGGATATGACATACTGGATCAGTGTGGCATAAGTGGTGATGTTGGAAACCTAGGAATTCTGGAAATATTTAGACAAAATTTTATGACTACAGCGTGGAGTGTAAGAAGAAGTGAAGAGTCAAGAATGACTCCACTTTTTTTGTGTCCTGAACTCCAGAGAAAATGGGAGTACCATTAATTGAGATGGAGAAAACTGAAAGTCTGAATGGCAAAATTAAAAAGAATGAGAAGTATGAGATACCTCACATTAAGTATGAGATATATATTGGAAATTCAAGAGGAGAAGGCCTATGCAAGTAGGCTGCTGGATATAGGAATATAGAGTTGAGATTTAAAACAGGAAAAGTCCCCACATATAAAAGGCTCAATGGTATCAATCAGTGATAAATCACTAAAGCAAGGAGTGGGATGAAAATAAGATGTACGAACATCAAAGCTCTCTAACACNATGAGCACTGAGTGTTATGCGGAAACTAATTTGACAATAAACTATTTGTAAAAAAAAAAAGCAAAAAAAAAAAGCTAACACTGAGACAGAAGAGATGTAGATGAGTCAGTATAGACAGAGGAATGGTTGCAGAATAGAAGAAAAGCAAAGAGAGTGCTTTCCTAAAGCCGCGGGAGGAAGGCATTTCAAGGAGCAGTATATCAGCTTGGCTGGTTTCATTTAGGCTGTATGTGAGGAAGGGCATCACCACTAACCAACAGTTGTTTAATTTAACTGATATTTCTAGGCTGTCAAGTTATTTTGAATCATGAGTATAAAATTCAGAATTTCTTAAGGAATACAAGTCTATGCCCTTCAAATAAAAGTCTCTATTATGCATTACTTTCAAAAAATTCTTAACTCTTATCTTGTTAGTTTTGAGACATCAAACTCCTTCAAATTTTAATTCTGACATTGCATATATTAACTTTTTCTGCCAGCTTTGTGTCACCTGATAATTTAATAAGCTTGCCTTGTATGAATTCATTCACTCAAATCGTTGACAAAAATATAAAACATGACACATCACAACGTATAATCTTCTAATTTTATGGAATGCCACAAGAGATCCCTCCTGAATTACCATCTATTTAGTGATTATATTTTAAGTAAAGTTATTGACTCAGCTATAAATCTATCTAATTATTTTAAATCTTGTATTCAGAGACATTTTTCTTGCAGGAGTAAAAGCATAATATTTTTGAACTTGAAGAGACCTTGACGATTAGCTAGGCAAATCACTATTATGGAAGACAATGTCTTTAAATTCTTCAGTAAAATTATTTAAATGCAGTGGCCTAGTTACTAGGTATTTTGCCATTATTTGTTCTTCTCATAAGTTGGCTCATTATGCAACTATTTTCTTAAGTATTACTAAGCCATCAATTTGGGGAACCATAATATAATCATTCCCCCAAAGATTAATAAGTGCCTTTATATAGAGTTTCCAGATTTTTTTTCTGTTATTTTTCTTCTAGAAATCCATGTATCCATAACCTCAACTGTCGGTTGCAGCTTTCCTATTCCAGGTATAAGTTCTTCATTTCTTTAGAATGCAATCCATTTAGGCCACCTTGCTTAAATAGATTTAAAGAGATTTGGATTATCTTTTTAAACACTTCTCACTTTCTATGCTTCAATTCAGTGATTCTGCATGTTTACTTATTTGTGCTTTCGCATTTTCAGTTTGAAGCTTACCACCCTTGATTTAGCTTTTGTCACTGTCAATTGTAAAGATTTTCCTTTCTGTATTAATACCGCCTTATATAACTTTCTGCAATGATAAAAATTTTCTCAACCTATGTGGAAGAACGGTTTGAAATGAAACTAGAAATACAACTAATATGACTGAATTTTTAATTATTTTTATTGAAGTGTAGATGACCTACACTATTTTGTTAGTTTCAAGTGTATAATATAGTGATTCAACATTCGTATACATCACAAAGTGAGCACCACAATAGTTACCATCTGTCACCATGAAAAGTTGTTACATATTGTTAACTATATTCTGTAAGTCTGTATCTTTTAATCCCATTCCCTTTTGCCCTATTTTTAGTTTAATTTTAATGAATTTAAATTTAATAGTTGTATATGTGAAATGACTACCATATTGAAAAATGCTGATCTATATACTATCTTGTTCTGAACTGAATGTAGTTCAATGAGTCCCTTAACTTAATTCTAGTAATTCAAGAATGCAAATCTTTGTGGGTTTGAGATACTACCTATAAAGCCAAAAGCCAAAGTTGCTAGGCAGATCACAAAAATCAGTGAAGTAAACGAGTGGTGACTGTAGGGAACCTAAAAAAATGTATAATCATTCTATAAAATAACAGTACCTACTGCACCAAAAAGGGCCAGCTGATTCGGTGAACTATAGCTGTGCTAAGATGTAAAACCAAAACTACCAGACCCGATTTTCTAAGAGAAGAACAAATTCAAATTTTTCAGTAAAATTTCTCAACTTATAAGTTGACAACATATTCAAATGTTTATAAAATATCACACATGCCAAATAAGACATGTCTATAAGTTACCTGTTTATGATAAATTGCCCAAGACATTTTTACAGTACCCTACCAGGCAGAATTTATATGTGTGTCCAATCTGATCCTATGTCCAATTTCCAGCTTTCTTACTCAACTAACAATAGGATTAGCTAATGTCTGATTTTCTATAAGCTTACTCTTTCATCTCAGAAAAACGTTTCCTTATTTAATAATGGTTTCTAATTTGTACTTCATAAGAGCTATTAATAAAATGTAAAAATTTGTAACATTCTCCAATTCTGATAAATTTCTCTAAGATTTACTGATGTTCAGTGTGAGTAGCCATGACAGTTCATTGCTTGCAATTCTTTCATCTCCAAGTAGCAGGATCAGCTCAGAATTCAATTTAAGACAGTTTATGCACAGAGAACAGTACATAGTAGTCATTTTCTTACAGTATACAAGGCAGAGATATCTGAGGAATTATTTGTTCTAGGTGCTCCTAGGGAACATTATCAACAAACAATATTAAATGGAAAAAGAAGGAATGAAAACAAAACTAAAGGCATGTATGACTTCACCTGCTTAATTGTCATTTGCTTAATACCCCACCTCATGCATGAGCTCTCTCAAGTATATTATAATTACTTAGCAAACAATCATTAAAACAACTGCGTTCACAATATTGCATGAGACACTGAGAATGAGTATTGGGAAATACAAAATGCAGTCCCTGACCTCTAGGAGCTTAAGATGTTGAGAAAGAATCCCACATGTAAGCATCAAGGAGCCTATGAACAAGAGCAGAATGATGTAGCAAAGAGACTACATGTGAACAAAGAGATTGTATATTTCACTTGCTTAATTAAATTGATAGAATTTCCTTTCAAGAACCATCAGAATGTTGGGCAAATCTGTCCCAACAGCAGACACTGATGACATTCCACAGTGGGAATGTTAAAGGTTATAGCATGAACCCTGGAGAAACTACTCTATACCTCTACATCATTTGGTAAGTTAAAGCACAGCCATTAATTAGGGTTGTAACATACTGAGTTTCTCTCAAATTAAGTGTAAATTAGGTCTCTAACTCAATTTGCTCATTGCAGGAGAGAGAAAATATGAAATATTTTCCTTATAAATACAGGAGAAAAAAGAGTAAACTATTTAAAATCTCTCCATACAGACATACCTAAGAGATACTGCGGGTTTGGTTCCAGCCCACTGCAATAAAACAAGTATCACAATAAAGCTAGTCAAATGCATTTTTTGGTTTTCTGGTACATATAAAAGTTATGTTTACAATATACTAAAGCCGATTAAGTGTACAATAGCATTATGTTTCATAAAACAATGTACATGCCTTAAATTAAAAATGCTTTATTGGGCTCCCTTGGTGGCTCGGTTGGTTGAGTTCTTGATTTTGTCTCAGGTCTGGATCTCACTGTTGTAAGGCTGGGCCCCGAGTAGGGCTCTGTAATGAGCATGGAGCCTACTTGAGATATTCTCTACCCTACTCTCTCTGTTCCTCCCCTGCTTGCATGCTTGTGTGTGCTTGCTCTTTCTCGCTCTCTCTCTCTCTCTCTCTCTCAAAAAGAAAAGAAAAAAAAAGAAGACAAATGCTTTATTTTTAAAAAATGCCAACTATAATCTGAGCTTTCAGCAGGTTATAATATTTCTGCTAGTGGAAATTCTTGCCTCCATGTTGATCAGCTTCTAACCTAATCAGTTTGGTGATTGCTGAAGATTCAGATGGCCATGACAATGTCTTAAAATAAGACTATAAAGTCTATAGCATTGACTGGCTCTTCCTTTCACAAATGATTTCTCTGTAGCATTGATCCTCTTGATAGTATTTCATCCACAATAGAATTTCTTTCAGAACTGGAGTTAATCCTCTCAAACTCTGCCACTGCTTTATCACCTAAGTTTATGAGATATTCAAGTCCTTTGTTACCATTTCAACAATCTTCACAGGGTCTTCACCAGGACTAGATTCCAACTCAAGAAACCACTTTCTTTGCTCATCCATTAAGAAGTAACTTATTCATTCAAGTTTTATCATGAGCAGTAGATCTCAACAGTGGACTTAAAATTTTCAGTAAACCATGCTGTAAACAGATGTGCTGTCATCCAGGCTTTGTCATTCTATATATAAAGTACAGGCAGAATAGAGTCAGCATAATTCTTAAGAGGCCTAGGATTTTCAGAACGGTCAATGAGCACTAGCTTCAACTTAAAATCACCAGTGGCATTAACTGCCAACAAGAGTCAGTCTCCTCTTTGAAGCTTTAAAGCCAGATACTGACTTTTCCTCTCCAGATATAAAAGTCTTACAGGGCATGTTCTTTCAGACAGAAGATTGTTTTCATGTACATTGAAAATCTGTTTATTGTAGCTACCTTTCATTACTTAGCTGGGTCTTCTGGATAACTTGCTGCGGTTTCTAAATCATCATCTGCTGCTTCATCTTGTACTTTTAGGTTTTAGAGACAGTTTCCTTCCTTAAAACTCAGGAACTAACCTCTGCTGTGTTCAAACTTTTCTTCTGTAGCTTCCTCACCTCTCTCAGCCTTCAAAGAATTAAAGAGAGTTAGGGACTTGCTCTGGATCAGGCTTAGGCTTAAGGGAATGTTGTAACTGGTTTGATCTTCTATCCAGCCCACTAAAACTGTATCCATATCAGCAGTAAGGCTGTTTTCCTTTCTTATCATTCATGTGTTCACCACAATAGCCTTTTTAATATCCTTCAAAAACTTTTCCTTTGCATTCACAACTTGATTAACTGGTGCAAAAGACTTAGCTTTCAGCTTGTCTTGGCTTTTGACATGACTTCCTTACTAAGCTTAATCATCTTTACCTTTTGATTTAAAGTGAGAGACATGTGACTCTTCCTTTCACTTACACACTTAGAGGTTAATGCAGAGTTACTAACTTGCCTAATTTCAATATCGTGGTGTTTCAGGAAATAGGGAGGTCCAAGAAGAGGAGTGAAACTGAAGAATAACTGATCATTGGTACAGTCAGAATGCATACAATTACTGTTTATGTTTGCCATTATATATGGGCACCACCATATAAAGCAATTGTAGCAATAACATCAAAGATCACTAATAGCTCAACATAACAAATATAATGAAAATATTTCAGATATTATGTGAATTACCAAAATGTGACACAGACACAATCCGAGCAAATGCTGCTGGCAAAATGGTGCCATAAATTTTCAGTTAAAAAAAAAAAAAGGCCCAGTATCGGTGAAGTACAATAAAAAAAGGTATGTCCATATCCTCTCTTTACCAAAATATCCATTTTTATTTGCAATTTTTTTTTTTGCTTTTGTTTAAGACAACCTCTTTGAGACTGTCTTCTCATCCTAGAAAATGAAAAGAAAGGGAAAAATGATCTCTAATGCACTATCCTAGATTTGGTTTGTGATTCTGAAATTCTCAAAACCGAGTTGTATGTGTGTTTCATGGGGATAAATTTGGCTCCATACTGACATTATGAAGGAAACCAGAAAGGGTATCACTTGAAATGTCTAAAGCTTTATTTCTCAATAGTTATAAGTCTAATGTCAGGAGCCAAGAGCAAAATGTGGAAAATTCTGCAAATGCTACTAACACCTACACTTAATTCAAATTGCTCACCTATTATTTCAAAGTGTATGGAAGTGTATGCCACTTAACAAGGGGGTATAAAAGTGGTGCAGCCACATGGCATTCTACTTAGTATTTAACCTAAAATAGGAAAACATTTCACCAGTGCATAAGAACACCCAATAAAGCTCAGACAAAAGCTCACATTTCTCCCTCTGAAACCATTACATCTTATTTACTGTGAAGGAAAATCTCAAGTTCATAAACAGAACAATGATGTGGTTTTGGTAACTAAACCTTTACTTTGAAGATAAACCCCATTGTGTTTAATTTAAAACATAATTACTACTGTCAAATGTGCAAATCCCCAATTCCTTCACCTCCTAAACTCCCAGTTTACTTCTACACATGGGTCTCTTCCTTAAAGTAAGACTTCTCTAAATAAGTCACTTCAACATTTATGCTAGGTGGTCCTTTCTGATATGTGTTATTTTGCTTGATTTATTATTTCAATATGTTTAAATATCATTTTACCAGGGAAATTGAGGGTAAAGTCAACATTTATTATAGCACTATATTTCAATCAGATAGACTGACCGTGTATAAATGATTAGAATACCAACATCTTTAATGCCATCTTAGATTGAGATGTTGCTCATTATTTTTTTTTACAAAATAAAGACAGTAGATAGCACTGCAATGTATTAAATGATTTTATCGTAAAATAATAACTATTTTGGCGTTTCAGCTTTTTAACTTTTGTTGAGTCTTTAAGATTTTTATCTACTATTACCATTAACATAGGTTGGAAGGCATACCATGGAAGGTATATACCAGTTCCAAAAACTCCAGAAAAATTTAAATGTACTTCTCTTACAAAACCTTCTTCTAAGCATGTCCTTACATGTAGGTGATCTCAGAACTCCACCAAGGCGACTTGGCTGGCAAGGGGGTCCAAAGAGAGCATTTTGTTCCCTAAGTTTTTACTCTGAAAATAAACTCCTGAGCAGTTAATAATAATAAATACTATTGGCAATTCTCCTAGATGGCTTCTGAATTTATCTGATATAAAAGTTATACGAGAAATGTATTAAATTCTGTGAATCTTTCACTTAATTGATTTCTTTCTGATTTTGGAGTATAAGACACACAATTAGAAATTAGGAAATATGATGAGCAAATCTGGATATATACAAAAAGAGAAGCTCATAAGCAGAATCTCTGAAAAACCAAAACCTACCCAAGGAATGAGTAAGAAAAACTCAAATAAAGATATGTTATGACAAAAAGAAAAGAAAGAACACAAGAACTTAATCAGTTTGGAAGGATGAGAAGCTGAAACTGAAAATAACTTAAGTCGTCATAGAGAAGGAAATATTATAGTAGTAAAGAACGGACTCTACTAAGGTAGTTCCCTGAGATGCTTTCCATCTAAACATTTTATTTCTGAAAAAGGATTATTACAAACTTTTAAAATAAATTGTGTGCTAATATTTCATGGGGTCTACTAAGATAGTTTACTTTCATTTTTTAAATTCTATACTCATCTTATAACATTTCCAATCACCTAAGCTAACATGGATAGATTTTTATTCTTTGCCCCCAACTTGTTTTTCTGAAATTTCCTCTCTATTTCCAAACTTCTTAATCCTTCCCAGGAACCAAAAGCTTGTTATTTTTGTAAAGTGACTTTGTAATTTATACTACATTATTGCTGTTTTAATTGTGTTTCTAATATTGCACCTATACATTTAACATCACAAATTTGAGTGCCAGTTGTTAGTTTAGGTATAACAGTGATAAAAATCTGAAGTAATAATCCATAGTCATCAAACTGGATTTTTCTTTGATAATATTTTGACTGATTTTTCTCTTACCATAGAATGTTTAATTATCAACAAACCCATAGTAGGAGCATATTCAACAGCAAACTCCCACTTGGTTTGCTTTTCACAAACCATATGGCACATAAACTGATAAGTAATAATGGACAATGTAACAGTCATTATTTCCTTCCATGAGTANCTCCACAGTGGCATAGGTGACAAACCCAAAGCCTCTGGAGCGCTTGGTGTTTGGATCTCTCATTACCACACAGTCCGTAAGCGTTCCCCATTGCTCAAAATGGCTCCTCAGACTCTCATCGGTTGTTTCAAAGCTCAAACCTCCGATGAAAAGCTTCCGCAGCTGTTCAGGCTCTTTGGGAGACTCTGACTTAGACATGACGGCGGTGGGAGGGGAGACTTTATCGATGCTTACTCGGCGGCGTCCACGGGCAGAAAGCTAATCATTGATTTTCTGATAAACCAAACTTCTAGCATTTTCAGTAAACAGTAGACATAAAAGATATTTAAAAACCAGCTTACATTTCCCAACTTGATTTTTTTTTGCCAGCATTCATATCTTGCAAGTAAACATTCCATTTCTTAATCATTCATTTTTTCAACATTTTTAAAATACTTGTATACACAAGTGCTGTAACACATAAAGAAAAATGGTTTGCCATTAACTTTCATTCCTCAGCGTTGGTTTCCTTGTGCTTTATTATTGCTAAGGCAAAGCATTTTAGAATTTAGATGTTTTGGCTTTTTCAAAAAGGTTTAATATAATTACCAATTCATAATTTAAATTCTGGAAGAAGAGGAGTGGAAGAAAAAAACAACATAATAGCTGGTCCCACCTAATCCCAACAGTCCCAATCTCTTAGACCCCAACCCATGCCTCCCTCCTCCAGCTCCATCAAGAAATCTGACATGTGGAAAAAGAGTTAATTAAACAGTAAAAGGGTTATAGAACAGAAAGGCAGATGATAAAGGGAGAATGTTACCCAATTTTTTACATATTTTAATAACAGATATCACACTGTAAACCTTTTAAAATGAAGGCTTAATTATCTTTTTCCCTCTCTTCTCACTTCAAGCTCTGTATCACTATTAGTTACACTGTTTCAACATCAAAAGCAATCAAAGGGATGCAAATAAAAACATAGAAATCCCATTTTCAGCCAATAAAATTGGCAATAATCAATATGTGGCATTAGTACGGGAGACTGGCATTCTGACACACTGTGATGGGGTGTAAAATGTTACTGTTCTTTAATCAGAAATATCAAAATATATCTGTTATTTTGTCCAACAATTCTATTTCTAGGAATTTTTCCTAATGATTTGCCTTTTCAATGAATCATCTAGATCCCAGTAGCTAAATAAAATAATAATGGCTATAAATTTTTCCCGTAATTTTGAAGTGTGAATTTTTGTGGAGAAAAAGCTTTAACTGGTGAGTATGCTTTGGTATAATAAAAATTGCTTTCTACAGCAGTAATTGCATACAAGAGCTTCATATTTTCTTGTCCTGGTGACTCTGCTTAGCATTCTTCATGAGTATTCCTCTCTGTAAAGATGGTTAGAATCTCAACAAGGATTCCACAATGTCTACCGTTAGGAGGCTTAAGGAGAGGAATCAAAGTTCTCTATGCTGGCCGCTTATGATAATTACCATTACAGGACAGAAGAACTTCTGAAAGCTATTGTAGCATCATTCACTTAAGTCCCAAAATGAAAACACCCTGAAATGTCCACCAACTGTATATCAGACAAGTAAATCACGGTATATTCAAAGAATGGAAAGCAATACAAAAATAAAAATATAGCTACAGTGACATAAAAATGAATGAATTTCCTAAGAATAAACTGGAAATAAAGAAGTCATATGCTCACAAAAATACATACCGGATTATGTGGATTTTTTCTTAACAGGCAAAACTTATCTGTGATGCTAAAACAAAGAGAGTGGTGAAGACAACTAACAGTAGTCAAACAATGACACAAAATCCCTATAATTAAACGAAAGGAATTCAGCCTCAATATTCAGCTTTCAAAAGTCAAACTGATACATTAAATATCTGGACTGTATTCTAGTATGTAACTAGGGATTTGAATATACCCTTGAGGGAACAGAAAACCATTCTGAGTGGCACGCAGGCTCATATAATCTCGATCGTCAATGAAAATATATACTCCTTCATAAAAATAATCTGAGAAACTAACTGCAACAGGAACATTGTGGAAGCTTTCCTTTCTCACTTTCCCTTTTACATGCAAACTTCTCATACTATACTCAAGGAGAGTAACATGTCCTAATCATCTCAGTAGTGCACAATGTCTTGGAATGTAAAAATCTACAATGCACCAAAAAAGGAGAGGCAATACAAAAATGAATCTCTGAAAAGACTCTTTTCATTAAGGCATCATAAAATCATGGATTTTACATATTTTTGTTAAAGATAAAACATGACATAAATGCAGTATAATACCAAAAAATTATAGTCACATATAGCAACGTGGATGAATCTCACATAATTTGAATGTTTGGAATTAACATATATTTTGGAGTGGGACAGTGGGAAATTTTTGTTTCATAACTTCATCTGTTCTACTCATCAACTATTCTTAGAGAAGCCATTGCTTTGAGGGAGCATCATATGAGAACAAAACAGTGTCAGTAAGAAATCTGACAGTTAGCAGAAACTGATTTCACTGAAGTGACACACGAATGCAAGGCTCTATGTTTTATCTATTTACTAATGTATCTAAAAATTAGAAAATTTAGTATTTAATTTTTTAAATTTTTTTTAATGTTTTATTTATTTCTAGGAGAAAGAGAGAAACAGCGTGAGCAGGGGAGGGTCAGAGAGAGAGAGGGAGTCACAGACTGAAACAGGCTCCAGGCTCTGAGCTGGCAGTCAGCACAGAGCCCGACGCGGGGCTGGAACCCATGAACCGTGAGATCATGACCTAAGCGAAAGTCAGACGTTTAACCGACTAAGCCACCCAGGCGCCACAGAAAATTTAATATTTTAAAAATCACGCTAAAAATACCAACTTCCTGTGAAGTGTACCCTCCCTACGATTCCACCATTCTCAATAACGAAAAAGAGCTCGAGGAGAAGATTCTTACTGATTCGTGTTGATATTTCTACCATGATTTCAAGGAGGACATAGTAACATAAATTTTACAGTTATTTCCAACAGATCAACATTACATCTTTGAGTAGATGGATCATATGCTGGACCCAAGACAGTGTTGTATATCTTCTCAAACACTTATGTAGGATCACAAGACAAATTTTATCGTGAGTTTGTGTAGAATGCTTACTGAATTCTGAACACCCATATTCATTTTTAAGTAGATGAAATTCTGAAAATGTTTTCATCCCTACTGTGTAGTTACAGTATTTGTACTATCCTCATAGAAATATTTTGTCAGATTTACTCTACAAATGGGTTCACAATAATCTTTAGTATATTTTTTATGTCCTGTTTTAGTGCTCCAACATTTTTTCTTCTTGCAATTAATTTCTAATCAGCCCTATGTTACTCTAGAAATAAGTAACATTAATCCCAAAATCCATGAACTAGGGATGCCTGGGTGGCTCAGTTGGTTAAGTATCTAACTTCTGATTTCAATTCAGGTCATGATCTCAAGGTAGTGAGATTGAGCCTGCTTTATTAAGTTTCTCTTTCTCCCTCTCTCCCTACCCTTACCCATTTAGGCAAGTGTGCATTCTCTCTCTCTCTCTCTCTCTCTCTCAAAAAATATAATAAAATATAAAATTAAAAAATACATTAACTAATGGTAAAAAATGTCATTAAAAAAGATTCATTGTCAGTAATTTTATTTATTTTGTGTTTAGTAATTACCTATCTAAATTTGTTATATATGTTGTTCTAGTAATATATACTAATAATGCCTACAATTATAGTTAATCCAAAAAAAATTTCCAAAACTTAGAATCCAATTTCACACAAAATAAAAAAGTGAAAATTTAGATATATAGACAGATGCTACAGAGATATAAGAAAAGGTGATTAATAGATTTTCAGGAAAAAAATATACATTATTTTACATGTATAATAGAATGGAATTCAGAAAGTNGTTTCACTTAGCATAAAACACTCTAACTCTATTCATGTTGTTGCAAATAGCAAGATTTCATTCATTTTTATGGCTGAGTAATATTCCATTATATCTGTATATATACGCATGTATATGGAGTCATACACACACACACACACACACACACACACACACACACACACACACACACTGGTTTCTGCCCACAGTTCCTGGAATAGAGTTTCTAAAACCCTTTAATTTCCTAAGTGATAGGAGCACTAAGCACATCTTCTGTTCTAGTATTTGGTCTTTGACCCTGGTTCCTGACACAGGGCTCCTAAATCCCTTGGGATTTCCTGGTTGATAGGAGTGCCTTTTGCTGTACTGAGAGAACTCTTGGGTTTCTAGATAAGGTTGGTTGTCAGAAAAACTAAGTCATGATTAGACATTTGGAACTTTCAGCCCAACTGTCCATTCTCTAAAGTGGAACCGGGAATTCAGTTAACAATCGATATGCCTACACGACAAAAATTCCATAGAATTTCCAAAAACACAAGGTTCCGAGAACACATGTCTAGGACAGGAGGATAGCATACCTCAACTCCATAGGTCCAGAAGCTCCTGTGTCTGGGACCCTTTGGTATTACACCTGTGTATCTCTTCATTTGGCTGGTCATCTGTATCCTTCATCTACTATATAACAACTGGTAAGCATAAGTATTTCCTTGAGCTCTGTGAGCTCTTCTAGCAAATAACTGAATCTAAGAGGGGGTGTCATGGGAACCTCCAATCTGTAACCAAAGTTTAATAACCAAGGTAACCTGGGACATACTTGTTGTTCACATCTGAAGTGGGGGCAGGCCTGTGGGACGCAGCCCTTAACCCGGGAGTCTGACACTCCAACTAGTGTCAGAATTGAACTGAACTGTAGGCAATCCAGCTGGTGTCACAGGGAATTGCTGGCATGGGAAAAAAAACCTATACACTTGTGTCAGAAGTGTTGTGAGTGTGGTAAGAGAAACATGTACCAGGAAGAGTGAGTTTTTCCTACCTACTGGCTAAGAACTTACTCATACACCTTAAAACTGATTTAGTATATATTAAATCACTAGAGTAATTAAGTTTACAGATGCATTTAAAGAATGTCAGTTTTATTTTATGTATTAATTACAACCTATCAGAAATTGCATTAATTACAAGTATTTAAACTTGATAAAAAGTAAGATGCCAATTTGAGGTATACAAAGGGCAAGTTATTTTTAAATGTCTTTTAGAAAATTAGGTGAGCAAAATTTATGAAAATAATTCCTTTGTCTATGCTCTATCATTAAATTCAGGGGTAATAGAGATTTGCCAGGTATGTTAATAAACAATTTCCTTTAGAATTTCCTTCACAAATTTTAATGTTTTCATTATCTTCAACTTATTTATTATAAGACATAATAGAAATAGAATTTGTATGTTATCTGTGAACAATTTATAGGATGTGTCTTTTATGAAAAGACCCTCAAAATAAACCTCTATTATTGAATTCTAGAGATAGTTTCTTCATCCAAATAAATTCTAAGTTCCCTTTGATAAGACTAAACTATCTAATTCAACGTATTTTCCTTTATGACCTGCCTGTTAGAAATCTTGGAGCTAAAGTTAGTGTTTAAATCTTCACTATAATAATTTTTCCCTTAATTCATCTTATGACTGGATTTTCCAACTTTTATTTAATATTTTTGTATGTCTCTAATTTCAATCTAACTTAAGTCCTTTAGAAGTAAATGGTTACACCGCATGCTGGTAAGAACATGTATTTTGGAGTCAAACCTCCCCCTGGCCAAATCCCAGTTTCACTACCTAGTATGGCATAACCTTGGGCAAATATAAGATCTCTATGCTTCAGTTTAATCTTTGGCAAAATGGGAATGGTACGATTACCAGTCTCACAGAGATCTTATGAAAATAAAATCAATTATTAATTATAAAGCACTTAGAACAGTGCCTCACACATAGTGTCATTTAAATGTTTGTTAAATATTCTATAAATAATACACAGGGAATACTTAAATCCTCTGAAGATCGTATCATATTCTATCATCATGACTCCCAACTACTTAAACATTATTCCGAAAGTCCCATAATATGGAAAATGTATTAACCCTGCAATCAAGATATTTTTAATGAATACTAATCATATATAAATGTGACAGCATACAAACCTGAATTAAAAATAGTAGGGGGTGCCTGGGTGGATCAGTTGGTCAAGCATCCAACTTCAGCTCAGGTTACAATCTCATGGTTTGTGAGTTCAAGCACCAAATCAGGCTCTGTGCTGACAGCTCGGAGCCTGGAGTCTGCTTCAGATTCTGTCTCCCTCTCTCTCTTTCTCTCTGCCCCTGCCTTACTCACACTCTGTCTGTCCCTCTCTCTCTCAAAAATAAACACTAAAAACTTTTTTAAAAATTAGTAGTGCTAACCATAGGAATCTTCATCTCTAGTCAATTACTTTTTAAATTTAAGTCACTAGGAGGAACTGATGAGAAACTTTAGATATCTTTCTTCTTTTTGTGTTATTTGCCATAGGATACAATTCTCCATGCATAAACTCAGTCCTAGGTTTAACACAAAAAGCATTCAGAATTAATCTATAAAGAAATTTGGGACTACTTTTGAAGTCTCAGTTTTTCAGTTAAACTCCCAAAACTAACAGCAACAGATATAATGTATCCAATGTTCTAAGGAGTGGTAATAAAATCACCTGTGCAACTGACCAAAATGGATTGAAACCAGTCAGGGTGTCTTGACCCCGAAAAGTCAATGTAAGGGAAGACTTGACATTTAGGAGCACCCAGGTGGCTTAGTCTGTTAGGAGACCACCTCTTGATTTTGGCTCAGGTCATGATCTTCCAGTTTATGACAGCGTGGGACGTGCTTGGGATTATATCTCTCCCTCTCTCTCTGCCTCATCCCCACTCAAGCACTTGCTTGCTTGCGCTCTCTCTCAAAATAAATAAATATTTAAAAATAAAATGTTTGCAGGAAATCCCTAGACAAACAGAATGCCTTAACTCTTCCCCTCACCCTGGGAGAAGGGGACGTACACTCTTCTGTCCTCATGGAAGCCAAGTGACAGATAACCATTTGTACCTCTTTCTCTAATCTTTCCTCCACACCTCCTGCCCCAACCATAGAAGGAGAGAAGATGGAGGTGGAACAGGAAGAGTAGGTAGAAAAAAATGATGCAAGAATAGACCACCCCCTCCCCACCATCTGGCTCACTGGTGGGTTTTTTTTTTTTAATTACACACAGATCATGCCTAAACTAATGAGGGAAAATGTTTTAATTGGATGTGAAATTGAAATTTTAATTTAAACTGAACTGAACATTTTAATAACAGCACATGAA
Organism: Crocuta crocuta; assembly: GCF_008692635.1. Classification (NCBI taxonomy): domain Eukaryota; kingdom Metazoa; phylum Chordata; class Mammalia; order Carnivora; family Hyaenidae; genus Crocuta; species Crocuta crocuta. The sequence goes on along the minus strand of NW_027530545.1, from coordinate 8,443,947 downwards.
AGTATTTTTATAGTCAAAAGAGATAGGAAAGTCATGTGATCTGTTTGAGATGCCATCTAAACACAGGCAGGGGAGATTTAATAGATCTTGTTTAAATGTTTCATGAGGAGAAAAAGAAAGGAATTTCCTATTTGCAGTTGCTTTGAGTGCAGTCTGACCAACCCACCATGTAGAGAAGGTTATGCAACTCATGTATGAAAGGTCAAGGACAATGCATCCTCTCTAGACAGTTCTTCTTAGTTTATGGTATAAAATTTGATGTAAAAGATGACTTCAACTTAATACTCTTTATCACATTAAAGTCCACTAATCTGAAGCATTTATTCATTAAGATTTGCCAAGCACTATAACAAGCTACCCACACAATTTCCCATTAACAATTAAACATTCTGTAATAATTCCTCCACCCAGCTTGGCAAAGTAGAAAAATTAGTCGTACATTAATATGCATGTACATTTCCACTGATTTCAAATCTTCTGCCATTAGTTCTTCCAGTCATATAAAAATGATCTCTTCCTGATAAAAAATAATTTCATCACTTTATTCAAATTCTCACATTAACTAAATTATAAAATGATTTTGGCTTCTGAATATTTGTTCATTCTATCTATTCTGATGTTGTGCTCTCTATTTAGATCAAGATGGTTGGGATTTTTTAAACTGTTTTTCATAAAAATGTCTTGACTACAAAAACCTACCAGCCTAGCTACACATTTCTCCTCAGCAGTATTCAACATTTCTCTAAGACTCTAAATTCTAAAATCTCCTTCTCTCTTCACCCAGTCATTGCTCCTAAATCTGAGCTTGTTTCTCATCACAAATTTTAGATATGTTTCCTGTTTTCTTGTCTCTAAGTTCATCACATCTTTTATGATTTCCTTTGCCTTTTTAATAAACTCTGGCATCAATGCCAAAAATATTATTGTGCCCTCACTTCTACTGAAGAATTGCTACCATTTCAAATACTTGCCAATCCCCAAGTCTTAATAACCCCGAAAGTCTATATTCTATGTTCTATCTTCAGGCCTACTTAGTATTCGTGGAAAAATCATGTAAAGATACCAATGATACTCAGTACAAGTCCAAGCTCCCTAACCTCAGCTTGGTGCTCTTTGCTGAAAGGTGTGTGTGTGTGTGTGTGTGTGTTGTGTGTGTGTGTGTGTGTGTGTGTGTGTATGTGTGTGTGTTATTCATCTATTGTTGGTACCAAAGCAAATTTATAAGGATGGCTAATCCAGGCATCTACACTAGCCTTAAATCCGATACATAATCCTCATTGTTTTACTGTAAAGGTATGATACCATATTCTACTCTACCAAGAAATTCTAATCCAGTGTGAAATACCTCTGCAACTTTTGGGGATGTCTCTTTCTTCCAATCTTTGAAGGAAAATATATCCTTCCTTCGGGCCAACATTCCTTCTTTCGCCATCATTTTGGTTACTTCCCATTTTAATTCTTACTTAAATCTCCTAAAATGAATCCTAGCTCTAGGATTTCCTCAAGCTACTCTGCTCTTTATCTTTCTAGTCATCATTTTGAAATCTGCAATAATTATTCTATCTTTAACAGCTTCTAATTTCCCTTAAAGCCAACCATATACCCTAGCAATCTGGTTCTTAAACTCACCAATCTAACTTAAATTAGTTCTTCAAAGTTCATCAATGACAGTTTAATCTCTGCATCTCCTGGTGTATCCCAGTTTTCTGGTGTATATCTATTTTGGGGTAAACTGTGACCTCCTTAAAAACACATATTGAAGTTCTAACCTCTAGGACTTCAAAATGTGACTCTATTTGGAAAGAAAATCTTAGAGGAAATCAATTAAAATAAGCCCTAATCTGACTGGTATCCTCTAAAAAGGAGAAATTTGAACACGGACAAAGACACAAACAGAAGGAAGAGGATATGAAGACACACAGGGAGAAGATGGCCATGCGACTGGAGTGATATATCTATAAGCCAAGGAATGCAAGGATTTCTGGGAAACATCACAGGCTAGAAGTAAAAAGGAACAATTCTTCCCTAGAGTCGTCAAGAGAATATGGCCCTGCCAAAGACTTGATTTCAGGCTTCTAGACTCCAAATTTGTGGAAAAAAAATGAATTTCTGTTGTTTTAAGCCCCCTAAGCATTGGTACATTGTTACAGCAGTTTCAGGAAACTAACACAATACCTTTCTGCATCAACCTGTACTGTGGACCATCCTACTTTACATCTCTCTTCTGCCTTGGTTTTCAAAGTCATCATTAACATCCCACCTCTCTCCCTCACTCTCAACTCCACTTTCTGTTCTCTTCTTCTTACCTCCTAAGATGTCTTCTCTCTCTCTTCATTTTTCCTGCTCTCAAACTTTTCACATTTCAAAAAGTATTGCCCCATTTGATAATTTATGTCAAGTTTTTCTTATTCATGCAGTTTTTCTTCAATATTCCAGCCAAAAATGATCATACTCTCCTATATATCTGTAAAATATTTCTTTTTTTGTCTGCCAGCATTAGTATTTCATACTTCTTCTCTGAATATAGTTATATTACTTATTCCAAGCTATGGGTCAGCAAAGTTTTTCTTAAAGAGATAGATAGTAACTGTATTAGGCTTTCCAAAACAGTTTAGCTAACTACTCAACTCTACTACTGTACAAAGTAGACAGACAATACATAAATAGCATAGACAATACATAAATGGAGGATGCATGCATGTCAGAAAAACTTTATTTACAAAAACAAGCAGCCAGAGAGCTTCCCATTGTTTATCAAACCCTGTTCTAAATTATAAGTTTCTTGAATGCAATTCTGTTTTAATCTTTTATGTATACCTTGCAGAACTTCTGGCACTGGCCTTTCATCTGCGTATGACTGAAAAAAATGTACTTTTATAGCAGTGCCTCCAACAGTAGCCGAATTATGGAAAGAGCCTAAAGGTTCATCAACTAATGAATGGATAAAGAAGATGTGGTTTATATATACAATGGAATATTTCTTGGCAATGAGAAAGAATGAAATTCTGCAATTTGAAGCAACATGGATGGAACTAGAGGTATTATGCTAAGTGAAATCAGTCAGTCAGAGAAAAGATAGGTAGCATGTATCTTCACTCATATATGGAACTCAAGAAACTTAACCAAAGACCATGGGGGTAGTGAAGGGAAGGGGAAAAAGTAGCTTCAAAGAGAGAGAGAAGCAAACCATAAGAGACTCTTAAATAGAAAGAACAAATGGAAGGATCATGGGGGAAGGGGTGGAGGAGAGGGGAAAATGGGTAATGGGCATTGAAGAAGCCGCTCGTTGGGATGAGTACTGGGTGTTGTATGTAAGCAATGAATTACGGAAATCTACCCCCCAAACCAAGAGCATACCATATACACTGTATGTTAGCCAACTTGACAATAAATTATATTTTAAAAAAGTATTTTTTTCCTGTATTTCAGCATGTGGACTTTTTTTTTTAAGTTTATTTATTTATTTTAAGAGTCGGAGGAGGAGCAGAGAGAGAGGGAAAGAGAATCCCAAACAGGCTCCTGTCAGTGCAGAGCCCGATGCAGGGCTTGAACCCAAAAACCATGAGATCATGATCTGAGCCACAATCAAGAGTCCATCAGTTAATCAACTGAGCCATCCATGCCCCCCCTCATGTAAACTTTTAAAAAGAAGATGCATAGAGAAATGTAAAACCTATCAGTTTATTTAATCTGGACAGATATGTAAAGGTCTTCAAGGACACTAAGGATAAGTATCTCTCTCTTTCTTTAAAATATACCAGTCTATAATAAAAAGAGCTCCCATTCTGGTTGGGATATAGGAAAAGTTTTTTTTTTTTTTTATGTTTATTTTTGAGAGAAAGACAGAGAGAGAGAGAGAGAGAGAGNAGGGCATTCCCAGGTCTTTTCTGAGCATGTACCCAGCTATTCTGAGGAATATGTAGGAGCTTTTTGTTTTTGTTTTTGTTTTGAGAGAAAGACAGAGAGAGAGAGAGAGAGAGAGAGAGAGAGAGCTGGCAAGGGCTAGAGAGGGAGGGAGACACAGAATCCGAAGCAGGCTCTAGGCTCCGATCTATCAGCACAGAGCCTGATGCAGGGCTCAAACTCACAAACAGTGAGATCATGACCCGAGCCGAGGTCGGACAGTTAACTGACTGAGCCACCCAGGCACCCCTAGAAAGGATTCTTAAAATATGAACAGAGGAGGGGGAGGAGAAAAGATGATGGAGAAGTAGGGAGCTCTGTACATTTCACTCACCCCCATCTCTCAAACAGAGAAGTCCTGAAGTCATAGGAACCCTTACAGAATCCAGGAGTTTGGGAGGAAAAGGAGACAGAGTCCGTTGAGAAAACCTTATAGTGGCTACCTCAAGAAACAAGCCAAAGTACACATGGTGGAAAGTCTCAAATACCACTATGAGTACGGAAATAAAATAACCAAAGTCTCAACAAGAGACACCAAGACATCATTCAAAGAACACTTCCTGAATGGACAGGCCCTGGACAGTCAAAGATCCTTCTTTACTACAGCAGTACTCACAGGTGCAGAGTGCATAACAAGCTTTTAAAACTAACAAGAGACAGAGGTGCCTGGGTAGCTTAGTCGGTTAAACGTCTGACTTTCGCTTAGGTCATGATCTCACGGTTCATGGGTTCCAGCCCCGCGTTGGGCTCTGTGCTGACTGCCAGCTCAGAGCCTGGAGCCTATTTCAGAGTCTGTGTCTCCCTCTCTCTCTGACCCTCCGCTGCTCATGCTGTCTCTCTCTCTCTCTCTCCTAGAAATAAATAAAAAAAAATTAAAAAAAAAAACTAACGAGACAGAAAGCTAGCCAAAATGATGAAATGGAAGACTCTCCTCTAAAGAAATTCCAGGAAGAAATGACAGCTAAAGAACTGCTCAAAACAGATATAAAGTGACATAACTAAACAAGAATTTAGAACAATAGTCATATTGGGCTTGAAAACGGCATGGAAAACATCAGAAACAATTGCTACAAAGACTATGTAGCATAAACATAGTTGTGATGAGTTAAAAAATGCTATAAATGAGATGCATAATAAAATGGAGGTGTCCAATGCACAGACTGAAGAGGTATTGAGAATAGGTGAATTAGAAGATACAATTATAGAAAAAGAGGAAGCTGAGAAAAGAGAGATAAACTGATCCAGGAACACGAAAGGTGAGTTTGAGAGCTGAGCGATACAATCAAATGGAACAATATCCGTATCATGGAATTCCAGAAGAGGAAGAGAGAAGGAAAGGTGCTGAAGGCGTCCTTGAACAAATTATAGCAGAGAACTTCCCCAGGTTGGGGAAGGAATCGGACACTGGAATCTAAGAGGCACAGAGAACTCCCCTCAGACATAACTTGAATCGATCTTCTACATAAAATATTATAGTGAAACTGGCAAAATATAAAGACAAAGAGAGGATTCTGAATGTAACTAGGGATAAAAGGGCCCTAACATACAAAGGGAAACCTATCAGAGTGGTTACAGACCTATCTACCAAAACCTGGCAGGCCAGAAAGGAATGGCAGGAAACCTTCAATGTGATGAACAGAAAAAATATGCAGCCAAGAATCCTCTATCCAGCAAGCCTGTCATTCAGAATAGAAAGAGAGATAAAAGTCTTCCCAAATAAACAAAAATTCAAAGAATTTGTCACCACTAAACCAGCCCCACAAGAAATCCTGAGGGGGACTCTCTGAGGGAAATGTTGCAAGGAATGCAAGGTACCAGAGACACCACCACAAGCATGAATCCTACAAAGAACACAATGACCCATATTTTTCAACAATAACACTGAATGTAAATGGACTAAATGCCCCAATCAAAAGACATAGGGTAGCAGAATGGATACAAAAACAAAATCCATCTATTTGCTGTCTACAAGAAACTCATTTCAGACCTGAGGGCACCAGATTGAAAGTAAAGGGATGGAGAAATATATATCATGCTACTGCAAGTCAAAAGAAAACTGGAGTAGCTATACTTATATCAGACAAACTGGACTTTAAAGTAAATGCAGTAACAAAGGATGAAGAAGGGCATTATATAATAATTACAGGGTCTATCCATCAGGAAGAGCTAACAATTATAAACATCTACACACTGAATACAGGAGCACCTAAATACATAAAACAATAATCACAAACAGAAACAATCTTATGGATAAGAATGTGCTAATGGCAGGTGACTTTAATACTCCACTTACAGCAATGGGTAGATCAACTAGACAGAAAATCACTAAAGAAACAATGGACTTGAAGGACATATTGGACCAGATGGATTTGACAGATATATTTAGAACTCTACATCCTGAAGCTATGGAATTTACTTTCTTCTCAAGTGTGCATGGCACATTCTCCAAGATAAATCACATACTGGGATATAAGGCAGCCCTCAATAAATATAAAATAATTGAGATCATAACATACACACTTTCAAATCACAATGCTATGAAATTTGAAGTCAACCACAGGGAGAAGTCTGGAAACCATACAAAAACATGGAGGTTAAAGAACACTCTACTAAAGAACGAATGGGCCAATAAGGCAATTAGAGAAGAAATTTAAAAAATATATGGAAACAAATGAAAATGAAAATACAACAATACAAACTCTAGGGGATGTGGCAAAGACAGTCCTATGAGGAAAGTACATTGCACTCCAGGGCTATTTCAAGAAATTAGAAAAAGCTCAAGCACAAAATCTAACAGTCACCTAAAGGAAATAGAAGTAGAGCAACAAGAGCCCCCCAAAACCGGTAGGAGATGAGAAATAATAAAAATCAGGGCAGAAATAAACAATATAGAATCACAAAAAGTAGTTGAACAGATCAATGAAACTAAGCGTTGGTTCTTTGAAAAAATAAACAAAACTGACAAACCTCTAGCCAGGCTTCTCAAAAAGAAAAGAGAGTGCACCCAAATAGACAAAATCATGAATGAAAATGGACTTATTACAACCAACCCCTCAGAAATACAAGCAATTATCAGGGAATACTATGAAAAATTATATGCCAACAAACTGGAAAACTTAGAAGAAATGGACAAATTCCTAAACACACACACACACTACCAAAACTCACATAGGAAGAGATAGAAAACCTGAACAGACCCATAACTAGTGAAGAAATTGAATCAGTTATCAAAAATCTCTCAACAAATAAGAGCGCTGGACCAGATGGCTTCCCTGGGGGAATTCTACCAGACATTTACATCAGAGTTAATACCCATTCTTCTCAAGTTATTCCAAAAAACAGAAATGGAAGGAAAACTTTCGGACCCATTCTTGATCACTTTGATTCCCAGGCCAGACAGAGACCCAGCAAAAAAAGAGAACTACAGGCCAATATCCTTGATAAATACGGATGCAAAAATCCTCAACAAGATACTTGCAAATTGAATGCAACAGCACATAAAAAGAATTATCCATCATGATCAGGTGGGATTCATTCCTGGGGTACAGGGCTGGTTCCATATTCACAAATCAGTCAATGTGATACATCACATTAACAAAAGAAAAGATAAAAACCATATGATCCTGTTGATAGATGCAGAAAAAGCATTTGACAAAATACAGCATCCCTTTTAATAAAGACCCTCGAGAAAGTCGGGATAGATGGAACTTACATAAACATCATAAAAGCCATCTATGAGAAGCCCTCAGCTAACATCATCCTCAATGGGGGAAAACTGAGAGCTTTCCCCTTGGAATCAGGAACACGATAGGGTTGTCCACTCTTATCACTGTTGTTTAACATAGTGCTGGAAGTCCTAGTATCAGCAATCAGACAACAAAAGGAAATAAAAGGCATCAGAATTGGCAAAGAAGAAGTCAAACTTTCACTTTTCACAGACGACGTGATACTCTACATAGAAACCCGACAGACTCCACCAGAAGCTTACTAGAACTGATCCATGAATTCAAAAAAGTTGCAGGGTACAAAATCAAGATACCAATAATGAAGCAACACAAAGAGAAATCAAGAAACTGATCCCATTCACAATTGCACAAAAAACCATAAAATACCTAGGAATAAATCTAACCAAAGATATAAGAGATCTGTATGATGTAAACTATAGAAAACTTATGAAGGAAATTGAAGAAGACACAGAAAAAGGAAAAACATTCCATGCTCATGGGTCGGAAGAATAAATACTGCTAAAATGTTATTATTACCCAGAGCAATCCACACATTCAATGCAATCCCAATCAAAATCGTAACAGCATTCTTCTCAAAACGAGAATAAACTATCCTAAAATTTGCATGGAAGCACAAAAGACCCCAAATAGCCAAAGAAAACCAAAATGAGAGGCATCACCATCCCAGACTTTAGCCTCTACTATGAAGCTGTAATCATCAAGACGGCACAAAAACAGACACACAGACCAATGGAATAGAATAGAGAACTCAAAATTGGACCCACAAATGTATGGCCAACTAATCTTTGACAAAGTGGGAAATAGTATCCAGTGGAAAAAAGACAGCCTCTTTAACAGATGGTGCCGGGAGGACTGGACAGCAACACGCAGTAGAATGAAACTAGATCATTTTCTCACACCATACACAAAAATAAACGCAAAATGGATAAAGGACCTGAGTGTGAGACAGGAAACCATCAAAACTCTAGAAGAGAAAGCAGGAAACAACCTGCTTGACATCAAGCGCAGCAATTTCTTACTTGACACATCCCCATAGGCAAGGGAATCAAGAGCAAAAATCAACTACTGGGAACTAATCAAGATAAAATGCTCCTGCACGGCAAAGGAAACAATCAATAAAATAGGCAACTGACAGAATGGGAAAAGATAGTTGCAAATGACATTTCAGATAAAGGGCTAATATCCAAAATTTATTAGGAACTCAAGAAACTCCACATCCTAAAAACAAATAATCCAGTGAAGAAATGGGCACAAGACATGAACAGACACTTCTCCAAAGAGGACATCCAGATGGCTAACAGACACATGAAACAATGCTCAGCATCCCTCATCCTCAGGGAAACGCAGGTCAAAATCACACTGAGATACCACTTCACTCCGGCCAGAGTGGCAAAAATGAACAAATCAGGAGACTATAGATCGTGTNTGGATGGAACTTGAGGGTGTTATGCTGAGTGAAATAAGTCAGGCAGAGGAGGACAGATACCGCATATTTGCACATATAGGTGGATTAGGAGGAACCTAACAGAGGACCGTGGGGGATAAGAAGGGGGAAAATGGTTGCAGAGAGGGAGGGAGGCAAACCATGAGAGACTCTTGAATGCTGAGAACAAACTGAGGGCTTATGGGGGTGGGGAAAAGGGGAAGGAGGGTGATAGGCATGGGGAAGGGCACTTGTTGGGACAAGCACTGTGTGTTATATGGAAACCAACTTGACAATAGAAAAAAATACGAACAGAAGAGAGGAATAGGTGATATGTAAGTGCCATAATTAATCTAAGTAGGAAGTAAATATGAAGAGATTTAATATTCAAGGAAATCATGATAGAATTGTTCATGCATCAATTATTTATCATTTTATATTATTATTTATCGTTGTATAGCAAACCATCCCAAAACTTAGTGGCTACAAATCAATGGTTTACTCATTGTCATGATTGTGAATTGACTGGGTAATTCCTCTGCAGGTTTCACCTAAGTTCACAGATGAGGCTGCTTTCAGGTGGAAGACCGGTTGACCAAGAAGTTGGTGCTGACTATTTTCTAGGCTAGGGTACACTGGCTTCCTCAGAACAAAATGTTCCCAGGGTTCCAAGAGGGCATGGTTGGAAACTGCAAGGCCTCTGTACAGATCACTTCTGCTGCATAGTACTCATCAAGGCAACCCACAAGGTCAGGCCTGATTCCAGAGGTGTAGAAACAGACTCCACCTCTGGAAGAAGGAAGGACAGGTCACATTGTGAAGGAGTATAGACGTGGGGAGGTGTTACTTACTGGGGCTATTATTTATTACTCCTCAACATGATCTTTAAAGGGAGGCTAATTTGACTGGCAATGGAGAATGAAATGAAGATGAAAAAACAGAAGTTGGCAAATGCCAAACTAAGGATTTAAATTTATCCTTTGACAGTGAAAAGTTAGGTGGATATATGAACACAAAAGACCTCCTTCCTACAAACAATTCACATTTTGAAAAAGAAGTCATACATGTATTTCAGTGTGTTGTTATTTTTTTTTAATGTTGTTTTTTTTTTAATTTATTTCTAGGAGAGAGAGAGAGACAGCGTGAGTAGGGGAGGTTCAGAGAGAGAGGGAGTCACAGACTCTGAAACAGGCTCCAGGCTCTGAGCTGTCAGTCAGCACAGAGCCCGACGTGGGGCTCGAACCCACGAACCATGAGATCACGACCCAAGCGAAAGTCGGACGCTTAACCGACTAAGCCACCCAGGCACCCCTGTTGTTACTTTTATTTTTGCCGGAACAGAGAAGCAAAATAATGATGCCTGGCTTAAGTAAAAAGGAAATGTCCCTAAATCATTCCATATAGTATGTGTTTTCTAGCTGAGAGAATATCCTAATGATGACACAAACCCTAAAGTTACTGGAAGATGTTAAAAGACTGTCTTTAAAAGATAAAGAGAACAAGATCTTCTCATCCACTTGCGATATCATTTCATTATAAAACACAAGAGAATGAGTCTAGTATTGGGGAAAAAGAATTAAGAGTCTTGATAAATTTCAAAACCTTCCTTTTGTGAGAATTTCAGATATTCCTTGTCATGCTCTTACTTTTTACTTATTCAACCCTCCACATGGAAGCTGATAGAAGCAAATAAACAATCCTTCCTTCACTTCACCTCACTTTCCACTGTGGACCACAATTCTCAGGATATGTTTAATTCAAACTACCTGACTTAGTTATTAGAAAACTCAAAGGCAATAGCTTTGTTCTATGTGACTCATAAATAATAAACTGCATTGGAGAATGTAGCATAAAGACGAAGAATTTCTGCTTAAGGTAATATTCACAGCATGCTGTTAATCAACCACTTGGCCCACACTTTTTAATCTCTAACTAATTTTACACAAAAGCAGTTTGTTCAATTAAATAGGCTACTTACGGGGGAAAAAGCCANCCTCCCTGTTTGTACCACATGCAAGCACAGTACTCTGAAATAGGAAAAGATTTGATATATTTTAATCTTATTGAGAGTACATGTCTACAATTCAGATATCCTCTCTGAATGGTCATGCTAGATTACAGACATAAGCTCCTGTAGACAGCCCCAGGCTCTCTACACACAGTAGTTTGAGCTGTAAACAGCATGAGAGTGAAAAGATTTGTTGACATTCCTTGCTGGTAGCCACAAGGATAAAACCAAATTGAAATCGTCAATATATAAAAGACTGCAGATATTAACACTCAAACTACTCAGTCTGAATTCAAGACAGACTTAATTCTATAACCTCTCGGGTGTTCTCAAGACTTCTGAATCCTAACGTACTTAAGAAAACTATATGGATATATAGCAATTAGAAACTTAGTACTGCAGTAAAAAAAAAAAAAAAAGGATGTAGCTCCCCATTGATTCAGAATACATACTTACATTTTTTGGTTTAGTCTTCAGGTGGATTTAAAGCGTGTTTACAATTGTGAACACTCCATGAGGTACATGTGTATATGTGTATATGTTTTGTATATATGGTATAGCAGTATTTTTACCAGGAAAATATGTCCCTCCCTTTTTTTTTTTGTTTTATTTAACCTATCAAAATGTACATTTACCTCGTAAAAAAAATTTACCTTATTTCATTGCACAATATGATGCCTTAGAGGCAAAATAACTGAAGCTTATATTAGGCTTCTCCTTATTGTACCAGTGAAGTTGGATATTACCTGGCTTCTCAGATAATTCACAATACTGAAAAGTGGAATCATCATATTCAAACAATGCTGAAATTCAGCAGAGAATAGTAAGACAAAAATAAAGACATGGAATTATATGATCCAGTATGTACTAAGTATTAAAATAAAAAAATTAAGAAAAACTTAACAAAATTACCATGCTTTTTAGGCAAAATACAGTGTAATATGTAATTTATATAAGGCTTTAATTAATTTTACTTCAGTTATCATGCTTAAACAGATGTCATTAATCACACATTTTTAATTCCATTAAACGTGTGTCTAAATCAATCTTTTCTTATAAACTTCAATATCTTGAATGTCATAGAAAGTCAAGTGACAGATTGCTCTGTTTCATTCAAAAGGATCAATCTATGAAGCTACACGTGAGGATTTTAGGATTGTGCTGGTTGAGGATGTACAGACTTTTATTTATAAGCACTTTCTGGAGTCACACAACTTTTATGTGGAACACAGCACTGCAAAGATAAGCTAATTTAAGGACCTTTACCAGGACATACTCAAAGACAGTTTAGAGTCACCATGGCAACAAGTTACCAACCCTTAACAACCTCAAAGATGAATATTTACTCAACCCACTAGACACCCACTATGCCTTCATTGTCACTAGGGCAGTTAGTTCCTATTTGCCCGTTACATCATCCCTGCTTGCTATTTATTCAGTTTCTCACATCGCAATGCTCTCCTCCCATCATCCAAAGTACCTGCTTTTGCTTGCCAAACACTTAAGCAGCTCTATTTTTCTCCGTTCTAGATTCTTTTTTTTTTTTTTAATTTTATTATTTATTTCTGAGAGTGAGAGAGACAGAGTGCCAGCAGGGGAGGGACAGAGAGAGAGGGAGACACAGAATCCAAAGCAGGCTCCAGGCTCTGTGCTGTCAGCAGAGAGCCCAAGGCAGGGCTCAAACTTATGAATCATGAGATCATGACCAGAGCCAAAGTTGGATGCTTAACCAACTGAGCTACCCAGGTCCCCCTCTCCATTCTAGATTCTATGCTGCACTATTCCTCTGGTGTAATGGATTTGTTATTCCTCTCTATCTACCTTTGAGGCATAAATTCTTAATTTATTAAAATAGTCATTATTTGTTGACTGCTCACATCATTGTATATTGCCCTTATTTATTTCCATGTGTCATCTTGTTTAATTTTCATAATACCTGTAAGCCCAACAGTAGACCGGCTGTCTTGGTCAAACCTTGACTCTTATTAGCTGTGTACCTTTGGATAAGTCACTCAACCTCTCTTTCCTCAAGTGTATCATCTGAAAATGAGAATCATATACCTACTCCATAGGGTTATACTAAGAATTAAATGAATTAATACATGTAAAACACTTAGAAGAGTATCTGCCACAAAACAACAGCTGGCATGCAGTGACAGCATATTATTGCCAAGTCTGTATGAGGAAATGGGTTGGATACTTCAGGTAATTTACCAAGATCATATAACCAGAAGGGGTAGAGATGAGATTCAAATATTGATCTCTTTGCTCCTAAATCTTGGTACCTCTCTCACTGTGTCACTTTTTCTTTCTATTTGGGCAAGTCACCTTTTGCAAATACATTTTAATTTATAGTTGGTAAAGCTCTTTTATATAATTTGTCTCATTTGGTCTTCACAACTGCTAGAGATAATATAGTCCTTTTGTTTTGTTTTGTCTTGTTTTATTTTTGTTTTGTGTGTTTTGTTTTGTGTTGTTAGGTGAAAGCACTGAGGCTTAGAGACATGATATGATTTAAAATTGGTCTCAAAAAAAAAAAAAAAAAAGTCCAGGCTTGGGATCGAACATTTCTGATTCCCTGGCTAAAATTCTATGTTAAAACATTTAAAAAGCAAATTAAAATAAGTGAATGAATTAGTTAATTAACTTATCTTTGTTTCCTCATCTGTATAATAGGAATCACATTTACTTAATAGGCATTTCAGAGGGCTGTTGTGATAATTAAGTTAATCTGTGTAAAGCTCTCAGCACAGTGCTTAGCACATAGTAAAAGCTAATTAGTTAATTCTTGTACTAGACAAAGGAATGAAAGAAACAGGAGAAGGTGTGTGCTTTAAAAAGTGAGATCTTATAGTTTTCTTAATAGATACCATGACTAGTGTGGGAATGAGCTTTATTATTTTACCCTTCCACCATCCATTCTGTGATTCATTTGGATTTACTTCTACATGTGATATGACATAGGGATAAAGATTTACTTTTCCCATATGGTCATCCAACTGATCTACATCATTTATTGAAAATGCCATCTTTTCCCCACTGTTGGGGAATAAAGTAATTGCCATCAATTTAATAACCTTATATATGTAGATTTATTTCTGGAACTTTGCTTTCCATTCCAATACCCCACTATGTGATTTCATGTAGATTTATAAAGGTCTTAATATCTAACAAAGTAAGTTCACAAATTTTGTCATATTCTTCAATATTGTCATGAGTATTTTTGCAATATTTATTTCCATAATAAATTCCATAGTCAGCTTAATTTTCACACAATCCTCCCCCAATTTTTTCTGGCGTATCATCAAATTTGCAGGAATAGATATCTCTATAGTATTGAGCCTTCCTATCCATTAAAAGTATATAACAATAAAACCATATATCCTTGCACTTAGTTCTCTTCAATTTCTCTCAAAATTATTTTGTGGTTTTCTGTCCATTAGATTTATCCATGCATATTTTATGTTTTGTATATAGTATCGCATTTTTATTTATTTTTTTAATCTTTATTTTGAGAGAAAGAGAGAATGCAACAGGACAGGCAGCTCAGAGAGAGAGACACAGAATTTACAGCAGGCTCTATGCTATCAATGCCCTACAAGAGGCTTGATCCCACAAACTGTGAGGTCATGACCTGAGCCAAATTCAAGAGCTGGACGCTTAACGGACTGAGCCATCCAGAAACTCCTATAGTATCACATTTTTAAAAATATGATTATTCGGGCACCTGGGTGACTCAGTTGGTTAAGTATCCAACTTCGGGTCAGGTCATGAGCTCGTGGTCTGAAAGTTCGAACCCCAGATCGGGCTCTCTGCTGACAGCTCAGAGCCTGAAGCCTGCTTTGGATTCTGCGTCTCCCTCTCCCTCTGCCCCTACCCTGGGCATACTGTCTCCCTCTCCGTCTCCAAAATAAATAAACATTTACATTTTTAAAATTTAAAATAAATAAATAAAAATATGATTATTTATTGACAGCAGATAGAAAAATAACTGCACTTTGCATGTGGATGTGTATTCAGAAAAATTGCTAAATTTACATTTTAAAGATATGCATTAATAAGTTACTTTGCATCTGTCAACACACAATCATGTCATCTATTAATTATAAGTTCCTTTCATCTTCTTTCTTCGTTTATTCAATCTCATTCTCAACTGCCACGGAACAGTTTTCAGTTTTAACCACTGAGTTTGATGTTTGCTATAGTTGTTTTATAGGTACAATTTATCAGATTAATGAAGTTACCTTCTCCTAATTTGCTAAATTTTATCATGAACAGGTGCTGAATTTTGTTAAGTAGTTTTTCTGCTTCTGTTGAAATAGTCATTTTTTTTTCCTCCCTCATGATGTGTATTCAATCTGATCTCATGACTGAAAATTTATTTATCAGGGTACCTGGGTGGCTTAGTTGGTTGAGTGTCCAACTCTTGGTTTCAATTTAGGTCAAGATCTCAGGGCTGTGGGATCAAGCCACAGGCTAGACTGTGTGCTGGACGTGGGTTCTGCTTAAGATTCTCCCTCACTCTTCTCTCTGCTCCTCCCCCGCTCACCCGCACAACTTCCTCTCTCTCAAAATAATAAACTTTTCTTTAAAGAAAATGTAACCACTTTGTCTGAAATAGAAACCCTACTTTGTAATGATTTGACATACTAAGGATTTTCATATCAGTATGAGAAATATTATTTTTAAATTTTCAATTTTATTTTGGTAATTTCTTTAACAGATTTTTGGAATCAGTTCATGCTGACCTTACAAAGAGTCAGAAAACAGTCCATATTCTCAAGTAAAGAATGCAATATTTGAATACCTCTATAAATATTCAAAATAGTACACTGGTGGAGCCTTCAGTATCTGACATTTTCTTTGTGAAACTGAATTAAAGGAGGGACTCAACTTCTTTGACAGATAAAAGACCATTCAGGTTATTTATTTTTTGTCAGTTTTGCTAAGCTCCTCTCCTAGGAATTTACCCATTCCTTCCAAATTATGGCTTTTTTTAAATATAATTCTCTCCTACTATCTTTTTGATATTGATAGGACTGTAGATAGATATGTCTCTTATTAATTCTTAACATTGGTAATTTGTGATTTATCTTCTTCTTGTATCATTCTTGCTGAATTAAGCTTTTAAGCCACTCTTTTTATATAACACACTTTCAAATCTTTATTTTCAATTTCATCGAATTGTACTTTTACCTTTCCTTTATATTACTTCTTTTCTTCTACTTTCCTTAGGTTTGCTTGGCTTTCTGTTATTGTTCTTTCTTTCTTTTTTGGTTCCTAAGATAGAAACCTGTATCATTGATTGTTCAGCCTTTCTTCTGTTCTCACATATGCAATTAAGGCTAAGTATTTCTATTTAGCAACACTTTTAATTCACCCCAAATATTAACACTGAATTTAAAATGCTTTCTAGTTTTGTTTTGACTTTTCCAGATATTGTTTTGAACTCCAAGCACCTAGATTTTCTCTATTTATCCACTTTGTATTGACTTCTAGCTTAATCCCATTAGATTAGAGAATATTCATTAAATATTATGTGTCTTCAAAAAATGTTGAGGCTTTCCTTCTGGTACAGGTTATGGCCAATTTTGCTAAATATCCCACAGACATCTGAAGAGACTGTAAATTTTTCTATTATTGGATATAAATATTCTATACTTGTCAACTGCATATAATATGTTTTCTTTATTTTGTTTTTCAGATATTACTTATCCTTACTGGGTTTTCGTCTTTCTATATCAGCTTTTGAAAAGGTTGAGTTAACATTTCCCATTATGATTGTATACTTGTCTACTTTTCCTTTTTAGCTCTATAAGTTTGGCTTATACATCTTAAAGCCATGTTATTGGATGCATACACATTTATGACTTTATGGTCGTAACATCACTGCGTTGGAATGATGCTTCAATCACAATGAAATCTTCCTCTTTCTCTACTAATATTTCTCTTTAAAGTCCACTTTGTTGGTCTTCTAGGATAGCTACACCTGCTTTCTTTGGGTTAATATACAAATGGCATGCATAAATGGCATACTTTTTTTTCTTCCCTTTACTTTCAGTTTTTTTTGTATCTTTCTATTAACGTGAATCTTATAAGCAATATATAGTTATGCTTGGTTTTCTATTCAGTGCTAAAATCTGCTCATTTAATCTATTTATTTTTACTATGGTTCATCATAAAGTTTTATCTACCATCTCACTATTTGCTATTTGACCCATGTGTTTTATATTTTTCCCTCCATTTGAAAAAAACGTTTTGAAAAAATTTCTAATGTTTTATTTATTTTTGAGAGAGAGAGAGAGCACACAAGCAGAGGAGGCGCAGAGAGGGAGAGAGACACAGAATCCAAAGCTGGCTCCAGACTCTGAGCTGTCAGTATGGAGTCCAATGTGGGGCCTGAACTCGTGGACTGCAAGATCATGACCTGAGCCGAAGTCAGACACTTAACCAACTGAACCACCAGGTGCTCCAAGGATTCATTTAAATATTCTTATGTTTTAAGTATAGTTGATATACCAAAAAAAAAAAAAGGGGGGGGACATAATTAAAGAGTGTTATTTGATGTTTTCAGGTATGCATACTCGTGAAATCTGCACTACAGTGATCCTGGTGCTTCACTCTGGCCCCTTCTTGCCTCTTTCCCTCTTCACTCTTCTTGTACTACTCATATGACTTCTGTCATAATATATTGGTTTGCATTTCCTATCATTTTATATACATGAATTTTGGTTTTGCTTCTTTCCCTCAAGACATTTATTTTGTTTTTCATCACTGTTGGAGTACTATGCACGAATAGCCTATTTCTTTCCATTGCTGGGTAGTATTCCATTTTATACTATACCATAGTTTATCACTTGTTGACAGGCATGTAGATTTTTCCCAGTTTAAAAATTCTATGGAGCCTTATGTGCAAATCTTTGTATGTACATATACTTCTTTCCTCTTGGGAAAATTTCCAGGGGTATAATATCTACATAATATTATAGGTGTCTGTTTAACATTTAACACACTTCAGAAACTATCAAACTATCATCCTATGACTGTCACATTTTACACTCCCATTGGTAGTGTACGAAAGGTCTAAGTCCTCTACATTTTGCGAAAATTTGGTATGGTGAGTCTTTTCAATTTTAGCCAATTTCAAAGTGTGCCAATGGTATTTCATGGCAGTTTTAATTGGTATTTCCTCAGTGATCAATAATGTTTAACATTTTTCACGTGTTTGATTGCATCTGTATAGCTTTTTCAATGAAGTTTCTCTTCAATTTCCTCCATTTTTATTGAACTGCTTCTTTTCTTATTGAGATGAAAACTCTATACAGTTTATAAATACAAGTAATTTTAAATATATGTGGGTTTTTAAATATTTTCTCAGTCTGTGACTTGTCTTTTTATTGTATTAGCAAAGTCTTTTGATAATACACAATTTATCACTTTGTTCTATTAAGGATTTTGCTTTTGGTATCATTGCTAATATATCTTTGCCTACATCAAGTTCACAGAAGTTTCTTCTCCTGTTTTCTTCTACTAGAAATTATATAGTTTTAGGTTTTACACTGAAGTCTGTGATCCATTTTGAGTTAGTGTTTGCTTATGTTATGAGGTATAGACAGAAGTTCTTTTTTCTTTTCATTTGTTTTTTTTTTAATATAAGTAATAATTACCCTGGCACATTAGTTGAAGAGACCATTGTTTCTAGGCTATGCTAATTCCTTTGTGTTCCCATATCCATTTAAATCAATTTGTGAATTACTAAAAAGAAAAAAATACTATAGGGTTTAGCTTACAGGCTTTCCAAATATTTTAAAAATTAATTTCTAAAGATTTTATACTTTATATTAGTGCAAATTGCATTGCTTTTTAAATTTCAATTTTCATTTGCTTATTCCTAGTCTATAGAAAGACAATTCACTCTAGGGGCACCTGGGTGGCTCAGTTCGTTGTGCATCTGACTTTGGCTCAGGTGTGATCTCACGGTTTGTGGATTTGAGCCAGGCTCTGTGCTGACAGCTCAGAGCCTGCCTTGGATTGTATGTCTCCCGTCTCTGCTCCTCCCCCATTCATGCTCTGTCTCTATCTCTCAAAAACTAAATGTTAACAAAATTTTAAAATCAAAAGAAAGATAATTCAGTCATATATTGTCCTTAACTTATTGTTTGTGGAACTATTGCACAGATTCTTTAGAAGTAGATAATTTTATGATCTGCAAATAAAAACAGCTTTATCTTATTTATTATTTGTTTATTTATTTTACATCAAGGTTTAGAGTTTTCTCTAAGAACAGTTTTAAACCCTGAGCTAGATATCTTCATTTGAATTGTCAAGGAACTTTTGCTTTTGCAAAGACTGCTTGTGTCATCAAATCCTCAAGACTGCAGGATTCTGTTTAAGTCCGCCCTCTCACTACCTCCAGTCATAACCTGTTGCTGTCTTATGTCCCTCCTCTTGGGAATTGCACTGTTGTCTAATGCTTAATATCTGAAACCCATTATAATTCCAATCTTTGATATCCCAGCTTGAAACAAAGTAGAGGTATCAAACACTGCCATTATATAATATCTTCTATTTAAAAGAACATTTTGTCTGTCTGACCTCTCTTCCAAAGCCACAACTTCACAGTGGTTTAAGAGAAATGCTTCAAATTGTATGTTTTCAAACCAAATTTACATAAAATATCATCTTCCTAACATTATAAGAATAATTCCATGCTATTAACAGGTGGTAGCCTGATGCAAAAAAATATATATATGTATATGTTGTACATATATACATGTATATATATGTATATATACTATATATGTTGTACAATTTTAGGGGGGGTTGTATGTTTAAATCTAGTACTCATGTTCAGTTTCCATGCCTTATCCTCTCTGCATTTCAGACAATAATGTAAGTAAAAGTGATATCCAAAAATATAAGCTTTTCCATTGTTTGGAAGCAACTGACTAAAATCAAGAAACAGTTATTATTCTGTCAAGACACTCACATGTCACTGAATGAAAAGCATTTCCTCTTCAGTTTTCTATTATATTCCTACCTGGTATCAGTCATGGGAGATACCAAGTCCTCATCAAAAAGGTTTTTAAAGGGGCACCTGGGTGGCTCAATTTGTTAAGCGTCCGACTGAGGCTCAGGTCATAATCTCATGGTTTGTGGGTTTGAGCCCCGCGTCAGGCTCTGTGCTAAGAGCTAGCTCAAAGCCTGGAGCCTGCTTCAGATTCTGTGTCTCACTCTTCGATTCTCCCCTGCTCATGCTGTCTCAGAAATCTCTCCCTCTCAAAAATAAATAAAACATTAAAATAAAATTTAAAAAAAGGTTTTTAAAGTCTATTACTAGCTAGAGAAACAAATCTTGTTCTCCACTGATGTCAGTGGTTCTCAGAATAAAAGTTCGGCATAATTAAGAAAAAATATAAGTTCACCCTGGCCTCTTAGAAAAATATAAATATTAACATGGCTAACCATGAAAAATATTTATGTGGGGTGATGTGCATGAATCAAGTATGTGGTGAATTCTGGGATGCAGAAGCTGGTTTAGAAGTCACATCTCAGTTCCTGATCTAACACTACTTTGAACAGGTTGTTTGCATTGAGTTCATTAAAACCTTTATAAGCCTTAAGGTAGTCTTTCTATATAAGAGAAAAATTCTGTTTTGTGGTAGCCATGTAAGGGACTGAATCTTAAAAGACAATTATGGAAATCATAAAGAAAATATAAACTCAACAAAGACTCAATATTGCTGGTCATAATTTGCAACCCAAATTATGGTCCTAATTTTCATCTACTCTATATCATGGGCATAAGAATAAATAAATATTGGGCCACCTGGGTGGCTCAGTTGGTTAAGTGTCTGACTTCAGCTCAGGTCATGATCTTGTGGTTCATGGGTTCAAGCCCCACATTAGGCTCTGTGCTGTCAGCTCTGAGCCTGGATCCTACTTTGGATTCTGTCTCTCTCTTTCTCTCTGCCTCTACCCTACTCGTTCTCTCTCTATCCCTCTTTCTCTCTCAAAAATAAACAAACTTTAACATTTTTTAAAAGAATAAATATTATCTAGCTATTATAAACAAATTAGAATATGTTGCAGTTCAGAAAAAGAAATCAGCTTGAATGCCATCTATATTCTTTAAAAATAGAATTTAAAGGCAGCAGTCTCATTAATGACTTCGAGTGAAGAAAATATGAGAAAAATTCAGGTGTGTTTGACTTCTGCTTGAACATATCTGATGCTTCCTAAACAAGCATAAAATTATAAGTATTTTGAAGTGAATGATATATGTAGCAACTGCAATTCACTGTCATTCAACATTTACTAAAATAAATAGCAAATTGGGCAAAACATTTAGAATACTATATACTGAAATAGATATATAAATAAATAAAGATTCCAGATAAAGTTAAAATATCCTTTTCCTACTGAACTTTACAGCTTTTGAAACCATAACTTTTTTTTTCCCATTTTATCAAAACAAATGTGAATAAAAGAATTTCAGCTTTCAGGGATGATGCTATCAGTAGAAGAGAGAGCAGTAAAATGAGGTCACAAAATAAAGTGCAGGTCCTGAGCCAGGTCCACATTCTTTCAGTTAAGATCCATGAGATGCTTCCTTAGCAACGACAGGTTAAATTAGATCATAGAGTCTCCTGCCTCCAAAATATACCAAAATAGAAAAATCAAGTTAGATGCAGACAAAATTCACTGACAAAACTATCTAAAAAAGAAGCACATCCTCAAAACACATTCTTTGAACTGGGATGACCAAAAGAGAAAAACAGGGATGCTAGTATATTTGAGCAGAGTCAACTATGTTCAACCTTAGTCACAATAGTGGTGGGAAAAGGAAGTAAATTGACAAAATCCTGATACTCTTACTGCACCCAGTGTTGATAGGGAAAAGAAAACAGGAATAAGAAAAGAGACTGGAGAGGTAAACTAGTGAGTCTAGAGAATAATCTAAAAGTAAACCCCCTGCTTATGAACACAACATTTCATTAGGTGTAGGGGTTTCCAAAGAGCTTATCATTTTTATCTTTATAGACTCGAAGGAAAATAAAACAGGGAACAAAGAATGATCAGAAACATCAAAAATTTTATTTTCAGGGTTCTGGTAGTTTTAAAATATGTCCATAAAATCTTAGATGTCCCTTCCTTTGGTGGGGCTTAGTTCCCTTCTCCTTGAGCAGTTATTCTATGCCTGTCTCATTGACTGTTGTGTATATTGAGATCATATTATAGTTCTTGTTATTTTATGAATCTACAGATCAAAAGAAGCCAACCTTGAGAAGTTACTTAAGCTATTACATCCAAGGAGACATATCTCTTGGATCTAATTTAGACACCGCCATCCTAGACTTTGGAGATGAAAACTGGGGGTGGGGGGGTAGGACGTCTTATGGCAGTTAAGTGCATTTTGCATGTGGAAAGAATATAAATAATTGA
Organism: Crocuta crocuta; assembly: GCF_008692635.1. Lineage (NCBI taxonomy): Eukaryota > Metazoa > Chordata > Mammalia > Carnivora > Hyaenidae > Crocuta > Crocuta crocuta. Next base: position 8,421,422 of record NW_027530545.1, on the reverse strand, counting down.
AGGTCAGAAGGCTATGGTGGTTGTAAATTATGTACACAAATTATTGTATTCTTCTTTATTTGGTAGACCTAATTCCCTATCCCTTGAATATGAGCTCTATGTAATGACTTTTAATTAATAGACTCTGGCAGAGATGATGAAGCATAAGTTCCATGTGTAGATCAGAGAGGCCTCAGGACTTCCATATTACTCTCTTTCATATTATCATTTACAGAAAGCTATTTGCCATGAAGTGAGATCACTCTATGAGTCCTGTGAAGTTATCCATGCAGTGAGAAACTGAGGTCCCTGGCCAACAGCCAGATAAAAATTGAAGCCTCCTGCCAACAACTATTTAAATGTGTCTGGAAGTGGATTCTACACTCCCAGTCAAGACTTCAGTTGCTCACTAGCCTGAATAGAAAACTTCATTACTCACTGGACATTGGTAAAATACTAAGAAGATTTATGCCTTAATCAAAAGACAAAATTAGCCCTATACAGTATTCTGTTACCACTTAGGAAGGCTTAAAAGCAATACCTGAAGATTCAAACTGATTTCAGGTAATTTAACTGTGTTCCAGGACAAAGCTCAGAAGTATCTGTAAGAGTGCAAAAATGAAACCCAACAATGTGAAACTGAGAATATCTAAAATCTAATAAAATTATTAGACAGCCAAAGAACCAGTTATCTGTAATCCAAAACATGGGAAAACTTAATTGATCAAAACAATGATATGATACCTGTGACAGAATGAGTACACAAAGACATTAAACTGGTCACTATAACTGTATTTGATAAGCTCAAGAAGTTACAGGACAGATTGAGCACATTAAATATAGACATGGAAGATACAGAAAAAACTTTTAGAAGTGAGAACTTCAAACTTTTAGAAGTGAAAACTGTCTTTTTTTTCTCTTAAAGTTCTGGAATCTTGAAAAGAAACAGCCATTAATATAGACATTCATTTGGGGGAGGGGGTTGAATCTTTATTTTTCCATAAGTAGAATGACTTATTGGTGTTTCTAAAGTTACTTATGAAAGAATTCCATATACAGTCAGTTCTACTACCATGCTTGTTTTAAAAACAATTTGTTATGGCACAACTGATATATTAGGAAACAATCTGATCATTAACACAAACTCTATGGTTGCTTATACGCAATCTCTTCCATGAGAAACTCAGTGAAAATAGGAACTCAGACACATGAAAATGCATAAATCACACACAGAGACATACATGTCAAAATCCACCAGCTGCCCATGATTTCTGAGATGTAAAGATCAATTATTTCTGAGATATAAAAATATACTAGATAGGATTGAGAGCCAGTTAGATGTTACATAAGATTAGTGAACTTAAAAATAAATTAACATATATTGGGGCACCTGGGTGGCTCAGTAGGTTAAGTGTCTGACTCTTGATTTTGGCTCAGGTCATGACCTTATACACTTGGTGAGACTGAGCCCCTACACTGACAGCACATAACCTGCTTGGGATTATATCTTCCCCTATCCCTCTGCCCTTCCCCCAAACACTCTCTCAAAATAAATATGTAAACATTAAATATATATTAATATATAGTTACAAAATAATAAATATTAAAGCAGGAATAAATTATAAGAACTTAAAAAAAAAGACAGAACATGATCAATAAAACCAGATGCTGGTTCTTTGAAAAGATTAACAGCATTGCTAAACCTCTAGCCAAACTCATCAAAATAAAGAAATAAATAAGAGGCAGAGAGGCAGAATTCAAATAAACAAAATCACTAATGAAAGAGGAGAAGTATCAATGAACACCACAGAAATACAAACAATGATAACAGAATATTGTGAAAACCTCTATGCCAACAAATTGGACAACTTAGAATAAATGGATATATTTCTAGAAACATATAATCTACCAAAATTAAAGCAGGATGAAACAGAAAATCTGAACAGACCAATTACCAGCATGAAATTTAATCAGTAATTCGAAAGTCCAGGATCAGATGCCTTCACTGGCAAATTCTACCAAATCTTTAAAAAAAGAGTCAATACCTATTCTTCTCAAACTATTCGAAAAAATAGAAGAGGAAGGAAAACTTCCAAATTCATTCTATGAGGCCAGTATCACCCTGATATCAAAACCAAAACCAAAACCAAAACAAGGTGGGGGGGGGCGGAAATACGGACCAATACCTCTCAAGAATATAGATGCAAAATTCCTTAACAAAGTATTAGCAAATTGAATCCAACAATACTTTCAAGAAATCACACACTACAATCAAATGGGATTTATTTCCAAAATTCAAGGATGGAACAATATTTGCAAAACAATCAATGTGATACATTACATCAATAAGAGAAAAAATGAAAATTATATGATCATTTCAGTAGATTCAGAAAAAGCATTTGGCAAAGTATATCTATTCATGATAAAAAGAATCTCTGCAAACTAGGTCAAGAGAGAACATACACATCATAAAAGTGTTATATGAAAAGCCCACAGCTGACATCATACTCAATGGTGAAAAACTGAAAACTTTTCCCCTAAGGTCAAGAACAAGACAAGAACATCCTAGCCACATCAAACAGACAACAACAACAACAACAGTAGCAGCCAAATTGGTAAGGAAGTAAAACTCNCAGCCACTCTGGAAAACAGTATGGAGGTTCCTCAAAAAGTTAAAAATAGAACTACCTTGTTATCCGGTAATTTCACAATTGTGTATTTTCCCCAAAAATACAGAAACACAAATTCAAAGGGATATATGCACTGCTATGTTTATAGCAGCATTATTTATAATCGTCAAACTACAGAAGTAGCCCAAGTGTCATTCGACTATACAATGGGTAAAGATGATGTGGTGTGTGTATACACACAAATATATTATATATATCTATATGTGTGTGTATATATACATATATATGTATGTATGTATATATATGTA
>NW_027530545.1:8403603-8418322 GCF_008692635.1 Crocuta crocuta | reverse complement strand
TGTATATATATACATATATATGTATGTATGTATATATATGTATATATATACACATATATGTATGTATGTATATATATGTATATATATACACACACATACACATAGATATAAAATCACAGACACACATATATATACATACATACAAATATATATATACACACATGCAAAGGAATATTAATATGTTAGTATACACACAAATATATATAATATATACATACACATATATATACACACATACACATAAATAGATACATAATCACACACACACATATATATATACACATACACACAAATATATATATATACACACACAAATATATACACACACACATGCAAAGGAAGTAGTCATAAAAAAGAATGAAATCTTGCCATTTGCAACAACATGGATGGAACTAGAGAGTATAATGCTACCCAGAATAAGTCAGTCAAAGAACGACAAATGCCATACAATTTCACTCATCTGTGGAATTTAAGAAACAAAACAAGCAAAGGGAAAAAAAGTGAGGGAGAGAATGACAAACCAAGAAAATGACACTTAACTACAGAGAACAAACTGATGGTTACCAGAAGGGAGGCTGGGTTGGAGGGTAGGTGAAATATGTGATGGGGATTAAAGAGTACACTTACCATGATGAAAAAATAAAATACATCAGGAGCAGGGGTGCCTGGGTGGCTACTTCAGGTGAGCATCAGACTTTGGCTCAGGTCATGATCTCGTGGTTCATAAATTCGAGCCCCACGTCAGGCTCTGTGCTGACAGCTCAAAGCATACAGCCTGCTTCAGATTCTGTGTCTCCCTCTCTCTCTGCCCCTCCCCGACTTGTTCTCTCTCTCAATCTCAAAAATAAAAATATAATACTTTATAAATTAAAATATACATATATACCAGGAGCAACAAATTAAAATTGGATAAATACTGGAAAACTGTAAAGGTGATCTGTATTTACAGAAAAAAAATATGGTTAGCTTTTAATATTGTACCAGTATTGTTAACAGATTGCTTTCAAAATGGTAGTAAATTGTAATTAAAAAGAACTTTTTAAAATTTTGAAAAAGCTTAGAAGGAAGGGACAGGAAACATGGTTTAAAAAATTACATTTTTCAAAGTGGTCAACAAGAGACAGTGTGTGATTCAGTCAGAGAATAATATTAAACAAAGAACACAACACACACACACACACACACACACACAGTATACAAAACACGGAATGAATAAGGACTGAAAAAAATGATACAAGGATAGGTTCTGTAGGACAGCATCAAGTGACCCATCTACATTGTGAAACGAGATCCTTAAGAAGAGAGACATGAAACTTATTTTTTCTTTTAGCTTTCAAATATGTTCCAAATTTGGTGAAAATAATAAGCCCACAGATTCAAAAAACTCAACAAAATTCAAGCAAAAGAAAGAAAAAGAAAACTATACCAAGGCACAACACAAAACCAAAGATAAAATATAACCTTACCAACAGTCAGACAAAAAAGGACATGTATATACACAGAGGAACAAAGATTAGAATGATAGGTGACTTCTCACCAGAAATAATCCAATCCAGAGGACAGTGGAGAATCACCTTTAAAGTACAGAAATAAATGTCAATCCAGAATTACTTATGCAGAAAAAGATACTTTTCAAAATCAAAAGTGAAATAAAGGCATTCTAGGGGTGCCTGGGTAGTTCGAGCCCCACATCAGGCTCTGTGCTGACAGCTGTCTCAGAGCCTGGAGCCTGTCTCAGATTTTGCATCTCCCTCTCTCTCTGACCCTCCCCTGCTCATTCTCTCTCTCTCCCTCTCTCTCTCTCAAAAATAAACAAACATTAAAAAAAAGAAAGGCATTCTCAGAAATGCAAAAGCAGAAAGAATTCATCACCAGAATATCTGCACTAGAAAAAGTAAAGGAAATCAATCAGGCAGAAAGAAAATAACACCAGACAGAAATCTACATCTAAACAAAGGAATGAAGAGGAATGGAAAGAGAAATTGAGTAATAACAAAAGATATTTATTTCTCTTATTATTTAAATCTCACTAAATGGTAATCGACAATCTAACAAAAAATAATTATGTCCTAGGCAGAATGATGTGCCCTCCACACACACACACACACACACACACACACACACACACACACAAATGTGTACATTCTAATCCTCAGAAATCAGGAATATGTTAGGTTACACACAGGAAAGGAGAATTAAGGTTGCAGATGGAATTAAAGTGGATAATCATCTGACCTTGAGATGGGGAGATTAATTTGGATCATCCAAGTGGGACCAACATGATCACAAAGGTCCTTCCAAGTGACAGGGCAAGGAAGTATAGGGTGTGTTAGAATGATGCAGCATGAAAACGCCTTGACCAGCTACTGCTAGCTTTAGAAGGGCTCCATGAGGGCTACCTGGGTGACTCAGTCGGTTAAGCATCTGACTTAGGCTCAGGTCATGATCTCACAGTTTGTGGGTTCGAGCCCCGCATCAGTTTCTGTGCTGACAGCCTGCTCAGAGCCCTGAGCCTATTTCAGATTCTGTATCTCCCTCTTTCTCTGACCTTCCTCTACTAATGCTGTCTCTCTCTCTCAGAAATAAATGAAACATTTAAAAAATTAAAAAAAAAAAAAAAAAGAAGGGCACCATGATGCAAGGGAACATACCAGCCTCTAGAATCTGGTAAAGGCCAAGAAACAGATTCTTCCCTACAGTCTTTAAAAGAAACACAGCCCCTGCTGATTCCAGGGTTTTAGCTTAATGAAACCAATTTTGGACTCCTGACCTTCAGAACAATGACAGAATAAATCTGTGTTCTTTAAAACCACTAAGTGTGTGACTGTTTGTTATCGCAGCTGTAGCAAACTAATACAAGTAACAGAAATGTATTTACTGTGGGATTTATAACATCTAAAAGTAAAATGGGTAGAAAAATAGCATAAAAGCTAAAGTGGAGAAATGGAAATACTTAATTGTAAATTTCTATATTATACCTGGAGTGGTATAATAGTACTCCAAGTAGCCAGTGACAATTTAAACATATATACTACAAATCCTAAAATAACATAACAGAAATTAACAAAAAAAACCAACAGTGGAGATAATATGGAATCATAAAAGATACTCAATATGTATGCAGAATAAAGGAATAAAGAAGTGATGCAACAGGCAGAAAACACTGTAACTGAAGCAAAAGCTAGTCTACCTATACTGATGAATACACTTGTCAAACTCTCTTTTAAATATAAAGCAGTAACATTGGCACATATGCAAAAGACCTTTATCTTACTTTATTAATCACTGAATACGTGAAATAAAATGTTCTTTTGAATGAAACCAAACAAATTTGAGTTAAATCCAAATAAAATTTAAATTTAAAATATAAATTAAATTNTTATAAATCTCAAGTTAAAAACAAAAAATAAACAATGGAGTAGAAATAGAAATATTTGAAAATGCCTCAGTTTATCAATAGTGGCAGTTAAACTACACCATATTTAAGGTAAATTGTGTTGACTTAAAAACTAGTATCTATATCTATTTTTAACACGGGAAAATTTAGGTATGTAGTATTAAGTTCAGGAATTCTTACATTTTCATAGCTAATTGTTTCATGTTAAATTAATTTTAATACTATTTTATTAAAATAACATGTAGAGTAAAATGCTAAAATCTCAGAGTTTTGACTATCTATTATTTCCTCTTTTCATCCATGTGTGAAGTCCGTGAGTGAAAGTCTGTGAGTCTATGAGTAAAGCCTAAGCCAACATCCACCTAAAATTGATAATATTTAGTTCTAAGAGCTAAGATTTAGGATGACTTTCTTTATTCCCTATACTGCTGTGGTTTTCTTATAAGGAACATGTTAACATAAATAAAACCACGATTTAAGAAAATAATTTATTCTTCAATAAATTTAACTGTTCAGATTCATTTTTTAATTTTTTTAAAAATAGTTTTAACCTATAGGTAAAAAATGAGTATCTTCCTAAAAGATAGAATGTTATAAATATTAAATGCAAATATATGAGAGAAATTAAAATACAGGAGAAAATGCAGTGTGAACTAGAATGTTATCGGTAATTGTTAAAATTGAGTTGTTATTTAGACTCGTGCCCTTGTGAGCATGATATATTTAGAAACGTCCAGTCGAGATGTCACATTAAGGAGATGGAGGAATTCCTCTTCCTGTTTTAAATTTTAAAATGAGGAACAAAATGTGATTTGAACACATGCGCACACATACACCAGCTAAGCTAATTAGAGGAAATCTGAAAATGCCAGAAGTAGAGGGCACCCAGAGCCTCAGTGATGAGTCAGAGTTGGAACCAGGAAGTCCACAGGGGGAGGTGAAGGCTCTGTGAATGTCAAGAACCTGAACTCTGTACACTGGATTGATAAGAAACAGAGAATCCAGCAACAAAGTTAGTGCAATAGGTCTGGTAAAAGACAAAGATGCTTCATCCCAGGGTGGTGGCACCAGTGATGAGATAATGGACTAAGAGGCTATGTTCCAGAAACAGACTCAACACAATTGCTAGTGATTTGAAACAGAGGAAGAAGAAAACAGTACATGAAACGACAAAGTCAAGAGAAACAGGATAATCCTAAGGCCTGACATATGGTAAGAACTGAATAAATGTTAGCAATTACCATTGTTAATCACATATTTCCATTGGCAGAAACTAATAGCCTGCTTCCTTGTAGCCTCCTTTACATAAGAATGTTAGATCCAAACAACGCTAGAGGTGAGGAGAGCCTGAGTGTCATAGGTCAGAGACCCCCGTTAGGTGTCTACCTCAAAGTAGAGCTCAGCTTAAAAGCCTGCCTCCTCACAGATCAAAAGCCAACATGTAGAAATCAGGGTCATAAAAGAGTTTATCTCATTTGATCATCCAAAATCCAGAAGCTAACTCTAAGTTTTTTTTATGCAAAATCTCAAATTAGTTACCAACAAGTAAAAGGTAATGGTCCATCCAACAAATCTCTGTTAATGTCAGAAAGGTATATGCAAATTCAATTTCGAAACTTGAAAAATATTGTGTCTAATAATAGCTATCATTTCGTTCACTTTTCTCAAGTTAATGCCAACTACCATCCCCAATCCTCCATGCTGTCAGATTCATTCCTCCCATGCATAAACAAACAAAAAGCCCACAAATAGATTAACTTCCTAAAACTTAGTGAATGACATCACCATCTATGAGTTAACTCCATATACTTTATTATTTTAAATACTTTTTAAATTGAAATATACAGAAAAGTACATAAATACAAAATCATATATAATCATATATACACAAATATATAACTCTACTAATTTTCTAAATTTATTTTTTTATATTTATTTCTGAGAGAGAGAGAGAAAGAGAGAGAGAGAGAGAGCAGGGAGGGACAGAGAGAGAGGGAGACAAAGAATAGGAAGCAAACTCCAGGCTCTAAGATGTCAGCACAGAGCTCAATGCAGAGCTTGAACTCAGACTATAAGGTCATGACCTGAGTGAAGTTGGAGGCTTAACCTCCAACTGAGGTGCCCAGGTGCCCCATACTTTACTGATTTTCTAAACTTGAACATACCCATATAACTCCAACTCAAAACAAAAAAGAGAATATTATTGCATTTCCCTAAGTATCCATTATGCTCCCTCCTATTTCCTAGTTCCCTTCCCAGAGATTCTTTTTTTTTTTTAATGTTGTATTTATTTCTAGGAGAGAGAGAGAGACAGCGTGAGCAGGGGAGGGTCAGAGAGAGAGGGAGACACAGACTGAAACAGGCTCCAGGCTCTGAGCTGGCAGTCAGCACAGAGCCCGACGCGGGCCTCGAACCCACAAAAAGCGAGATCATGACCTAAGCGAAAGTCGGACGCTTAACCGACTAAGCCACCCAGGTGCCCCTCCCTTCCCAGAGATTCTAATTCCCATCGCCATATGTTACTTTTGTTGGGTTTTGAATTTATATAATAGATTCACATTTTTATGAAATTTTATGTCTGGCTTATTATATTATCATGATTATGACTGTTAAGATTAATCCATGATGTTGCTTATAGCACTAATTTATTTGTTTTCATTGGTATAGAGTATTCAATATCATAAATACACCAAAAATTATTTATCCACTCTGTTGATGAATATTTGGATAGTTTCCAAGATTTAACCACTGCAAACAATGCTGCTATAAACATTCCTCTGTAAGTCTATGTCTTATAGTGCATGTATGCATACATATCTGTTGGCTATATAACTAAGAATTCTAAAAGTTCTCCAGTATGGTTTCACCAATATGCACTCCCAAAACCATGTATAAGTGTCTTAGTCTCCCAAAATTCTTTATAACACTAGAAGTTGTCAGTAATTTTTATTTCAGGCCTTATGGTTGGTATGTACTGAATTCCAGTTATGGTTTCATTTTATATTTCCCTAATTCCTAATTTGTTTGAGTCTTTTTCATGTTGACTGGACATTTGGATAACCTGTGTTATGATGTGCTTATGCCAATTTTAAGTGCTCTTCTTCTGGAATGTTTGCCCTTTTCTTATTGATTTGGAAGAGTTCTTTCTTCCTATAAGAAACAGTCCCACTTTAAAACTAGAGCAGTTGTAGGCAAACAAAAATCCTCTTATTTGAGTATTATTTATGTATAATATCTATTTAACAAAAATAACTTTAAAAGTAAAGCCTCTCCATCTCACGGTTTGTGAATTTGAGCCCCGCATCAGGTTCTGTGCAGACAGCTCAGAGCCTGGAGCCTGCTTTGGATTCTCTATCTCCCTCTCTCTCTGCCCCTCCCTTGCTCATGCTCTGTCTCTGTCTGTCTCTTAAAAATAAATAAACATTAAAAACTTTTAAATAAAGCCTCTCCATACAGATTAAGAAGTAAAATGATGGTGATGACGCTATTGGTGTTGATGATAATGATGTTGGTGGTAAAGAATAAACACACACACACACACATATCTACATTTGATATATGGGATATATTTGAGATATGGGAAAGTAACATTTACTGAGACCATGTTTATACTAAGAGCTTCACATGCATAGTTTCCCTTAAACCTGTCTCACTGAACATAAGAGGTATATATTATCTCTTTGCCACAGAAATCACTGATTCTCCAGTGAGGTAACTTCCCTAAGGACACACAGAGAAGTGGCTCCATCTGTACTGTAATGGGCATCGCTCTGGTCATGAATACAACAGGAATACAAAATAACCTGAGGCGCTAGAAGAGAAAACTATGAGGCTCTACATTAAGAAAAAAGGTACCAAATGAGAAGGTCAAGAGCAAAAGTCAAGAAGAAACGGAGTTTCTTTTCATTTGGGGGGAAAATAACTTTTTGTTCAATTCTCAGGTGTTGTCACAGGGAGGAGTTATTTGTTACACCCGTATTACAAAAAATTAAGTGGTTTCTGACACACAATATGGATCATACACTAGACACAAAATATTTCCTGTATTAAAAGACAGACTTTTAATTGTACTTTCTCTATAAGCACAGAGAACTTCTAAATCATTAATGCAAAGTGTCTTCATCCAAGTCCATCAAGAAGGAAAAAAGAAATTAAAATATTGCCTATGCGTTCAGTGTCAAAAAAAAGTAGACAGGTATTATACAATGCAGTGCATGGCTTTGTAACACCTTTTCTGTAAAAGAAATTGCTTGATATAGATTTAAACTTGAAAAAGAATTCACTGGCACATATTTGACAAAGGAAAGCTGACTTCTTTTTTTTCTTTTTTAACAACAATTCACACCTGCAGACAAAATCTTTCTAAGTAAATCAGTTACCGACTCTAATTCCAACTAAAAGAAAAATCACACTCTAAAGTTAATATGCTCCAAATGTATTCATAGATTTGCATGCATATTAACACACACACACACACACTGACACACATATTCTAAAAATACATATATTTGTACAGCAAATATATACATGTAAGTATCTAAAGTGAAAGACCTTACCTGTTTATTCCTCCCCTCATCTACCATGAATGATCACAGCTTGGACTATTTTTTATAGATTTTTCTAAGTTCAGATATGCAGTTCTCTCCCCTATTTCCTGACCTTTTCAGAATAAACCAATGTGTCACAGCTTCCTTCCAAACTCTGGAGCTCACACCCACTGTTAGTGCCTTAACTATACCAGTTCAGCTTTTCTCAGAGTCAGATTCTCTATGGAGAGAGTAAGCAGCTCCTAGTGGCTGTAGGTAATTAAGAGCAGTTCTCCTTCCCCACAACCTCACCAGCAGGTAGAAGGTTAGAGTGAAACCAAGTTTAAGTCCAATTCTCCACACATGTAGACATTTTACTCTAAAGACACAAAAAAATACATAACCTGTACATAAACTCAGTGTAGTCCTTCCTGTCTCCTCTTCTTAGTTCCTCCTAAGAAGGGCAAATGTAAAATTATACTAAAGACAGGATAATACTGCCTTCACATTAGGAGACAGAAGCCTCTATTAAGTGGGTAAAACAGGGCAGAACAGTTTGACATCGAGGAATCTTCTCTGAAGATTCCTATTTGGCCCAATTCATATAACCTAGTTACAAAGAGGTGCTGATACATCAGGTCTAGCTAACTGCAGACATTAACCAATGTTCACTTCACGACTGAAAAGTTATTTCTAGTATGCCTCTTGTTAACTATGCATCTCAAGTGCAGATGCAGTGATATTTGCAGCTTTTGCGTTAGCGACTTCTGGAATGTAGCTGCTTAATTAGGATACCTCAAATGCGAACTGACTGCATCACCACACGGGCTAATCTCAAGTATTTTCAAGAATATGCTGAGATACGAGGCTCAACCAACAAACACCGTGGCCAGGAAGGTTGCAGACGTGTAATTCCCACATAATCCATGAGTGGGCTGGCAGGTCCTGCCACAGCCTTGTTTCTTAGGAAAGTAAGGATTCAGGCCCCTGCTATGACCAGAAGTCTGGTGGGTGGCTTATCTGCAATGCAACTATATTCCCTGTGCCATGGTCCCCATCAGAGCCAGATGTTCAACAAGTTCTCTTGTTGGGCCACTTCTCAGATCTCTGCATTCGGTGCATTCCCAGAGACACATTCCCCAGCACCTGCCACACCTAACCATCCGAAACACATCGCTGAAGGAAGAGCTCAAATCTCAGTTTTCCTAACAGAGTCAAGTCTCTTTCTTTCACTTCCCAAAATTCCCTATTATAATTACTTACCTTCTGTACCAAAGATCTCTTTCTGACATATTTCTTGGACAGTGAAGCATTATTGCAGATAACAGGGTCATACATTTGAAGAACGAAACACTTAATTACAATGATTTTCCTCAGCAGCTTGCACTTTTACGCAACTTCCCTCATTTTTTAAATCCTTAAACACCATAGGTTGTTTATTTCTCTTTTCTCCTAGACAGTACAGAGAGTCCAAATTTTGAAATGACAGTGAGCTGTTGGCCTTCTCTGGAGAGAAAAATGCCAAACATACTTCAATGGAGAAGCCTTTTCCTAAAGGTGAGACCCCTGTCTTTTGAATAGAGAAAAGCACAAGTTTATTTTCTGAAGGCATTCTACATTTCCATCCATGATGTCAGTTTTTAGCTTATATGTTGGGACATCTTGCTCAAGAATCTTGTTTAGAAATTGCAGAAAATGAAATATATCTTTATTTATTATAATATACATTTTAATTTATACCATATTATATTATATTATATTAGGGAATCTAGGGAGGATGCAGAATTATTCTGCATTTTATTTTTTCGACCAAGATGCATTCAGTATATAGTTACTGAATACATATTTTATGTATCAGACACTGTTCTAGAAATTGGAGACTCAATGGCAAAAGAGAGAGTGCCCAGTTTTTGTGGCATTCACACTGTAATGCCTCACACCACACATTGTTTTGTAACTTTTTTCCCTATTAAAAATATGTAAAGTTAGGAATTCCCAATGATTAATGCCAATACCTGCCCCCCCACACACACACAAGGGGAGCTTAAGTAACCCTTCATCCCCTCTTGAAAGTGGGCTGCACTTAGTGATCTGCAAAGAGCAGAGTATGGAAAGTGGGGAACTAAAACTTCACAGAGAAGAGACAAACACCACTTGGCCAGGTGACTAAGCTTAGTATCAGCAATAAGTCATGCTGATGCTGTATAACCTTGCCATAATGTGATGAGAGCAGCATTTAGCTCTATAGTCTTCCTCTCCATAAGACAGAACCCCAGTATAATCATGAGGAAAACATCTAAAAATTAAAATTGAAAGAAATTCTACAAAATATCTGACTAATACTCCTCAAAACTGTCAAGGTCCTCAAAAATAGGGAATTTGAAGAAACTGTCAGTTTAAGAGCACCTAAGGAGACATGGCAACTGAATATCCAGTTCCTGACTAGAATCCTGGACCAGAAAAAAGGACATTAGAGAAAAATTAGTGAAACACAAAAAAAGAGTTTAAGTAGCAATAATATACTAATATTGGTTACTTAACTGTGTCAAAGATGGCTTAGTATAATGTGAAATGTTAATAGAGGAAAGGTGAGAGGCATATGGGAAATATCTGCATTATCTCTGTAACATTTATGTAATGTTATACACACACACTCACACAAATATAGTGGCCATTCATAGTACTCATTCCTTTGTGTACATCCAAGTTTTCAAGGGGTATTGGTTTCCCTTTCTTGAGGACTTCCTTTACCATTTCTTGTAGTTCAGGTCTACTGACGATGAATCCTCTTAGTTTTTTATGTTTATGAAACTCTCTGTTTCACCTTCATTTTGAAAACAGTTTCACTGGGAAAATAATTACAGGTAAACAGATATTATTTTCTCTCTCCATACTCTAGAGATGTCACTCCGCTGTTTTCTAACTTGCACTGTTTCTGACAAGAATTCCGCCACTATCTTTGTTTCTGTGTATATAACATATTTTTCTCTGGATGCCTACAATATTTTCCCTTTATCACTGGTGTTTAAGCAATCTGATTTTACCTGTCTTGGTGTAGTTTTCTTCAAATTTTTTGTGTTAGGAATTTATTGAGCTTTTTGAATCTGTGGGAATAGTGAACTGAATGGTGGCTCCTCAAAAGTTACATCCATCATCCATGACCTGTGACAGTGACCTTATACAGTCTTTGAAGATGCAATTAAGCTCAGGATCTCAAAATGATTATCATCCTCAATTATTTTGGTAGGTGCTAAGTACAATAACAAGTGTCCTTAGAGAGGAACAGAGAGATAAAGATCCGTAGAGATCTGTGTTCAGATGAGAATAGAGACTAGAGCTGTGCGGCCATAAGCAAAGAAATGCATAGAGCCTTCAGTAACTAGAAGCGGCTAGGAAGATCCTCCCTTAGAAATATCAGAGAGAGTATGATCTTGCCAACACATTGATTTACGACTTCTGTTTTAATCCATAAACTTGTGATAATTTGTTATGAAAACCCAAGAAAACTAATAGTCTGGGTATATATCTTTGCTCAATATTTTGAAGATTTTTTTTAAGTACTCTCTACACCCAACACAGGGCTCAAACTCACAACCCCAAGATCAAGACTCATGCACTCTACAAACTGAGCCAGCCAGGAACCCTTGTCTTTAATCAAATTGGAAAAAATTCTAGGGGCTCAGTCAGTTAAGTGTCTTGACTCTTGATTTCGGCTCATGATCTCATGGTTCATGGTTTCAAGCTCTGACAGTGCAGAGACTGCTTGGGATTCTCTCTTTCTGGCCCTCCCCACTTGCATTCATTCCCATTCTCATTCATTCATTCTCTCTCTCTCTCTCTCTCCCCCCCAATAAAAAAATAAAACTTAAAAAAATAAATACACAAACTTTAAAAATATCTGTAAAAATAAGGGAAAATTCGATCCATTATTTCCTCAAATTTATTTCTTTTATTCTCTTAACTGGGGACTTTGATGACAATTAAAGTTTCCCCCAAAGTTCCATAATCCTCTATTTCAGTCTTTTTCTCTCTGTATTTCAGTATGCATAGTTTCTCTTACTATGTCTCCAAATTGGCTAATCTTTTCTTCTGCAATGTATAATCTGCTATTAATCTCATTCATTATATACTTCTTATCTGAGACACTTAGTTGTTTTTTGTTTTTGTTTTTTTTAGTTTATTTATTTTGAGAGACAGAGAGAGAAGGGGAGGGGCAGAAAGAGGCAGGGAGAGAGAGAATCCCAAGCAGGCTCCGTGCTGTCAGCTTAGAACCTGATGCCAGGCATGGTCTCATGAACTGTGAGATCATGATCTGAGCCAAGATCAAGAGTCAGATGAAACAAATGAGCTCCCCATGCACCCCTGTAGTTTTCATCTGTAGAAGTCTGTTTTGATCTTTTAAAAAATATTCTGCATGTCTCCAGATACTCAGTCTCTATCTTGTTAAACATGTGGAATATAATCATACTAAGTCCTTTAATGCCCTCGTCTGCTAATTTGATAATCTGTCTCATTTCTGAGTCAGTTTCAGCTCATTAAAAATCAAATCTTCACCCAGGATCATATATTCTATTTACTTCCATGTTAATAATTTTCACTAATTGTGAGAAAATGTGTCTTAATCTGCTTGGGCTGCCATATTAAAAATACCAAACACTTGGTAGTTTAAACAACAAACATTTATTTCTCATAGTTCTGGAGGCTGGAAAGTCCAAGATAAGACACTGACAGATTTGATATCTGGTGAGGACCCACTTCCAGGTTCATAGATAGTGATTTTCTGCCTGTGGGCTCACATGGTAGAAGGGGTGAGGGAACTCTCTGGGGTCTCTTTTATAAGAGCCCTAATTCCAATCCCTTCCCAAAGGCCTTACTCACCACCTAATGCCATCACACTGGGGATTAGGTTTCAACAATGAATTTTCAGGGACACAAACATTTCATCTGTGGCACTGTTTTACATTTTAGCTTCTGGTTTTTAAAATTACTATAAATGTTCTCGGAGTTTATTCTGGTAAGTAATGAAGTTACTTTGAAACAATTTAATATATTTGCATCCTATTTTTCTGCTTACTTATGCAGGACCAGAATAACATTTGAGTTTTGGGTTAATTTTTCCCAGGACTGAAGCAATACCATTCTTAGTACTGTAACCAACTCTTCATGCCATATGAGGATCTGAGGGATGCCCTCAGAGGAAAAGCTTGGTATATAATAAACACACCTTGTATCTTTGGTTTCTTTCAAGGATCATATCCTTTCTGGTTTATGCCTCCCTACTTTAGTTGTTCTCGAGTGCCTTCAAATACTTGTCTTTTATATTTTGTCCAGCTTTAATAATTGCTATTGGCAGGAGGTTTAGTCTGTTACTCTGCCATGACAACAACCAGTACTCTTTCTGTTACTTGGAAAGCTTTTTAAAATACTAATGTTTGGGCCTCACTCCAGACTAATTAAATCAGAATATCTGTGAATGGGGTCCAGGCTTCCATATTTTTAAATTCTTTCCAAATGATTCAAATATGCACAAAGAGCTGAGAACCACTGGTCTAGATTGACTAGTATACTGACAGCTGGCCTGGACTTCTTTAATCCAAATCAAATCAAGGTGGTGCGGACCTTAGAAATTTGAATTCAAGAGATTTAGTAAGTGCATAAAAAGCTCCTAGTGCTGAAGGGTAGGAATAATTTCTTGCAGCGGTATCTCTTCTCTTTCTCTAGCTCCAATGCATCATGGGCAATTTCCACAGAAGCTCATTCTCTTTAAGTGAGCTGGATTCCTGGTAATCACCACCAGTATAACTGAGAAAGGAAACTGGCATCATTTTTCCCACATCTCTTCAATTCATCCTCTAGTTTTCTCACTGTTTACTTCTACTTTTAACACATCCTACTTCTAATATCAGGGCTATTCCAGAATTCTGACTGGAAAATATACTTTTTGGAACATTCTTTTTTTAATTTTTTTTTATTTTTAGTGTTTTATTTATTTCTGAGAGAGAGAGAGAGCGCGCAAGCGAGCAGGAGAAGGTCAGAGAGAGAGGGAGACACAGAATCGGAAGCAGGCTCCAGGCTCTGAGCTAGCTGTCAGCACAGAGCCTCACGTGGGGCTCGAACTCACTAACTGTGAGATCATGACCTGAGCTGAAGTTGGACACTTAACCAACTGAGCCAAGCAGGCGCCCCATGGAACATCATTTTTTTTTTAACTACATGGGATTTTAGGTTTCTTGTAAATAGGGAGGTAGAATTCTAAGCAATCTCTGGCTTTATTATTTTTAATTTTTTAATACGTAAATCTTATGATGAGATTCTTAATAGATATATATCACATTGGTGAATTTGTGCTTAATTTTAGATTTCCTGTGTAATTATAATAAGTCTGGAGTTGAATATAAATGGTGCCAGTCAATGACCTGGTAGTTTTAGACTACAAAACAAAACAATTCGGCTCAGACTAGATGTACAATTGTACAGATGTAGATGTACATTTTTTTTTCTACTGAGTCTATAGTATTTCTTCTGCTTTTCCTCTACTCTTAGGGGAAAAACATATAAATCAAAGTGGTTAATGTTCTTCTTAAGCAAATAGTCATGTCAAATAATTCAGTAAGATCTGATGCTTAAGTCATAAATATTCAGGAATACAACATGCTTTTTTGCCAACTTCTTTCTTCCAGAGTAGCATACTGGGGAGACGGCCATCTCCTTCCTTCATCTCTTTTTATGTGATTTAACCAGGGGATTCTTCTGTATGTACTTGAAGAAAATGTGCATTCTAATTTTTCCTAGATGG
>NW_027530545.1:8346917-8403423 GCF_008692635.1 Crocuta crocuta | reverse complement strand
TATTTATATTTATACAATATATTTATATTTATATTATATTTATTAATATTAAATTATATTTATATTATATTATATTTATATATATTAAATTATATTTATATTATCTTTTAAAACCAAGTATTCTGAAGTATGCTTTAAGGAAACAATGTCCTTGTTGAAAAAAAGAAAAACTGTAACTGAAGGTACTCGTTTAAAATAAAGCATATGAAGAGGCTGGGAGGGTGGAGAGATGGGTGAAATAGGTGAAGGGGAGTAAGAGAACACTTATTGTGATGAGCACAACAGAACTGCTGAATCACTATATTATATTCCTGAAACTAATATAATACTGTAAGTTAACTGTACTGGAATTAAAATTCAAAAATTAATTAAAAAATCATCCTCATACCAAAAAAAAAAAAGAAAAAAAGGAAAGAAACTTCTATTAGATGCTCTACTTTATGTGAAATATGAGAAACACAGTTGAAACTTAATAGCTCCCTCATCGGAGAAAGCCAAAAAGCTAACTGTTTCACTCTTAAATTAAGTCACTGGCCACTCATTGCTTATTACCTTCTGAAGTATAGGTCTTTGTTAGCATTAAGCAATCATGATCCCTAGGAGACATGTCATTTCATCTTCTAGGAGAGAACAGTAAGCCAAATTGCCAACCTTCACACCGACTCCCCTTAATAACTCATAATCCAATGCTGAGAAGCTATTCCTAACAAATTCCTTTCCTTTTTCAGACATTTACATGCCAGAATATAAGTTTTTTATCCTTTTCTCCTTAAAATATAATTTTTCTCTCAGTAAGATGGTGGTTGCTAATTCACCCAATCTATCCTAATTTTTATTGTAAGAGTCCAGAATCTCATCAAGCAACAAAAATTTAGAGGAAGAGCCAGAAACAGGCTAGGAATTAAACAAAAATTAACAAAAGAGGCAAACCTGTGATGCAAGTATAAAAGAAATTCAAGATTATTTAGAATGAAGTTTGATGAAATTGTGTTAAGTCTCACAACTATTTGAAGTATGATCGCAAGGTCATTGATATCTTGTATCTATCTTCATTGAAAACTAAATGTGAAAAATTATGTTTAAAATTAGCCCAGGAGGACTTCTGTTAGGCAAAAGGTATAATCTCTGCTCAATAGGTAATTAGCAAATGAATAACACTCAGAGTTATGGAACATCTGGAAAGATCACTGAAAGGGTCTGCAGAAACCCCTGCCAGAGCTCCTTAGGCAAAGGGCATCCCAGGTGCCTCTAATGGTTGTTTTAGAAATATTCACCAAACTGCCTCTCAAAAACCTTTTTTGCTGTATAATATAAGCTCATCATGATTTACAGAAGAAAACACATTCAAAAGAAACTTCACTGACACCTGCTGAGGCTCAAACTACATTACTGAGAGGAAGTGGAGAGGAAGTAAAAATAAAAGAAGAGGAAGTAAGGAAAGAAAAAAAATAGAAGGAAAAGTGATGAGAGACAGAGGGAAAGAACCAAGTCCAAGGCATCAGATTCTTTAAATCTGCTATTTCAGTCACAGATAAGAGCTCTAAATGAATAGTTGTGGTCCTAGCCAATGGATATATTATAAACCCCACAGGCTTTTTCCGCCTCTTTAATCAAAACACTCTCTGATGTTTTCATAGGCAAAATACTCCTTGAGATAAATTCTAAGAAAAAGTATCGTAAGTCTCCAGAACCTCTTTCACTGTGAAGGCTGACAAATTTCTACTGTCACCAATAACAAATTCGATAAAATCAGCTTATTTCAGTCAATGGCACCAATAGGTAGAACCACTTTTTGGGGATTCCAGGTGACTCTTCATTAGAACACACCGTTGTTCCAGTAAAAACCAGCAGAGCATTTAGGAATATGTGCTTTCATTCTAATAAAGATAAGGATGATCATTAAAAAGATGAAACACTCCTAGCCTAGGGTAATATGTCTAAACTAAAAAGCATGGGCATGAGATCAAACCACGGAAGTGTTTGCTTGACTCAAAAGGGAAAAATAATGGATGATGGCAAAAGAAATCAGAAGAAAAATAAAGAGTTTATACCAATCTGGAAAGTACCACAGGGCACTTGAAACAGCTTAATTGTGTTTTCTGATCAATACAATAAAATACCATCAATAACCTGAGTGAGCAGCAGCCCTCACAAGGCAGGCATACAGCTCTCCAGCTACACCCATATGTTATCTCAGGCTCCACAAAGGGTCCTTGCTACAAGAGGCTGAGTGTGAATGGACACTTATTTCAGGCATTAAGACTATTCTCATACAAATTTGATGAAATCATTCTTTTTGCCAAATATAATTTTATTATTTATTTCAAATATAGAAGAAATTTTGATAAGTGCCTAAAAGCCTTCTGAGCCCAAGAGAGGTTAAATTTTATCTTTTAAAAGATAAAAAACAGGGGCTCCCGGGTGGCTCTGTCAGCTCAGCAACTGACTCTTGACTTTCGGGTCATCATCTCATGGTTGTGAGATGGATCCCTCCATGCCCAGTGCAAAGCCACTAAAGATTCTCTCTCTCTCCCTCTACCACTCATACTCTCTCTCTCTCTAACAAAAAAGTAAATAAAATAAAATAGAATAAATAATGACCAAAAAACCTGAAGTAGCTCCCAATTGGCAATCATATATGTAGTATTTCACAGAGAAGCAAGAACAGGATTTTATTGGACTAGAGATCAAGGTTCAGTATTAGAAAGGCAGTTTGATACACAAACTTACAGACTGGTATGAAAGGCGTCCACAACCTCTCTGAAGAACAGTGGCATGGTGAATCTTCAATGAAGTAAAAAGCCCCTCTTCATTGACAAGGAAGACTGAATTGAGTATTTGGAGATGAGAAGTCTAGTCCTGCCCTGCAACAAGTTATGAGCATTGTCTAGACTAGGTCATACCATCGTTTTGAACTTTAGTCTTTATATGGAATATGAAAGGGCTGCACTGGATCTTTTCCAGCTACGATTTAAAATCACACTTAAATCCAAGCCTTTACTAGAAGAGCAAAATACACAGAGTCAACCTGCCCTTGTGTATGTGTCCCATGTTGCCAGAATGTTAGAAGAAGGTCAAGGAGGCAGCACAGCAATATTGGTGCTAAAAAAAGACCTGAGAATTTTAAAAGCAAGGTCATCCTATCATTTCATAAACATACACTCTCATTCTTCTGAGTATGTATTCTATAAACTCTCTCCCATGTTCAACTCCTTTACCAACACTGCCATTATAAAGGCTTTAATTTTATTCCTTGTTTATTTTAATATGTTTGCATATTATATTTGCATACTACATATTAATATGTGGTAAGAGTGGATTAGGAAATATCCTAAGACTATAGTCATTCCTTCTCTAAGACACATGTTGACCTAGAGGATCTCAATGGATTTTCTTAACATGAAAATCCTAGAGGGCGCCTGAGTGGCTCAGTTGGTTAAGAGTCTGACTTTGGCTCAGGCCATTATCTCACAGTTTGTGGGTTTGAGCCTCACGTCAGGCTCTGTGCTGACAGCTAGCCCAGAGCCTGGAGCCTGTTTCAGATTCTGTGTCTCCCTCTCTCTCTGACCCTCCCCTGCTCATGCTCTCTCTCTCTCAGAAATAAAGAAAAAAAAAAAAGAAAGAAAATCCTAGAGATTTCTGCAACCTACTTGCAGGATTTGAAAACAACTTGGAACTTGCCAGAAGGCTTTTACACATTTTGGAGTAAGGTATGGAATCAATCTAATTCAAGGCTTACTGGTCAGTTGGCCTTGGGTTTAAAACTTCTTGACATCCAGTTTCATCATACATAAATCTAGATAAAATATCTACTTCTTAGAATTACTAAATTTAAATTAGGCAATTTTGTAATATATTTACTCAATACTTGTTAGTCTCCAAAACCCTCCACAATACCTACATTTTAAGAATAATATTAAATAACCTAAGTTCATATTAGTAAGGTCACAGCCCATTCCTAGGACTGCCAAATAACTTCAGTGCTTCCTGAGAAAGATTGTGGATTGTCAAAAGGGAATTCAACTGAGACAGCCTGGGAGAATTAGCAATATCCATCCCTCCTAGAAATCAACCCAGAGCTAAGCCAGGAGAGTGCTCATTTAATTGAAAGACATTGTTATGTTGTACTCCCATTGCATTTAAAGAAGCTATCTATGTATCTAAGCTAAGCCAAACTGTTTGAGAGGTATAACTCATCACACACACACACACACACACACACACACACACACACACACACACAAAATACAACACCAAAAGCAAACAAACAAAAAACTCAAATATAAACCTGGACTTTTGATGCAATCAGTTCAAACTACCATAGAATGCCTATTCTTCCACTTGATTAAACATCAATTCAATGACTGCCAGAATTCATTATCTCCAAATTTACAAATGAACTTTGATCAAAGATATTTGTCTTTGGAATGTAAGAAAGGAGTTGGCATCCCCCTTTCTAAAATGTATAGAAATCACATCAAAAGTCCATTACCAACAGCTTGCTCTATTTATCAAAATTTTTACATCAGGATTCAGTCATTTAGTTTTGAAGTCAAAGGAGTCACTTATAATTAATTCATGTTCCAACAGCTTGAAGTTAATACAAGCATCTAAAACTATCTGAAATTCTACTACACAAATATTCATTCTGACGATTTGAAAAAAAAGTAATCCTAAAAAATTTACTATCATGATTGAAAACATGTTACAGTGAATGTACATGGATGCACTAGAAAAACATTTAAGTCACACAGGAGACCAGGGGAGAAAATGCTTAGTGGCCAATAGTATCTTAGCCATTCCCTTGAAAGGATCACATCTGTGTTTGTGTTGTTAGGATATAGTATTATCCTTCCCACATATTAAGGATAACAATGACTTTTTCCTTGTACCAAACGTCATTCAGGCAATTCTTCAATTCAATCAGGTAGTAACTAATCCTAATTGCATTATTTTGCTAAGAGTTATATGAATTTATTATGTAGCTTTAACATATGCGTTTTTATATCATACTTTATTCATTTACATGTAGAAGAAAAACAATTCATATCCAGTATTTTAGAGTATTACTACAGACTACACACAGACCCACTTATGAGTCTGTTAAATGATGCATAATTAGATAATTGGTAGTTTTCATACTTTACATATTCTGCAGAAATTCTTGGCAGATATTATATATGTGTTTTAGTATGTCTGAGTGACATTTGGGGAATTGCTTAAAGTTTTGTGATGGGCTGAGAATTGTTTTCTTATTTAAAAAAACATAAGATTCACCACTTTCCAGGAATA
The DNA here is from genome assembly GCF_008692635.1 of Crocuta crocuta. Classification (NCBI taxonomy): domain Eukaryota; kingdom Metazoa; phylum Chordata; class Mammalia; order Carnivora; family Hyaenidae; genus Crocuta; species Crocuta crocuta. The sequence continues at coordinate 8,398,131 of NW_027530545.1, read as the reverse complement.
GAATAGATTCAAATGATCTAACTTTGGCTTTTGTGGTTAACATTAGTAAAAATACTATTAATATAGATATATCCATAAATTATTTTCTTAACAACACTGATTTGGGGACTTCTAGTTGTCATTTATATAAGATTGATAATGGCTCAGATATTTGAAACTAATCTGTTTGGATTCAAATCTTGTCTCTATCACTATCTGTGTGAACTTTGATAAGTGGCTTAATGTGTCTGTTCTTCATTTACCTCATTTGTAAAATGGGAATAATAGTATTACTTCATAGGCTTATTGTGATGGTTGAATGAGTTAATATTTAAAAAGTATTTAAATAGTGCCTGGCATACAGCATTCACTATTTATAAAAGAAAGAAAGGCAGGCTGTTTTAATAATATAAAAATACTAATTTAATAAAAGGTTAAGTTACTCAAAAGAGAGTTACCATTTTCTTTTCAAAGTGGAAGATGCGGAACGCATAATTTCAATTCAACTGAAAGGCCCTGAGTTTATAAAAATTCGGTTTGAAAGCTGATAGAGAGGCTACAGAACATCCTAAGGAATCACAGGGGAGGCAAAGTTTGTTGGCAGAAAGTTCTAGTTTGGTTACCAAGGTAACAGAGGTAACTTCAATTGGGTAGAAAATAATGATGGGACAAGTTGCCTAAATGGATGCCATGTACTTCGCCAATGAGTTTAGTTTGAATAGGGTTTGTTTTGGAGGTTGAATGATCAAAGACAAAAAAGTTCTATTGTATCAAATAAGCATAGGAGAACAGACGCTTTTAAAATGGAATGCTAGTTATTGAAGGAAAAAAAAACCAACTTGTGGCTCTGTAGCGAACCACAAAGCAAACCTTGACACTGCTGTTAGTGGAATCAGAGAGAGCGGCACTTGTCAGTACTTCTTACACAGAAACTAAAGAGAGGAATAAGAGCCTTAGAAGCCAAGCCTTTATTCAGCTGAAGTAACTAGCATTGCTGTGTGTTGAGGTTTGTGTTGATTCTTGTTTCAAATGCCATTACCACATTTAATATATGTTAAGAATGGGTTATGATAGGCATGTGAAATAATGAATATTTTCTTAAAATAATCTCAAAACAACTACCCTGAGTGTTATGTTTTCAAATGCCTACAAAGAATGCCCCAAGACCCATGGTTGACAATGTACTTAGCAACAAACTAGTCTAGTCCCAAAATCATTTAACAGCACATAAAACAGACAGGTCTAGAAACACACATCTCAGAACCGGTGTCTAGCATACCGCACAGGCTACTGGCATACTTTTGTTGTGAGAAAGTCATAAATTCTACTGATTATGATTGTTTCTACTAGTACTTGTAATAGGCACTTTTATGATAGTCTTTCAATGTAATGACTACATCTAATAAAGTAAATAGAAATAAAAGTTTATAAATATAAACTATGCAAACACAACAGGATCTATTAGGTTGCCTACCATGAGTAATTCAAATATACAAACAACAGAGATAGTAACTTCTAACTCATCTGTACCACTTAGAATGACTTTGGTTTCAAGTAACAGAAAAGCATGTTGCAAATTATTTCAAATAATAAGGAAACATTGTCTTTTAAGAATGAGAAAACCTCCCAGAGGCCTTTCCTCACATCATCGGCCACAACAGGTTGCACAATATGCCTAACACTGTGGTTCTCCATGTGCAGTTCTGATGAGCATCATCAGCATCAGTAGCAACTTATTAGAAATGTGAAGGTCTCCAAGTTCATGCGAGGCCTACAGAATCAGAAACTCTGGAGGTATGGCCCAATCATCTGTGCACAAACAAGCCTTCCAGGTGATTCTGAAATATGCTCAAATGTTCAAACCACTTCTACCAATTATAGGAAAGGAACAATTACTACAACTGGCTTAAACTATCTGAATAAATCACTTGGGGTTTGGGATATGGGCCTTTCTTGAGGGACAGGCAACCCAATGCAATCAGTATTCTGTTAGCTAAGATGGTATCAGAGTAGGAGAGTATGGAGTTACGAGTGGCTACATGTGGACAAGGCAACCTTTTCACGTTCATTTCTGATCCAACACTATAATGGAGTACAAAGACCATAAGCTTTTGAATCCAAACAGATTCAGTTTGTAAACATAAATCTACCAGTTAGGAGAATAAATGGCAAGTTATTTCATTTCTAGACTTCTCTGCTTTCTCATCTCTGAAATTAGAATCATAATGCTTTTATCAAGATTTTGTGACTGGGATATAGTGAGCACAGAATAAACTGTAGTTTCCCATCACAATTTCATCAGAGCTACCAATGGGCAATCTTAGCACTTTTGTGCTTTATTTTTTATTCCATTTCTCACAATCCCATTTGGATGTGTTAGCAAGAGTATCTCAAACAGTGTTTATTATTTCTTTATATGGCAAGAGTGCTACCTCCAAATTATTTTTTTAAATTAAAAGTTGGTTCTTCTAATGGATTGGATACTAGATCTCAACAGACCTTTGTCTGAAGTTTTGGAACAGAAACATTTCAAGTATAGACTATTTTCCAATATTCTATCAAGAATAGTTCTTAGGATCACCATACTTAGCAAATAAAAATGCAAGACTTCTAGTTCATTTTGAATTTCAAATAATTTCAAATACATCCCAAATATTATATGGGACCTAAAAAAAATCACTGTTTACTGAAATTCAAATTTAACTTATGTCCTCTATTTTGTCTTGCAGCCCTACTAGTATTTCCACTTTCCTGTCACATGGTCCCACTACTGAGATAAACCACGCAGAGCAGTTGAGAAGATGTATCAAGAAATTCAATCCTCCCACAATCATGAGCACAAATAGGGTCAATATGCAGGTGTGAAATTAGGCTGTTGGACTAAAGGGTAGTTGAGGTCTCTTTTATTCTAAACTCGTATGTAGTAAGATTCCCAGCATTTCTGGGATCACATAAAAATCAAATGATGAAGTATTTCCAAACTTATAAAGTACTACACAAATATTGGTTATGGTCCTAATAGACCAGTCTATCATTTCAAATTATACGTTTGATTATAAAACGACCAAACTTAAAGATCTCCCCAAAAGGTTGCCACAAAAAAAAAGACAAACGTAAGTGATATCTTTGAATTTATTCTTTATTGACTGCCTATACATATTTATAATGTAGGCCTCTAGATTTTTTCCACCATAAAATCCATCTAGTTTAAGGGTAAGCTACATCTATCAGGTATCAACAAACTCAGTAACAATCCACAAGGTAAAATATGTGTTGGGCAAGTTTGCTTCTTGTAAAACTTTTCAAGGAATAAGTAAAGCATGGTATGTAAATAAATAATAACTGAATAATTGATATGCACTTATTTTTATCAAGAGGTGAATTCTAATAATTGACATAGCTATCTCTTAAGTAAATATGTAAGTAAAATTGTTTTCCCTGAAGTTAAGTTAAAATTCATTCTGATAATATGAGTAAATTGTAAGTTACATATTTTCCATCTTGATACTTTTTAAGGTCTTTCAGAGTGAAGATCACCCTAAATCATATCCAAGGGAAAGGGAAAAGAGGTGGGTGCCCTGAGGAGGTACTCAAGATCAGAGGAAAAGAAGAGAGTCTGGAAGTAGAAGGAAGCCAAGAATTATGACTCTAACATTCAACCCCTGGTATGCCTGAAGAGAGACAGAATTTAAGAGAAACATGAAGTAAGCCTTGCACGTTGTATGGCTGGCCTGGTGCTCTGAGGCCCTGCCCAAGAATCCCTTAAATGCACTTGATATAAAAGCAGAATCTATCAACCTCAGGGACTCTGCAAGTCCAGAAAATGGAAATATTAGTGGTGACCAGTGTGTATGGATATCAGGAGGCTTTACCATATGTCGGAGGCCGCGCCGGCTCCGACAGGTCCAGGGGTCCCTGAAGGATGGACGGTGTCGGCGAAAGAGAGTGAGAGAGCCCCGAGATCCTTTCTGATCACCAGGCAGGCATCTCTGTCCTGTCGGTTTTGGTGTTTATATTTATAGGTTAAATGATAACATGACATCAGAAAAAGGAATTTTTACAATGGATAGCTCTTTGTGATAAGGTGTTTTTGGAAAATGTACAGAAACAGGTTTTACAGAAGTCTTCTTGCAGAACAGCCCCAATTATAGTGAGGTTGAGTAACTAAGAAAATAACAAGGTGTTCACATTATAATAACACTAAGATTAAGTCATAGGTTTGTAGATACTCTTATCCATCCTCATCACAGCTGCCAGGGTAAGGGAAGGTGTTTGTGGAAAGTAGGCCTTAGGGAAGGGGCTGCTATACACCATCAGTTAGCAAAGGTGTATGTACTAACTTATCTCCTGCCCTTATCTGTTCCTTCTCTCTAAGTTAGGCTCTTTGTCTCCGGGCAAGACTTGGTTTTCCAGTTATATGCTTTATTGCACCAGAGAGCCAACCATACCTTTAAAGAGTTTAGCTCATTTCCAATACATAGAATAGCCTCTTTGAGGGCATTTACCTTTGTGTCTACTTTTATGATTTCTTGAATAGCTAGGGCATGAAAGACATTTTTGGTTAGTTGATTTACATGTTGAGCTGTATGAACATCTTGGACTAACGCAACGGTAGAAACAGAATTGTACATGTAAAGGTCAATCTTTTATGACTAGGGGTCATTAGCCTGTTCATAGCTCAAGGGAAAGTATGGAGGGAAACAGGACCTTCTGGAGACACGATGTCTGTTCCCATAATCAAAAGAAGAAGTTCCCACAATAAGTTCCTTCACAAGGTGCAATCATCATACCAGGGCCGGAATAAGGGGACAAGTCACTCCCGATATTGATCAACAAGGTACCTGAGGGGTCAGTGCTCAAGCAGAAATAATTGAGTGGGGGTGGATATCGGTCATCATCTGATTGGCAAGAGACCGTGCAAACTTGCTTTAACCTCACCAGGAGTTTTCTCGACTAGTGGGCTCAGAATGGCTCCCAACAACCATAGTGTTATGTTCCACCAAAAATCCTTGGAATTCTTTCAGAAGAGGAAAAGAACCAACATCCCAAAGACTGAATTATCTGCACACCTAGCATGATGAAAACACAGTCATATTTCATTTGATTTGAGTTAAAAAGAAGACATGGGGTATTTCTTATACATCTCAAATTGAACAGAAAAATTCCTATCGAACTCATGTTATCACATTTGATGGAGTTAGTCAACCAAACGCTAGTCTATATTCAAAAGGCAGGAAAAATAATGATCAGATTTAGCTTAAAGTGATTCCACCATCAAACTAAGAAACCTTTAGTGCAAACAAAATGCACAAGAAAAGGATAGAGTGGGGGTGCCTGGGTGGCTCAGTCAGTTGATCCTCCAACTTCAGCTACAGTCATGATCTCACGGTTCATGAGTTCGAGCCCCACATCAGGCTCTGTGCTGACAGCTCAGAGCCTGGAGGCTGCTTTGGATTCTGTCTCTGTCTCTCTGTCTCTCTCCGTCCCTCCTCCATTCACACTCTGTCTCTCTCTCTCTCTCAATGTTAATTTTTTTTAATTTAAAAAAAAAAAAAAGAAAGAAAAGGATAGACTGCCCCTGTCCTCAATGACTCCTTCTCTCAAGTGCATGGTCAGAATGCAGTAGAGAATGCAACCAGTAGAGTGAGAAGTTCAGGAACTAGCCCATAGGACCTTTTTGTACCATAGGCTGGGGAGAGGTCATGGACGACCAAGGGTCTTCATACCACTATCAAGAAAAAGCTGGCTGTGCCATGGTTAAATACTTGCTAACCAAATCATCGCTTGCCATAAATTTAGCTACTTTAACAACCCAACAATCATGACAGCCCCATTTAATAGGTGAGGAAACTGAGGCTCATAGAAATTGTGCAACTTGTCCAAATTAACTCAATTAATAAGAGGTACTACTGACATTAAAATTTAAATCTGTCTGACATCAAAGGACAAGATTTAAGATGAATCCATAATATTATACTAAGGGGAACCACTGTCTGAAGGGAAGAGAGCTGATCTTAAGTGGCAAAAGCCAAAGAAAACTTGGGAAAACAGGACTGCTGCTTTCTTCTACCTCCATTCCATCTGTGATACACAGACAGGGTGCAGGCAGCCAGACATCATTGGATTAGGAGCTCAAAGACCAGAATTCTATGGCAAAGTCTGATAACCTGGGGAAGGAAAAGCTAAGAAATGAGTTAAAGCTGAGCTCTTGCAGACAAGTGAGGAGGAAAGCAAACTCAAGGAAACAAGTGAATCAAGTGTGGAGCCAGTATATGAGGAGAAAGTAAAGGGGTAAAAAACCAGATGGGTGGTGGCAATACAGGAACAAATCAAGGGATGAATGACAGTGGAATCACTGCCTTTCAAACATAAATCAAGCCAGTCATTCAGCTGCCTGAAACAGGTCAATTGTCGTTTATTGCCCATATAATACAATACAAATTTCTTATCCTAGTAGAGAGGGCCCTTCAGGAACTGGCCCAGATTATTTCTACACACTTAGTTCTGACCAATCTGCCCTTACTCTTGCATCTACTTCTCTGTCATATGCCATGCTCTCTTAGACCTGGACTTCTCAGTGGCTATTTCCATAGTATACAATATCGTCAACTCCTCAATCTGTAAAAGGCTGAACTCCTCAGTCTAAGTTGTATCTGTTCTTCAGCTATAAGAAAATTAGATCCCTTAATCAAGTGCTCAATACATTCGTGACATTATGGAAAGAATTTTATGCAGAATATAGAATGCAATGGCTACATCAGCCTTTTGATGTAGGCAGGTTATATGTGTTACAGATAAGGAAACTGAGTTTCAAAGATGACAAGCATTACATCCCTCACTTTTCTGCACTAAGTTATACTACATGGATTTACAACTGTGCTCTCTTGACTCCAACGCCCTTAAATTCATGGTAAACTGATTAATGCTGTTTGTAAAGCTGAAAGATTAAAACAAAATAAACCTCACATATTATGCAGAAGAAAATGGATAAGAGAGACTACAATCATCTTCAAGCTCCCAATGGATGTGTGTGCCCCAAGAGTAAAAACATAAAACAAAAACATTCAATTTCATCTGTAGAGATTTTTGCTCAAACTCAGACTAGGGAATAGATCTCTAAATTCATGATTTAAACCAATAGATTTGGGGTGCCTGGGTGGCTCATTCAGTTAAGTTTCCAACTATTGGTTTTGGCTCAGGTCATGATCTCACTGTTCATAAGATTGAGCTTCATGTGGGGCTCTGCACTGACAGTGCAGAACCTCCCTGAGGTTCTCTCTCTCCTTCTCTCTTTCTGACCCTCCCCTGCATGCATGCTCTCTCTCAAAATGCAATAAACATACATACATACATACATACATCCTCCCACTAGAGGCCTTAGAAAAAATTTTCTGTTGTCCATGCACATAGTAAGGGCATAATGATGGTGACCCTTAGAAAGGACTTGTCCAGTCTCGTTTGTAGACATCTTTTCTTTTTTTTTTTTTTTTAATTTTTTAATGTTTATTTTTGAGAGAGAGAGACAGACAGAGAGAGTGTGAGCAGGGGAGGAGCAGAGAGGAAAGGAGACACAGAATAGGAAGCAGGCTCCAGGCTCTGAGCTATCATCAGAGAGCCTGATGCAGGGCTCAAACTCACAAACTGTGGGATCATGACCTGGGCTGAAGTTGTATGCTTAACCAACTGAGCCACCTAGGTGTCCCTCTTTTCTATTTCTTAAAGACTGTAATAACTATTTAAATATATATGTTATAAGGCCATTAATCAAGTAAGACAGGTTATGGTTTTCTACTGAAAAGATACTAAAAATTAAAAGGCAGAAATAAATATATGATCCAATTAATTCCATTACTGGGTATTTACTCCCCAAAAATGAAAACACTAATTCAAAATGACATAAGCATCCTATGTTTAGTACAGCATCATTTACAATAGCCAAGATACAGAAACAGCCTAAATGTCCACTGACAGATGAGTGCGCAAATAAGATGTAATGTGTATACATACAATATAATGGGATATTACTCAGCCATAAAAAAGCATAAGATCTTGACAATTGCAACAACATGAAGGAACCTAGAAGGTATTATGCTAAGTGAAATAAGTCAGACAGAGAAAGGCAAATACCATATAATTTCAGTTATATGTGGAACCTAAAAAAATGAATAAACAAGAAACACTAATCAGAATCATATCTATATAAATGCAGAGAACTGATGGTTGCCAGACAGGAGGTGGGGGGAGGGAGAGCATAGGCAAAATTGGTGAAGGGGACTGGGAGATGCAGGTTTCCAGTTACAGAATGAGTAAAAGCATGGGAATAAAAGGTACCGCATACGGAACATAATCAGTGGTATTGCAGTAGTACTGCATGGTAACAGACGGTAGTTACACGCATGGTGAGCACAGAATAAGATATAGGGTTACTGTACATTGTGTACCTGAAACTAATGTAACATCATATGTTCAACTATACTCAGAGTAAAAAGATATTAAGTTATATATGGCAGTTATATATCCTACTGCACTATAGAATTCCCATTGATAATGCTTTAAACAGCTCAAGGGCAACCTTGATGTTGATATCAGCAAGCATACACCTGAAGAGACAGTAAGGCACAGAAAGAGAGCTGTGCTTTTAGTGGTGTTAAAATTATTGCCAATGCTTCCAAGATTTCTCATCACAGGGTAGCTAACATAGCACTTTGTCTCAAAAAGAAATTTTATAAGCATAATTTAACACTGGGTTCCTGAATAATTTTCATTTAAATTTTAGATGATGAATTTCCCTTAAACTTTATTCCAGATTACATCCTTCCTGGCTAGCCCTTTCCTGAACTATACCCAAAAAGTGATCATTGCCTATGTTGTGAGAATCATTGTAAGTTTCCAATCATTTAATACAACTCCCTGGTTTTAAATATTAGAAAAATAAGGTCCAGAGAGGTTATGCAAGAAGTTAAGGGTATAGCTGAGGGTAGGGAAAAGGTTTCCACATCTCCATCTACAAAAGGAATATTCCAGAGATACTACAGGTTCTGTTTCAAACCACTGCCATACACCAAGTATCACAACAAAGCAAGTCAAATGCAATTTTTCAGTATCCCAGTGTATATGAAAGGTATATTTATACTATACTGTAGTCTGTTAAGTGTGTGACAGCATTATCTCTGAAAAACAAAATATATACTCTAATTAAAAAATACTTTACTGCTAAAAAATGTTAACCACCATCTGAGCTTTCAGGGAGTCCTAATCACTGATCACAAATGACCATAATGAATATAATAACAAAAAACTTTGAAATATTTCAAGAATTACCCAAATGTGACACAGAAACATGAAATGTCAAAAAGCAAATGCTGTTTTGAAAAAACGTTGCCGACTTGCTCCCCACAGGGTTACCACAAACCTTCAATTTCTAAAACATACAGTATCTGTGAAGTACAATAAAGCAAAGCACAATAGAATAAGGCCTATTAAGCCATTCTGCATGATCCATGAAAGCAGCGGTACTGTGGGAGGGTAGCTGGCCTTATTTCCTACACTGGGCAACATTCATTTAAATGAAACTATAAACAGGTCTCAAATTGCTAGGATCTGAATTAGACACAATGGATAATAAGTGGCATAAATTCTGCCACTCCCTGCTGAAAATATAAATGATGATACACAAACATGTGTAATTCAGGGAAAGAGGCTATCAGTTTCTATATGGCATATTTTCCTTGTTCAACCAAGGGTGACAAATTGACACACAGTAAAAAGGATCAGTATGAGTGAGCTGTTAAACACTGCTGTTTATTTTATTTATTTTAGCAGAGCATCATCTAGGCATTGAACTGTTACAGGAACACAGGAATGGCAAGCAGCAATTAACAAGCTGAAACTGATTCATATGTAAACACGCTTGGCTTGTATTTCAGGGAGAATACTGAACAAAATATTTTTTAAATATTTAATTCCTATTGATTTTTTTTCCTGCCTCATTACTCAGGCCTTCTTTTCCCTCCTCTATATCCAGCATTTAGATTCACCTTTCTCATAAGAGATGTGGTTTTCTTCTTTGATGGAAAAACAGAAGCATAAGTGGCTTTAGTTAAGTGTTACTGCCCATCCCATTATGGCACAGTAATTGTGATAATTAGTGCATGGATTAATCTGCTTTCCTTCCTGGATCACCTTCATCCATTTTCATGGATACCTGCTCACCACATACAATTGCATAAAATACAATTTTATTTAAATTTATTCTCCATAAAAATGAGAAATCAAAATGTAATTCTTTATTGCTATGAAACTCTATGTGACTAGCTCATTTCCTGCTTCGTAATACATCCGTGGGTCATGGCAGCACATAAGAACCTTCTGACATAGTTTCCTCATTTCAAAAGATTTCATGTCTATTCTGAAGTGGCAGTCTAAATCAATATTTTTGTTTCCTTGAAGTACTTCTCAAATTTGTGTGTGTGTAAGAGTTATCTGAAACCTTGTTATAATGCAGATTTCTGGGCTCTACCTCTTAAGGTTCGGATTTAGGAGGTCTGGTGTGGGGCCTGCCTACCTTCTTGCCTTCCTGTATTCCTTTCCTCCCTTCCTTTCTTCCCTTCCCTCCTTCCTTCCTTCTTCTCTTCCTTCCTTCTTTCCTTTCTTTTTTGGTTTTGCATTTCTAACAAGCTCCCAGGTGACGTTGTGCCGCTTCTGCCTTCAGTCTCCTGGAAATGCCATTCAGATGTCCCTTTTAACACTTATAGCAAATGAATGCTAAAATCCATCCTTGTACATGGTAAAAAGGGATATTCAATGTTTAGCTCACATCATTCAGCCCGTTAAATGAAATATGACGTTTAAGAGATAGTAGCATAGTGATTTGCACCAAACCTATCACATGATGATCCCCTCTCCCTATGTCTTCTTACTCAAAAGTCACATACCTGTTCAAAAGGAGGCAAGAAATAAACCACTATGGAACTCAATCTGTATTAAAATACACATGTGTTTATGAGTTCTCATGATTAACTGTAACTGCCCCAAAAGCTGCAGTCACTTGGGGATCCCATCTCTAACATTTTACGGAATGAGTTGGTAGCTCAAATTTTTTCAGGATATAGAAAAGCAAGAATAAATAATAAAATAGAAAATATAGGTATATGTGCCAGTCAAAAGAATGAACATTTCAGAGAGAAGGGTTTCAGGGGTCATGGTTTAAAGAATGCCTCAGATTTCATAGGGAATGGTGACAGACAACTATCAATTCTGTCCACTTCTGATCTAGAAGGGGATTGAGAAGTCAAAGCTTTCTGGATAAGCTGAATGATAAGAGAAAGTTGACTAATATGGGGGAAAGAAGCATGTCTTCTGCTTTAGAAAAGGAACCAAATTACTTTGATCATGTCCATCTGGCAGTAAAATATTTTTGAGCACACATAAATAATATATGCAGATTTACTTATTTCAAAGTACTTATGCTTACCATTTTAAACTAATTGTGTGTGTGTGTATATATACAATAAAACACACACTAAAATATTTATTTTTGGAAGTTGAGATAAAGATGAAATAAATAAGCTTAAATATTTTACTAATCATATTTCATACTTAAAAAGGCATAAGTATATTAGGAATAGATTTATCATTTGTGATATTAAATATAAAACCATATTTTAAGTGGACTTATTGATAATTTCAACTTTTCACAAGAAAATGTGTCAATATAGTTGGATAATTATTTTTAAGCCTTCTAATATGGCTAAATGCCCATACCAGGAGTAGAAGGAACATCAGTTTTGCCAGTTTCTTGTCATTTGCCTGTGCCTGCCCTATTTTACTATATTCAATTTGTGGTTCTTTTGCTAGAATCTGTAAGCTTCCCCTTTAAATCCTACTTGGAAACCATCTTTTTTCCCCCCATCTAAGTCCCCAGCACTCATTGTATTTGCATCACTCTTTGGACAATGATCAATTACAGTCTGCATATCTTTGAGCATCTTTCCCTCCCTGTATTTCTCTCATTACCCACCATAGTATCTTAGCCATAGTGAGTAATTCATAAGTATTTATTAAATGATGAGTGGTAGAAGGAGAAACACATCTTTCATATAGAAGTATGCTAAGGGACAAAAGAAGCTTTTGTTTGTTTTTGGTTTAGAATCAAATCTACCAGCTTTATAAAGGCTTTCAATTACAAGTAATTTTCAGCAATAATGACAAAGGAGTGTTTTTCTATGAATCCTCTTGCCATGCCAACAGGATGATTACTCATACTCCACTAGAAATCTGGCACATCACATTACTTTCACTTATTTTTATAGTGGGTAAATTGTCTCACATCCGATAAGTCGGCAACAGAACTCCCTGGAGATGGACTAAAATAATTTAGGAGAGCAAATGTCTTTAAATCTAAAAAATGTTCAGAAAATATCTACTTTGAATGTTATACAGAGAGAATAATAAATGTACATTAGCTGGTCTCTAACTGGCGGCTCAGTATATAAATATATCTATAATTCTTGTGGTTCATGAAAGAATTGACTTTTTTTCATGAAAGAATGTACTGAAAACATTAACTTTACCAATATAAAATGTCAACTATTTCACATAACATCACCAACGTCACAAGTTAGAAATCCTTAATATGAATGAAATTTATAAAATACTGAAAAGAAATCTAAAATCATATATAGTATGTACTTGGAAAATAACAAGAAAATCTGTGAATGCACATATTCAACACAGTCAAATCAAGTAAAAATATTTGTTTCAAAAAATCAGAAGGAATGTTTCATATGAATCACATCCCCACTCCTCTAATACTGTTCTATTAATGATTGGATTTGAAGGTTTACTACACAAACTTCAGTTAAAAGAAAGTTATCAAAAGTTATTTTTCATTTAAGAGTTAATTTAGACATGGTAAACTTAAAGTCCTCCAAAATTACTTTATAATACTTTTGTTGACAATAACCTGAGACTTTCCTTACCTCTCAACTTGATCTATACTGGAGGAAGTAAATAGCCACAGGTGCCCATTAGCTTTTATTTCCCCTCCACACTTAGGTACTGGCCAGATATAGCTGGTCTATGGGCACACAGAAACATTTAGTGAGGAAGGCCCTTCGAGATCCAATTTATCTTTCATTTGGGAAAAAAAAAAAACCTAAAAATGTTCTATACTTTCCATTTCTTATGCCACATTAATGAAGAATCAACACACCAACTTGATGCAAACCCCAATTTCTGATGTCATTTGGGATTAAAATGTGGCTGTCCGTTATTCTTCGCTCCAGGCAGCAACTGCTACCAGTGGCTGTAAAGGTGAAAGCAGAGGTGCAGAGAAGACCACCAAGGGCCCTGACATCTGCTCCTGCATTTGCATAGGAGCACTACACAGATAAAGAGATGAATAAGGTGTTTTATCCATACAAATCCCAAATATTCTGGAACACAGGATAGCAGAAGATCACCAAGCGGCCCACCCAGTAAAACACAGTTAAATACCACCTGCATATAATCATCCTGATCCTAAAACGGTAATCAACTGTGGCACATGTTGAGATTCTAGAGCTAGAGTCTTTTTTCTTTTTTCTTTTCTCTTTTTTTTTGACCCTTAACATCCCTCATACTCCCAAATCAAATCTGGCAAATCCCCTGGCATTCTGAACAACAGGGTGAGTTAACTGAGAAGGATTCGGTCCCTCAAAGAGGTAAATCCACCATTGCCCCTGAGCATGCTAGGAGGGAAAATATACAGACATTAAATCTAAAAATGTATCCCTGTCTTTTAAGACAGTTTTGTGACACAAAGATACCCATATATCTAATTCTAAAATTATGCCACTATATAAGGTGAGAGACAAGAGCAAATGACATATTTTTTAAGCTTCAGTCTTAATCATTTAATTGACTGACAACAATTATGCTTCTCTTAAAGGGAATTATTAAGAAAGTATCTTAATTATTCAGAATGAATATATTTAAATGCCAGAATCAATACCCACATATTCATGTATGCATTTACATATTAGAGAAAAAAAATGAAGTATTTTATGAAAAAATATGAAAATGTAAAAAAAGTTTTTGTAGGAGATATTTCTAGCCTATTATTGTTCTTAGTTAATATAGTGGTATCTTTGAATCTCTCTTATTTAATTCTGAAAAACAAATATAGGGAGCTTTAAAATCAATGTAGAGTTTGCCTGGCTCAGAGAAAAACAAAATACTGTATCACCAAAGGAAAGATTTTTGCTGCGGTAAAACATAAACATTAAAAAAACATAGATAAAAATTAAAAATCAGAAATAATTGCCTGATTAATAAGCATTAAATTATCATCAATGCAGCAAACTTCTCCCTACATTCAAGTGAGACTCCTGAGAGATTCTGTGAGGCATATATGAATACTGAGGCAAGAAGTTTCTAAGTCCACAGAGAGAACAAAAGCTGTGGATCTTAGGAAGAGCAAGGCTAAGAGTGGGCATGATGGACTCAGAGAGAATGCAAAGAAGACAGAGCTCAGTTCTTACAATTATCTACAATCATTGATGCTCACAGTGTAGTCCCCGGACCAGCACTACAATGTCACCCATGTGATGGGCAGAGTAATGGGTCCCCAGAAATGCCCATATCCTAATCCTAAAACCTGTAAATATTACCTTACATAGAAGAAGAGGCTTTGCAGATACAATTAAATTAAAGGTCTTGAGGAGATTATCCTGGATTATCCAGTTGAGCTCAATGTAATCACAAGAGTCTTCATAAGTGAAAGAGGGAGGGGCAGGAGAGTCAGGGGTCAGAGTCAGAAAGATCTGAAGATGCTACATCACTGGCTTTGAAGATGAAGGGGCCACAAGCCAAGTAATGCAGGCAGCCTCTGGAAGCCTGAAAAAGCAAGAAAACACACTCTTCCCTAGAGCTTCCGGAAGAGGACATTTTGATTTTAATCCACACAGACATATTTCTGACTTCAGACCTCCAGAATTATAAGCTAATATTTAAAGCCTTTAGGTTTGTGGTAACTTGTCCTGGCAGCAAAAGGAAACTGCAATACCTGGACACTTCTTAGAAATGTGAATTTTGAAGAAGCAGACTTGCTGAATTAAAAACTTAGAGTGAGGGGGTCAGCTAGCTGTTTTAACAAGCGCTCCAGGTGATTATGCTGCACACTGAATGTGGACACTACTGTTATCAATTCCTTTTATACACTGAGCTGTGCCTAAATGTACACTATATGTATACATTTTAACATCAAGGCATCTCATACTCATGAAGTTAATCACAAAATTAACACAATTACGATTAAGAAATTATGTATTGGTTTTCTCTTGGTGTATAATACATTATCACAAACTTAGCAACTTAAAACAACACATTTATCTTAAAGTTCTGTAGATCAGGAAGCTGGGTCCTCTGCCTTAGAGTCTCTCACAAGGATGCAATCAGACCAACAAACAGAGTTGGGAGCTCATCTGAGGGCCCAATTAGAGAAGTATTTACTTCCTAAGCCAATTACATGAGGTTGGCAGAATTTCAGTTCCTCAAGGGCTCTTGGACTAATGGCCTCAGTTTCTAGCAGAACTCATTTTTCTGTTCCAGAGGACTCATTTTCTTGTATGTGGGCTTCCCCTCACGTGTAAGTTGCTTTATCAAAGCCAGCAAGGGGAAGTTTATAAAACTATCAAGCTATTGACTATAGGCTACAGCTATCAAATGGCAAGTTCCAGTCTCTTGTAAGCTTATCACAGAAGCGAGACCCCATCTCTTTGGTTCTAGTCTACTGGAGAGAACCAAGTCACTGGGTCAGCGTATAGCTGAAGAAAGACAATTACACAAGGGTATGAATACCAGGATGTGGATATTATTGGAGGCCAGTAGAGAGCCTGTTCGCTATAAGCCTCAAAACACTCAGTCAGATATCATAATCCAACTGAATATTGCAGTATTTTATTAATACTGCTTATATTACCACCTCTTCTTCCTGCCTTTATAGTCTTCTAGGAAAATTTACACCAGAATGAAAGATTCCAACTGCTTTCCCAGCAAATACATTCCTTCTCTCAGGTTTCCCCCAAGACTCAGGCTTTAAAGCTATCCCTCAAGACAATGCATCATTCAGCTCATCCCTGTGTCTTTGGCGTATAATCTATCTAATATTAAACATATTATCAATAAATGCAATAATTACAATTATTAGTAATGGACCAATTCTCATGCAAATATACTTTGTGAATTAAAATAATATTTATTAAGATAAAATACAGAAAAGTTATCCAGGAGTACCACATTCAGAATCGCATTCACCAATAACAAACCTGACTCATGATCCAAGCCCCCATTCCTTATAACAAAAATTCTAATCATTCAGATTAAAACTGTGTTAAATCAGCATGTACTTTCATGTTTGGAACTTGCTGTTCTCTTAGATCCATTTCCTTAAAAAACACTTCTCAAATGCTGATAGAATAATTCAGTTTGTATGTTAACCACCAGAGGACTTATTTTTCCTCTGTGGAATATTTTTAGTAGTAACTAAAATATATACAGTTTAAATTGAAATTGAGGTTGTGGCATAAATCATTAAAAAGAAAAAAGACCGTTCTTACAGACCGTTCTTTGTAATTCCCAATCATCTTTGAAAAGCCACTTATGTTTCTCTAGGTTGTCTAAGTCTTGAAGAGTAATTATATCTAAAATGCTATCAAAAACTTTCCTTGTGGCTTTTGAGGGCAAAAGTGTGGTGCAGGGGATTATCCTTGAAGTCTCCTAAATTCCTCTAAAACAGGTTATGTGTGGTCATTAGAATATTTTCTAGACCTGGTAAAGTATAGCATAAACCGCATGGTATTCTCATTCAGTCCTCCTTCTGTGGCCACATTTGGACATGAATGCCACAGAAGGCTTTGATCCTGTACATCATGTGGAACAGAGGGGGGCAGTCCTTTCACCAGGTTGTACAGAAGAGGGACAGCTTAACTGCCAATTGTACCAGAAGGATCTTTTCTCTAGATATTTTTGATATTGTTTTAACACTGGGGCAGAGTTGCCTCACTCATCTTGGACAACAGTCCTGAAATGCTGCTTGTGTACAGTATGATTATGGATCAGGGCAAACCTCCAAATGCCATTTATCCTAGGGAAGGTTCTAGCTGCACTCCCCTGGCAATATAACTTAGAGAAATAAACACACCAAAAGAATCAGTGTATTCCTCTTTAGCTAATAATCTGATGACATTTAGACCCTTGGAAAAGAGATATAAGATATGCTATTCTCTTTATTTTGGTAAGATATAAGCAATCAATTTAGCTCCATTAGAAGAAAATCAAACATTTTTTTCCTTTAAATGAATAAAAGTAGAACCATAGCTTTAAAATTCTTGGAAACATAATTTTTATATTATCTGGCAATGATGCTTGATAGGGAAATTAATTTATAGCGCTTAACAACTTCATCACCACAGCAGGGCACTCACCCTTTAGTGTCAAGACCAAGAATTAGGCATTTCATGTCAAATGAAATACATAGAAGACCTAGAGAAAAAATATATAATTCTATCATGTTTTAATTTAGATAATAAAAAGCCGGAAAATTAAAGTGATTCCAACACTTTGCAATTAAGTGAGAAACTTTACAGAGAAGTGAACTATGGGAAAGGAAATGCAACTTTTATACTCTGTAATATTGGCACTTCTTCAACTGACAGGATCTGCAGAATAAATCAATCTTTCACAAACAGAAATAAAGCAAATTGAAATTGTGTAACAAGTCTTCCAGTCCTGGCCTGCCAAGACCAAAGCAATGGAACAATACCCATTTTTCTTCTTCCAGGAGTACAGGCCATAGAGAACTTCAGGTAAAGCAGTTCCAAGATCTGATACTGTAATACATACACACACACACGCACACACCAATAAAAAGCATAAAAGGCTGATAGGTCCCAGAATCCCCACNACACACACACACACACACACACACACACACACACGCACACACCAATAAAAAGCACAAAAGGCTGATAGGTCCCAGAATCCCCACCCCAGAGGATTGCTAGAAAGTATATTTTCTCCATTTCTGCTTTCTTAATAATTTCTCTGAAGCCCTGTATTAAATTTTACTGGTTTTTTAATCATATGCCAAGGGAGTAAATGATTCCATTTCAATGGCTTGACAGAACAAAGTTTATTTCTAATTTCTCACTCATGTTATGTGTTCTACAGTGCTTTTCATGTTCTCTTCCCTTCTAAGATCCAGGATAAAGAAACAACCCCTGTCTGGATATCACCCTTCCCACTGCACAGAGAGAAAAGCAACAGTACAGCCTCACAGTGACTCTTCAGAACTCTGCTCCATGGCCGTACAAACCACTTCCAAGGCCAGTCACTTAGCCAAGGCCAATGGCAACAGTACAGGAATGCAGAATCCAGAAAGAGGAGGCAATATGGGACAAAAATCAAACCTATCACAAATCATTACACTCAAATACCTATTATGGTATCAAGAATAACCAGCTCAGTCTTTGCTTAATTATGACAAAGGGAACAACTGGAGTTGAGAGTTTCCATCTTAAGTGTTCTTTCTCCCTGCACAGAAAATTATTCACCTTCATCAGGGTGCAGAGGTATAAATACATCCTAGCAGGAATGGGTCACCTCCTCTTTGGTTCATTGTTACGGCATCTATACATATTACCAGAGTTTTACTACAAAAGTAACATGTGATCAAGGTAAAAATTCTAAAAGCAACAGAAAGCAATAGAGTAAATAAAAAAAAAGAAACAAAAAACAAAAACACTCCATTTCTTAGAACTACTGCCTACACTCATTGCAATTGCTCAAATATCATTCTACACCTTGTTCAAGCAGATACTCTTTGTAAGTTTCCTCATTTGGAAATTGAGAATAATAATATCATTTTAAATGACTGTTATCAAATCACTTAAGAGATGTAAAACATGTAGAAGAGTGCCTCACATATAATAAATTGCATATAAATTTTAGCTACTATTATTTGTGTCAAGCACTGTTCTAATTGCTTTGCATGTATTAGCTCACAATACATGCAAAGCATGTGCACGCACACACACACATTCCCCACCACCACCACTGTCACATGCACATACACTTTATTAACAATATTCCTTTAGAATAGATTTCCATGTTAATTCAAATACATCCCACTCGTTTTTCACAGGCTATGAGGTAGCCCACTGAAGGAATTTAACATGATTTATTTAATCAAAAACCTTTCCTGAGGACTTTACTTTTGCTATCACAAACAGCACAGAAATGAACATGCTTGTGTCATAGTATAAATTACCAGAAACGGAATTGTTAGGTAGGAGCTAGGCATTATTTGAGTGATTTTGCCAAGTTTTCCCTGAGATAGTCATTGGGGCTATTACCAAAACCATGGTTCTGGTAGGCTGGATTGCGTTTTCCTCCCCCACTGCAATTAGGCATGGCTATGTGTGTTACTTTGGCAAGTACAATGTTAGCTTTCACCATTTCACTCCCTCCTCCTACCACAGTGAAAGACTGCGTTCAAATAATGGCAATTCCATCAGCTTGTCCCTTTAGTAGGACAACATGAAGCAGCATTCTCACCGCACTGATCTGAAATGGGCATGTACTATGATCCAGAAATAATCTTTCCATTTTTAAGTCCCTAAGAGTTTGAGATCATTTGTTGACACAGATAAGTTTGTCCAAATATCAGTAAACATTACAATGGATTTGCTATTTATAAGAAATAACCAATATACATACTTTATATAATCAGATTCTTATTCAGGAAGCATCAAATTGAAACCTGTTGCCTGTTTTAGGAATTAGGGTGAGAGGACTAGGTTTTCTAAGGTTTATCTAACAAAGGCATTTTCTGAAAAGGATAGATTACAGTTCTAATTAGTCAAATTACAAATGGTTTCCTTTGTGATTATGTAAGAAAACAGTTCTCTCAATAAGCTATGAAAAGAAGTTTTAATGTTGATGTCCTTTTTAACTTGATATTCAGTGTGTATCATAAACCTGAGACAAACGCTTGTCACTTAAGTCTACGTAGGCACATAAAAATAAGCTATAAATTTTCCTGGAATTCCAAGATCGTCACTGAAATTGGAGTCTGGATTCCATTTCTGACTCTGTGGGACAACATTATGCACCAATTCCCCCGGTCATATTTATGACACGTTACCCTCTCTCTTTCCTAGACAGAAGCTTGTAAACTAAAGATGAAGTACGATATACCTAGCAGGGCAAACTGAGAGACGAATTCTCTAAAGTCTTTCATTTTTTTTCCCTGTCTGAATTGAATTGTGTCCATTCAAATTGCCCCTATTCCTGATCTCGGTAGAGAAGACCTGAGTCCAAACCCAACAGCAGTGGATTCTTCTTGGACGGAAGTATACTGCTTCATGCCTTAGGGAATCTCACAAATACCTGATTTTTTCCTGCACTTGTCTATGACCTGCATGAGTGGTGGACAATCACCTTCATACTTCCAGGTATGGGTATCTTTTTCCTATTCATGATACCATCTGTGTTGTGTCCCAACCAAAACATAAGAGTCATGTTGACCTTGATGCACCATTAGCAACACCTCTAAACAAGTTCTGCTGTATACTTCTAGGCATTCCAACAAAACTTTATAAAACTTGTAATTGTTCTGATAGCTCATTTCCATCAAAGTTGATAGATAATAGAAACATTTACTTATTGGATGAATGACTTGGACAAATAAAGATTTTGTCCAGATCCTTCCCTGAGGTCTGATATAAGACAATATCAATATGCAGGCTGAGCTGAGGAGGTGAGGGAGGCCTACCTTAGAAGTCTCTGCTCATGCCACCATCTTATTCCACTCCTTGGCTTCCACACTGCAAAAGACACATTTATTTTATTTTTTAAAATGTATTTACTGTTTAATTTATATCCAAGTTAATTAAGATATGGTGCAACAATGATTTCAGAGTAGATTCCTTAAGACCCCTCTCCCAGAACCCCTTTGGCAACCCTTAGTTTATTCTCTATTATTTGAGTCTTCTATGTTTTGTCCCCCTCCCTGTTCTTATATGATTTTTGCTTCCCTTCTCTTATGTTCATCTGTTTTGCATCTTAAATTCCTCATGACGGAAGTCAAATGATATTTGTCTTTCTCTGACTGACTAATTTCACTTAGCATAATACCCTCCAGTTCCATCCACGTAGTTGCAAATGTCAAGACACATTTAAATTTTGCTGAAATTCTGGGGCACTTTGGTGGCTCAGTTGGTTTAGTTTCCGACTTCAGCTCAGGCCATGATCTTATGGTTCAAGGGTTAGAGTCATGAATTAGGCTCTTTGCTGACAGCTCAGTGATTGGAGCCTGCCTTCAGATCCTGTGTCTCCCTCTTTTCTGCCCCTTACCCTCTTGCACTCTGTCTCTCTCTCGAAAAAAAAAAAATAAGCATTAAAATTAAAACAATATTTTTAATATTTTTATTTATTTCTAGGAGAGAGAGAGACAGCATGAGCAGGGGAAGGTGAGAGAGAGGGAGATACAGACTCCGAAATAGGCTCCAGGCTCTGAGCTGGCAGTCAGCACAGAGCCCGACGCAGGGCTCGAACCCACGAACCGCGAGATCATGACCTAAGCGAAAGTCGGACGCTCAACCGACTAAGCCACCCAGGTGCCCCTAAAACAATTTTTTTTGTTAAAATTCCAGTTGAAGTCTCAAGGAGAGACGTCTACACACTAATCTGCATGAAACAAAACAAATATTTCATGAGGTGAAAGGAGTTCATGTTAAAGTACATTTCATATTAAGGTTGAACTGTTCTTCAATGTTAAGTTTCAAATTCTTATGTTTTACTAAATGTCAATAAAAGACCAGAGAACACATATGAATGAGGATATATTTGTAAATCACATGCAATTGTATTTTAGCAGTATATCAAACTTTTGCTAGAAAAAAATTAAAAAGCTATCCACATACAGTTTGGTTTAAAAAATATAACCACGTAATGTCTTAGACATGGACAACAACTGCTATAGCAATTGTTTCCCTTTTGGCATTTTCTAAGCATTGCCTTTCCAGTAGCATTCAAAGTGAAGTGGGTGTATGAGCAATTTCTATAACTTATATACCTAAACATATCTGTTTGCCAATGTGTGATTGTGTTCTCACAATTCCAAAATAAATACTGATTTGCTAAATACTGTCTGGGGGCTTAAAGGAAAATATAATATATTGCTGTTACATTAGCAACTCTCAAAAACATTGTTTAATTATTTCTTGGTTTTGTAATGGTANCCCTCAAGGTCCATCCATGTTGTACAAATGGCCAGATTTCATTCTTTCTCATTGCCATGTCGTTCATAGCAGCACTCTCAACAACATCCAAAACATGGAAGGAGCCTAAGTGTGCATCAACTGACAAATGTAANATATATATGTGTGTGTATATATATATATATATATACATATATATATTTATTTTCCATTTTGGATAAAATTCTTAATAAAGCTATTTAATGGAGGAGGAATAATTTTCATCACCTATACCATGCATGTATGTGTGTGCATGAACTACAAAGGATTCTTGTGCTTTTAATTTGCAAATTTTTAACTTAAATTCAAAATCCTCTCAAAATCATTTTATGCTTTAAGAAAAAAATCAGAGAATAAGTAATTATTCACAAGTAAATACGGAATGGAGTTTTAAATAGTTCTTAAGAAGTACACTATGATTTTATTCTCCATTCTAATGGACATGTGGCCTTGGTATTCTGTACCTTCAACAATAAACTCTTTTAACATTCTCAAGTACATTCCATATCTCCCTTGTAATAGAATGACCTATAAAAACACAGGAGGGCAAAAAGCAAACTTACTACTGACTGAAGAATTGAAAGTCAAATTGGTAGAGGAACTAAAGCCTCTCATTAATTTAAAAAACTTAACTAGGCTTAAGGACAACTCCTTAGGCTTCAACTTTTGTGTTCTTTCTTGAAACAAAGAGTTTGCTTCCAAACTTACCTGAGCTCTTCTGTTAAAATGACACTGGGTTAGTATTCCTTGAGATTTCTTCACATAGAACTTACTGAAATCCAAAGCACCCCAAAAAAGTAATTTTCAACCATTAGTTTATATTATTTTTTAAGTAGGCTCTATGCCAGTCTGGGGCTTGAACTCATGACTCTGAGATCAAGAGCTGTACACTCTACTGACTAAGCAAGCCAGTTGTCCCTGCAACCATTATTTTAAAATCACTATTTGTTTTGCTAAGTTCCCTACAGAGCTGATACACACTTAAATAACCACATTTGAAATTATAGGCCATGAGTTTTAAAGGTGAATTTATTTATGAGGTTGTATATTTCTTCAGTAGCCTAACAGAAGTGAAGGTAGCAGATAACTGATGAATCCACGTGTGTATAAACTCTATAGGGACTTTCACACCTGCTTGAAAATCCTTCTAGTCTTCCAAGTCAACTCTCTTTTCTACTGTTCATAAACACTATTGAAAACTTTTCCTCCTACCACTCTTCACATTATCAGAAAAGCTCCTCAAAAATTGTGGGAGATACTGTAAAGAGTTAAGGATTTGTATATACATGATATGAGGGCTTAGATCATTTTACTTTTTTTAAAGAAACATTTTAAACTTTTTAAAAAGTTTATTTATTAATCNGACAAGCCATGAGATCATGACCTGAGCCAAAATCAAGAGTCAGCTACTTAACGACTGAGCCACCAAGGTTCCCCTGGCTCAGAGCATTTTTATAGGAATGTTACAACAGAGAACAGCTGTCAAAAGGCTCAGACATAAGCCTAAATGATAACAAGCTGGTAAAATGGTCATATGGATATGACTGTTTCATCCTCGTCATTTTCATCACTATAAAAAAAAAAGTTCTCACAATCATTAAAATATGGGCAATTACCATACAATCTTGTAGGGAGTTATTATCCAATCATTCAACAGATATTGAGTGCCTGCAACTATATGTTTCATGTAAATTTTCTGTCAAAAAAGTTTTATTTTTGAGGAAAAAGAGTCCTCAGCTTGTACTATCTACCTTGAATATTTCTATCCAATACACTCTTTCTCCTCTTGAAAACTGAAACACGTGTGGTTAACACCAATGAAGTGTGCAGGGAGTCTATTCCTCTTCTCTGCATGGCTAGTTTCTAAAGAAAGCATCTCCTACTTTAAGTACTGTCTCTATGGAGTACGTATGTGGTGTGGAATTAGATGCTACCCTAACCACTGAAGATTGGACTAGAGACTATTGTCAAAGTTATATATGAACAATTGCTACAGCTATTTTGTAAATGCCTAAGCAATCATATGTATAAATAAGCACATATGAAATATAGGTCCCTTTTGAGATAATAGTCATCAATTCTGTCCAACAGAGGTGCTCAGAATCAGGAGTACTAAACCTAATCCTACCACTTACAGAGCTAAGACACATGTGAAATCACTCAGCTCCAGGTGCTTCCCCGCTCAACTTTCACAATGTGTTTGTATATAACTGCAATCACCACTGGAATTGCTGAGTAGCTGGCAGAACAGATATCCATTCTTGAAAAAAAAAAAAAATCCACTATAAAAAAATCAACATGACTGTCTCTTTTATGGAGTGTTGAGAAAATTTACCACCAGTTAGGTCAAATAATTATTAACAAATTAATTGCTAGTTGACTAACCATTTATTTTTGTTATACAAAATATAAGGGCAATTTCTACGTTGTGAAGCCCCGTCACTTCGTATTGATTCAATCCTACCATCTTTAAGCAAAAATGTTCAATGAAGAAATTTTTGTTGTGATTTTTTTTTTGGAACACTGATTTATTTTTGAGAGACAGAGAGAGACAAAATGGGAGTGAGAGAGGGGCAGAGAGAGAGGGAGTCACAGAATCCAAAGCAGGCTCCAGGCTCTGAGCTGTTAGCACAGAGCCCCATGCAGGCCTCAAACATGACCTGAGCTGAAGTTAGACATTTAACTGACTGGGCAGCTGAGGTGACCCTGATGTAATCTTACAATTCTTGATAAAATAAAAGAACCTCCACCATCAAAGTTAAAATTGTTTTCCCTTTCAGATTATAAAAATGAAAAAAGAATGAGATAACTTGTAATTCATGAGAAAAGCCTAGTCACTGAGCTAATCAGAAGTAAGTACATGATGAGAAAGGTCTTTGGACCATGTCCACCCCGAGACAGGACTTGCAGAGGTTAGGCAGGTGGGCATCCCTCCCAGCGACAGGCTGACCGGTGGTAATGATGACTACGAGATGAATGAAGCCTCACATGCCAATCCAGAACCGAGTCCATGAATCTAGATCCAACCAGGCAGAGCTGTGCAGAACTAGAGACAGGCAAGGAGGCAAGAGTCAGAGTGGAAGCTGACTACTGAAACAAGTAGACCACTAGGAGATTCATAAATAGGATACATGTGCAGAGGTGAGCTGCATGGTCAGAAAGTCTGGGTAAATCCCCAAAGAAGCAGAAAAGTTTTTATGAGGCCACAGCTATCCCTTCTGGAAGGAGTAATAATTACTTTGTTGTACTTCTTGAGAAAACAGTAACTATAACAAAATTTACTGATAGTGAGATACAGTATAGCATGGTATGTTGCAAAAAGAGCCTAAATCCTTCTGTGTTCTATCTGTGTTCCTTAATATGTTACTTTGCACCTTTTCACATCAAGAACTAACTCTGTTTTCCCTTCTCCTAACTCTTAGCTGGCCTATAGCTTTTAGTCCACGGAATAGCAGAAAGGAACGTGTACTGGTTGAAATCTGAGGCCTCAAATGCTTTGCTTGCCTCTGTTCAATTTCCTGAAACTCTGAGCAGTCACCATGAGAACAAGCCCAGGCTATCCTGCTGGCTGATGAGAAAACACAGGGAACCAAGGTGAGTAGCCTCAGCTGAGGCCATTTGTATGAAGCAGCGCCCAGCTGACCTCACAGCACCCTGCAGATACAAGTGCAATGGAGTCCAGCTCAATGTAATGACCAGCAGGATTATGAGCTAAATTTTTTTTAATTGGCTACTGTTTAAAGCCACTAAATTCTGTGATTTTTTTAACACAGCAAAAACTGATGCAGAAATAATCGGTTCCTAGAATTGAGGTGCTGCCATGACAAAAATCTAAAATAAGTGCCATTGGCAGTGAGTACTGAGTAGAGGCTGAAAAAATGGCAAACTCTTAGCAATTGCAGGGTAAAATAAAGAAAATTGTTATTGGAGGTTAGAAAACGTGGCAATCTATGTTTTTTAAAATAAAATAATAGACAAAAATGTTACCTACAGGAACATGAAAGATAGCAAATGTATATAATTAACTTTGGATTTTGGCTCTAGAGATCTCCGCACAATGTAGAAATGTCAGCTGGTTGGTCCTTACTACATATAGGTACAGGAAGGAGGAAATGGGCTAAATAAAGATGTGACCAGTTTGCAAGGAGAATTTTGAGGGAACACAGAGGGTACATAATTTTCGAGGATGTAAATGTTTCTTATCTTCAGTCTTTCCAGTCCATAAAAATCCTCAATGTAAAATGAGGACTGAGGAAAAAGATCCATGCAAGAGTTGTAACTCCAAAACCCTTTCTTAAGAAATTTGAAAAAAATTAATATGTTGTCAAACAGACTTTCAGACAAAACTATTTCTCAGATTCTCAAGAAGACGGTCTCACAGAATTCCAATCTCAAAGTGACAGTAAATGAGCCTATCTGTAGAGAGCCATGTCTTGAAAGCAATCATGGGCTTACCCTTTTAATAAGTGGAGGGTGCACAAATCACACTCCTAGTAAGCCCACAATAATTCTGAAATAAAACTGTATATGTATAAAATACATCATCAGTAAAGAATGATTTTACTCACATTTCAAAAAGGCCTCTGTGCCCCCAACTTTCCAGGGCTGACTGACAAAATATTTTAAAGGGCCAAGGAAGGAAACTGAAAAAAGAAAGATGTCCGAGAGAGAAGAGTCAACAGCCCAGAGAGTAGAACCAGAAGCCATGGGGAACAAACTGGGAAACTACTTCCAAGGAATACAAACTTACCATAATCAAAGAATATTTATTCCAAGATAAAGTAGGTGGACAACACTTTCCCACCTGGATTTTAAAACTGCTATGGACCAGTCACTGCTATGTACCTCCCATTTTTCTATTAGAACGGTAGTATTTATTGAAGTTATTCTATCTCTGTTTTAACAGTATAAACTAGATGCTTGAGGGATAGGTAACCTTTCATTTCATGAGTCTCAGGATCAAGGAAATCCACATACGATGAGTTTCATCTGGACTTATTAAAATTACATTTTAGGGGCGCCTAGGTGGCTTAGTCGGTTGGGCGTCCGACTTTCACTTAGGTCATGATCTCGCGGTTCGTGGGTTCGAGCCCCGCGTCGGGCTCTGTGCTGACTGCCAGCTCGGAGCCTGGAGCCTGTTTCAGAGTCTGTATCTCCCTCTCTCTCTGACCCTCCCCTGCTCATGCTGTCTCTCTCTCTCCTATAAATAAAATAAAATAAATAAAATAAATAAAATAAAATAAATAAAATAAAATGAAATAAAATAAAATTACATTCTAGATTTCAAACCTGGTGCCACAGTTCATAGCATGACTTTTAGGGATCCTTGAATAAGGAAGAGTATCGTTTCCATGGGGAAGACTGTGAACACTGTAGCCAAAAGGCAGACTGTGGTAGATTCCAGAATTGGTCACAATCCTTCATTCTTCCTTTATCTATGTTCTTGGTAATGTATCGATACAGCTTTTCTCTTTAAGAGATGCATTCTATTTACCATTATTTTGAGTCTGGGCTGGCCCTGTGACTTGCTTTGGTGAATAGAATGAAATAAGTGATGATGCACCAGTCAGAATCCTAGGCCTCAATGAGCAGCTTAGTTTTCGACTTGTTCTCTTAGAACCCTGCCCAGCAAGCAAGTAAATAGGCCCAGGTTCCCACGCTAGAACATGAGAGACTGCACAGAAGAATGATAACCCAGAATAAATGAGTCCATTCTAGACTAGGCAGTTCCAGCCAACCAGAGAATGAACTACATATAAATAGCTGTATCTGGAGGAATCCAGAAAAGTCATTTACCTGAGCCCATTCCTGATAGTTGGCCCATAAAATCATGATCCAAGTAAATAATTATTGTTTTAAGCCACTTGGTTTTTGAAGTGGTTTGAAACAAAATGAAAGCTAACTTTGGGCATATTTCTTATCTTTTCTCAGCTTCTCTTGTTCACCCAGAAAATGCTGAGAAAAAGAGTGCCTGCTATGTAAGCACTTAGGAGAATACCATGTATATCACAAACACTCTAAATATAATCTATTATTACCCTTATTGTTGTTTCTAAAGAGGAATCAATGTGTCTTTATCAATATTATAACAATAAACCTTATCATTGATTATCAGGCCACTATGCTTGGCACTTCCGTGTTAACTTTAATCATCACAACAAAACTCTAAGTATTCTGATTTCTTCTTTGCAGATGAGAAAACCACATAATGATGGTGTTGAGTAACTACACCCAGACTCTGAACAATTAAGTCCCCACACCAGGCTTTGAAAGCCATTCTGAATTTTTCTATTCTACCATAGCTCCTGTGGTAGATTAAATATGGCCCCCATTCTCTCCCCTATAGTATTAGTCATCAATTCCTTTACCACAGCCTCATGGTAAGTAGCATGTACTTCCCTAGCCCTAGTACATGGGGTACTGCCCATGTGATCTACTTTGGCCAATGATTAACAGATGTGACCTAAGCAGAGGTTTGAAATATGATTCGGCACATATGCTTGACCTCCTGTGCTTGTATCACAGCCATGAGAAGAACAAAGCCCAGTTACCTCTTTCCTCTCTAGTTGGGTCCATTGTTTCTTTCTTTCCTTCTTTCTTACTTTTCTTTTCTTTATCTTTCTCCTTTCTTTCTTTCAAAGACCCTTTCTTTTTTAAGTGTATCTATTTATTTATTTTAAAAGAGAGAGAGAGAGAGAGAGAGAGAATGCAGTAGGGGCAGAGACAAAAGGAGAGAGAGAATCCCAAGCAGACTCCGCACTGTCAGTGCAGAGCCTAATGCGGGGCTTGACCTCAAAAAACTTGAGATTATGACCTGAGCTGAAATCAGCACAGGATACTTAACTGACTGAGCCACCCAAGTGCCCCCAGGTGGATACTTTAAATGAACACATGAAGCAGGTCTGCCCTGACTGACACAGAATAATTATAGCCAATTCACAGATGCATGAAAGAGAAGTAAATGGTAAGTGCTGTCTGTTTGCCATGGAGATTTTGTAGTTGTGTCTTGCCTAACAAAATGTGACTGACACAGTTTTCTAGTCTTTGAATGCTATAATAACAAAATGATTTGATAACATAAACTGCTATAATCTGGTAAAAGTAGAAAAAGGTAAGTGAATTTCAACCAGGAGAAAAATAGCACATTCATATAGGAGATGAAATTATAGTTTCAAACGTGAGCTATCCTTCTTGGGAAATGTATAGACAGATACCTTATGTGAAGTTTAGATCGAAACTTCAGCACGTATGGGTGTTCAAACCCTGCACATTCCAAACAAAGGCATCGTCCTTGACTTGCTTCTAAGAGAGAACCTCTAAGCCTCTGAAATATTCTGCCTCAAAATAATATCTTCATTTATCTGGGCCCTTGGGCCATGCCAGATAATTTAGCTAACAATTTATGGTGGAGGCTTTGAGTCACATGGTACTCGCTGGACCTCTGGAAGAGCTGGAAACTAAGATCAAACACATGGGCACTACATGCCTATATGACTAGCTGCAAATAAAATCCTGGACACCAAGCCTTGGGTGAGCTTCCCTGGTATACAGTGCTCATATGTGTGGTCATCTATTGTTGCTGGAAGAATTAGGTGCTGTTTGTTAGGCTCTACCAGCAAAGGCCGTTTAGAAGCCAGCAACTAGTCTATCATAGACTCTGCTTTCTGTGCCTTTCATTTTTCTGATTTTAATCTGGATTATTTCACTGTAATAAACCACAACTGTCAGTATAATAGATTTTCTAAGATCTTTGAGCTCTTCCAGAAAAGCATGGGGCACCTGGCTGGCTCAGTCAATAGAACATGTGACTCTTGATCTCCAGGTCCTGAGTTCAAGCCCCACCTTGGGTGTAGAGCTTACATTAAAAATAAATAAATACATAGAAAATCATTAGACCTGAGGGTGGTCTTAGGCACCCCTGTCAGTAATACCATTGTCTCCATAAATTCTTGGAACTCAGATTATTTATCAGACCCCTCCCCCACAAAAAAAAAATAGAGAGCAGCAAATATATTGTGTATTCATAGTTACTATATCCTCCCTGAATGATGTTTGCCATTTCTCAGAGAATTCCTCTATGTATCCAAAAGAGTGTTGGTAGCCAAGCCTCCTTTTACTTTAAAATGGGTGTTTGGGTGGTTCTGATGGTTAAGCGTCAGACTCTTGGTTTTGGCTCAGGTCATGATCTTGCGGTTTTGTGAGTACAAGCCCTGAAATCAGGCTCTATGCTGATGGTGCAGAGCATGCTTGGGATTCACTCTCTTCTCCTTCTCTATCCGCCCCTTCACGTCTCATGAGGTCTCTCTCTGAATTAATAAACATTAAAAATTTTTTACATTTATTTATTTACTTTCTTTTTTGAGAGAGACAGTGCGAGTGGGGGAGGGGCAGAGAGAGAGGGACACACAGAATCCGAAGCAGGCTCCAGGCTCCGAGCTGTCAGCACAGAGCCTGACGTGGGGCTTGAACTCACAAACTGTGAGATCATGACCTAAGTCAAAGTCAGATGCTTAACTGACTGAGCCACCCAGATGCCCCTAAACTTTAGCAATTTTTAAATATTGGTTATATTGGTTCTTTTTTTTTTTAATTTTTTAATCTTTTGTTTCTTAGAGAGAGAGACAGCATGAGCAGGGGAGGGTCACAGATAGAGGGAGACACAGAATCAGAAGCAGTCTTCAGGCTCTGAGCTAGTTGTCAGCACAGAGCCTGACACGGGGCTCGAACCCACGAACCGTGAGATCATGACCTGAGCCGAAGTCGGATGCTCAATCGACTAAGCCACCCAGGTGCCCCAGTTATATTGGTTCTGAGTAGAGTATATTTCTGGATTCAAGACTGTCCTGGAATTGGACAACCTCTGGGATGGCATTACAGCCATCTAGTTCTCCCAGTGACTGCTGTGAAAATCTAAGCAATCTAAACTGAGTGAAACTACTGCCTCACTTCCCTAAAATAAGAGCAATATTTGAAGAGTATTTGGATTACAGAACATTTGATCGCTCATCACTTTGATAGACCGGATGATTCAATAACAATAAAACTGAGTCACACAGTCATATTACATGATGGGGATGAGAAGTAGGACACAAAACATTGCTTTTTGAAAAAAGTCCAGTCTTTGGATCCAAAGGTGCCAAGTATGAGGGCTTGCAAATAGGAAACAAACAACTGTGGACTCAAAATTGTTATTATGGAAGGTAGAAGACTGGAGGGCAAGACTCTCAATATTGTAATGGCATATGTTATTTCTAATACAGAATTAGACACAGTTTTACTATGAAAGTAACTGCAGGAAATAATATGTATCAAAAACTACATGCAGTCCTAATAGCCTGAAATATATACTACCTGATCTTCTGCATGCCAATCCTTATTTTAGAAATAAGAAAAGTGCTTATCCTTGCTAAGAATGGCATACCACCAGAATATGGCATGAGGGCACTTCTAGGGTTCTAGCAATCTGCTTCTCACTATGAGAGCAAGTTACACTAGCATGCCCAATAAAACTTATAAAGTGTGTGTCTGTTCTATATCTGTATTACATTTCAATGAAAAGTGTACATGCACATAAATGTATGTATATGTGTGTGTATAGAAAGCATCTCTGTATATAACACATACACACACATATACACACACACATATATATTTACCAACTCCATCACTACTTTATTCTAAGCCATCTGCATCTTTTGCTTGGATTATTATAATGACTTCCTGTTCTTGATTCTCCCCACAGCAGCCAGGTAACTCAACAAATCTATTCAGAAGCTTAGTGAGGCTCCCAATAAGTTCTGAAGAGCATGCTATGACCTATGTCCACTATCCTTCTCTAACCTCCCCTCTTGTTACTCTTTCCCCTTGTTCATTTTAATCCATCCAGGAGATCTCCCTTGCTTTTTATCATTAAAAACATAAAGCAGTGTGTTTCTACATCAGAATCTTTGCATCTATTACTTTTTCCACCTGGAATTCTCTCTCCTTAGGTATTTTCCTGGCTCATCTCAATTTATTTTGGTCTCTTTTCAAAAGTCACCTTATCAAAAAGGACAAATAGGAAGAATATTATTCCCCTGCACAGATAGAATCTTTCCCTTTACCCTGCTTTATTTTTTAATAGAACTTACTTCCATCATACATAACATATATATTTTTACCATCTGCCTCTCCCATGAGAATACAAGCAACATGATATTCATGGCTTTGTCAGTTTTATTCATTGCTTTCTTCAACATTAAAAACTACCTGAGGCACAGTGGGTGATCAATAATTATCTGTTTAATGAAGTATAAATTTGGATGGGGTCATATAGTTAGAATCCCTAAAACAATAAGAGAGGTTGGTGATCTTAATCTCTCTCCCTTTCCCTCTCCCCCTCCCTCTCCCTCTCCCCCTCCCTCTCTCTCTCTTTCTTTTTAAGTAGTCAGATATCCTGCCTCTGTATAGGTCCCACCTATAGGTAGTGGCTTCTGGAAAGCAATAATCTTGGCTGAAACACTGTCTCTGCCAATTCCTAGCTGTGTGATTATGGTGAGCATTAATTTCCTAAGCTATAAATTGGGAGATAATTGTAGCAGCTACATCATGACATGACTGGAAGAATCACATGAGCAAATTTATATAAGCTACCTGGTTTAGACCTAGCACAAAGAACCACTAAACATGTATAAACTGTTTATTATTATCATCATTAAGATTACTCTAATGCCCATAGGGTATTTATGAATACTTAAACTCATAGTACTGGGAAGGAGAGTGAAAGCTCTTCCTATCCAGGGCTGGATAAGTGGAAAATGTTTTTGACTGACAAGTGGATTTGAGATGGAAGATAATGAGGGAAAAAATACTGGCTTACACATTCATATTCTAGTCTGAAGCAGTCAATAGGGACAAAATAAACTGAGGTCAATTCTGGATGAGGGGTGGGATTTAAGGGAAATAAAAAGTAATAACAGAGATCAAGGGAGAGTTGAGGAATGAACTAGAGAATAAGCAGGTTAGCAAGGTAAAATGGACTTCAGCTAACAAGAGAGAGAAAGAATAGCAGGATGGTCAGAAAGCCATTATCAGCTACTAGAGGAACCAGACTGAGTAGGTACAGAAGTTAAAGTACTTCCTTTGGAGATTAACTGAGTCAGTATTTTGTTGATCAGTCTTAAGGACAGTGCCTCAGTACTATTTACTCAACTCTAGACAACAAAAAGAGGGTTTTAAAAAAGGAAGGGGAAGCTTCTCATGCTTGTGACCAGATTCTCTAGACAGATTCCACTCTAATCTTACTGCAACCTATTTCACAAGCAAATTTATTGATAACTCACTGTCCAAAGAGTCAAAAAAATTGGACTGAATAAAAATTCCAGTATGGATATAGATATACATACAATGTGTATAGAATTTATAAAATTAGTAATTTATAATTTAACATAAAACTATTTTAGGGAGGCACAGAATTAATATTTAATCAGAGAACACCCAGTTTTCTTTTTCCTTAAATTTTTTTTAAGGTTTAATTATTTTTGAGAGAGAAACACAGTGCTAGTGGGGGAGGGGCAGAGAGATGAGACAGAATCTGAAGCAGGCTCCCGGCTCTGCGCCGTTGCCACAGAGCCCGAAGCGGGGCCCAAACCCATGAACTGCAAGATCATTACATGAGCCAAAGTCAGACGCTTACCTGACTGAGCCATCCAGGAGCCCCAGAACACCCAGTTTTCTAAACTAATGTTATATTTACCCAAACATTTCAAAACGTCTATCTTCCTTGAACTTGTTAACATTTCAGGACAAAGTTAGTACTGGAGCAAAAATCATTTTTCATAAAACCAGGAAGAAAACTGACAAAAATTAAAGTATTGTGAATTCATAATGTGGGAGATGCTCCATAAAATATACCTTAAAAATGCTCGGATTGAATTTATGTTTCTTACCACCATGTAAATATTCCACTTACATAATAAAAAATACATGTATTTACATGTAAACATTTTATATAAAAAGATATTATTTCAGCATCATAAATGCTGATTTTCCCAACTGTCATTCAGTTATTGAGTAACTGTATACAAAAATAGCCAATTATCTAATGTGGAACTCACTTTCTTCTCAAAGTAATTTTCCATCCTATTAGCTTTATATCACAAGTGATGCAGAACATGCTTCAGACGCTATCTATCCTTTCCCAGTAAAGTTTATAAAAACTCAAACTAACAGAAATTATTCAAATATTGCTTAATTTGTTACTTATTTGAAAGCTGGAATGTATTTTCCAGTTCATCTACAGACTATGTTCTACAAAAACTCCTTTCAAATCTAGCTGGCTTGACCAAGAAACAAAAAAGACCTGTTTGCAGTGCTCTCTTCTGAAATAAAATGAGAATCTGAAATTAATGAATACATCCATAAAAACATGAAGATCAGTTCAGATAACATCCAGAACAAAAATTTTATTTCAGTTTCCCACTGTTTTAGAGACTAATCCATAGTGCATGTGACATTGTACAAGCAGGAGTGTGATTTGTACCATGTTTACTCATGTTGTGCACGTGGAATGAATTTGATATTTACTCCAAAACTCATTCTTGAGAGTGTAACAATTTTCATGTCTGCTTCTCTCTTACACACACACACAGCTGTACATACACTTAACTAAATACATTAAGAAACATATCTGGAAAAAAAAGTCCCTTTTATACAAAGCTAAAAATCAAAACCACCCTGTCAATAGCAAAAAAGCTTATCAGCTGACATGGATTTATCACCACTGGTTACTATCATAAAACTCTCAGCACAGATAACCATTTTATGAACACAAACAGCAGATTCATCAACCAAAACATCCTTAATCTAGAGTACGTCTGAATAGATCTTTTCCGGGACCTTCCAGCACAGTCAAGGCTTGTGACTTCTAAATAGCACAGCAACTGACAGTCAGGGTTAGTGAGCAAAAGGTTTTGAAGTCTCTGTGTTTTTTATCAGAAATACACATATCTATCACATTAATACACTGTGAAGAACACCAGAAAAGAGTTCCACATGAATTTGCCTTCATGATTTAAAATGGTACCAAAAAGAATATTTTGACAAGAAACCGAACACTGAACTCTCTGATCCATTCATTTTAATTTGTATATTCTCAACTGAAGCTAAATCCAGCATTAATTCACTGGGTTTCTTTTGTATAAAGTTTTTTTTTTTTAATTACATATAACACAATAGTTTTTTATGGAGACCTTCACAGAATATTTCCATTAGGAGGAATTATGGTGTTTATATGCATATATGTGTACATATGTATATATAGACACAGTCCTTAGTTGTCTAATTCTTTCCATTAATATTTGGTTTAAGTATTCATTTGGACAAGAAGGGAAAAAAATCATGTATAACCCTATCTGAAATATATCAGGCTACAGGGAAACTCAAGAGGTATTTATTAGTTGTCAATAATCACTACAGTGGTTATAAGGCCTGTTTATATTTTGCCCATTGTTATTAAAAATTTAGATTGTGTTCCAGTTACTAGCACAGTCCCAGTGTAATTGTTAGGCAAATTAGTTTCATTATACCTGCCTTAAAAGAGAAAGATGATGCCTATCTGTTTTGTTATTATCATTGTTACTGTTTAAGGTGAACCTGATATAATATCTAAAAAAGTTAGCCAGATGTGAAGATGATCAAAATTTTCAGATGCAAATGCCATGCCTTATCTATAATTGGTCATTACATACTTAGTGGATAACAAGATAATCTGTTATACCTCTGCTGGAGAATAATAAATGAGAACTTCATCTCTACTGTCTATCACTAACCAATCAGCATTTGTCATGCATCTCACCCTATATGTAAATGTATTATGATTAGTACTGGAATATTAAAAATATCTATGAACAAAGATGATGTTTCTTAACACTATCCCTTACTTCCCACCTGATCTTCTGCAGCTTTAATGTGTTGAATTCAAAACAAATAATCACATTTCCCATTTATCTTTAACAATTCATTCTCCTTTATCAGCCATGAACTGAAACCTACACAATTTTACCTATAAAAGCATCATAGATTGCCCAGAAACCCAAATCATCACTCTGGACTTGAAGAAAAATGGGTACTTTGTTAGACGTAGGGAGGGACGTAGGGAGGGAGGAAAGGAAGGAAAGGAAGGAAAGGAAGGAAGGAAGGAGGAAGGAGAAAGAGAAAGAAAGAAAGAAAGAAAGAAAGAAAGAAAGAAAGAAAGAAAGAAAGAAAGAAAGAAAGAAAGAAAGAAAGAAAGGAGAGAGAGAGAGAAAGAAGGCAAGAAAGAAAGAGAAAGAGAGAGAGAGAGAGAGAGAGAGAGAGAGAGAGAAGGCTAAATTGGGTAAAGAGCCTATATTCCAAGGTAAAATTGAAACTGAGAAGGAGAGAGACAAATGAGAGAATATGATTTTGCTAGTTCTTAATAACTCTGAAGTTAAAGTTGTTAATGAGACAAAATTTTTTCAGTTGTTTAACTTCTAAACCTAATTCCTGTTGAACAGGTGATGAGCTCTTTCTTCTATGTCGGGTGCGGAGTCTATTTGTCCCAAGACAACAGCTGACCCATCTCCCTTAGAAATCTTCACTCTAATCTGGCTGAAAGTTAAAGAAGTAAAGATGACAAGCCTGCTGGAGACTAACGTATTTCTCTCAAATTATGTCCTCTCTGCAGACCCCGCTGGTAAAGCCACTGAATAGACTCACAGTATTAAACAAATTGCAGTTTTTTTCTTCTTCTTGAATTGTATATGTGCAAAGGGAGAGGGGAAAAAAAAGTCTTTGACACATAGAATTCTCCCTGCCAGCATAAAAATGTACTAGGTCACTTTGTTACTTTCATGTGGAAACATGTTTCCATATAAACAGCCCTGAAAGTTAGCCTGTGATCAATCAAGAGTAGAAGTTAGCTATTCTTAAAAAAAAAGGGGGGGGGGGAATATGAAAAAAAATCCAAATTATAAGAAGTTTTCAATTGATATCATAATTATTATTTGCATTCTTCTATTTGACAGTACCATGTTGCATCAATTACTGAATTTATCACAACATATTCGATGCTACATTTACCTTAGGAAACTGACATTGATATACTAAAACTCCTTGAGAATTAAGCTTCTGTAACTTTCATTTAAAGGTGTCTTGGGCTTTTATTTCTTTGTGTTTTATGATATGACTTCAGGTTTTTTTTTAATTTCACTTTGTTCAAAACATTATGTTATTCATACTGAAAGACAGGATATTATGAAGATAAAAATCTACCAAGGACTATCTACCAATCGCTTTTGATACAGGAGATTTAAAAAAGATTTAGAACACAAAGTAAACAAACCTTCCTAAGGACATATCAATACATCAAAAAACATGAACAGTTTACACACCTAGGAAATTAAAAATAGTTTCAGTTGGGCTCAGAAAAAATTAACTGAGGACCATAATAAAGATTTCATGTCACAGCTATAATCATAGAAAGTAATAATAACTGATAGCCATTTTCAAGAATAAAAGCAGATTCTGTAAATAGATGACCAAATATCTAACCAATAAAGAAGGAAACTTGGGATAGAATATCCATGAAATATCCACTCCTGAAGTTTTTACAATTGAGATGATATTGCACTGACAAAGTTGAGACACAATAATATTGTCTTT
The DNA here is from genome assembly GCF_008692635.1 of Crocuta crocuta. Lineage (NCBI taxonomy): Eukaryota > Metazoa > Chordata > Mammalia > Carnivora > Hyaenidae > Crocuta > Crocuta crocuta. The sequence continues at coordinate 8,360,191 of NW_027530545.1, read as the reverse complement.
TAAAAATAATACAAGTGGAGCACCTGGGTGGCTCCGTTGGTTTAGCATCTGACTCTTGATTTCAGCTCAGGTCATAATCTCATGGGTGGTGAGTTCGAGCCGCTCACTGGGCTCCACACTAATGGTGCAGAGCGTGCTTAGAATTCTCTTTCTCTCCCTCACTCTCTGCTCCTCCTCCTCCTCTCTCTCTCTCTCTCAAAATCAATAAATAAACTTTAAAAATAAGTCACACAAGTACTTCATAAAGAAAATCACTAAGCAAAAAAAAAAAATTCAGTATCAATTTTAAGGAAGAATTTTGAAAATCTTCTGAAGCCAATACATACTTCTTTATAAAATTATTTAGAAAGAAAATGTACGTAGAAGATAAAGATGGAATAATACTATTGAAAGTTTTTCTCTTATATCTCCATCAGATAAATTCTTACTTGAAGAGCTACCATGATACTTTTAGAGACATTATCAAATATTCTGTGATTTTCAAGAAGCAAACTCTTTTATTACAGTATGCTAAATCAGTATTCTAACACTCAAAATATATGCATGTAAAATTTAAAAAAGACTTCCATAATACCCAAATCAGGACAAATGAACTGCTAAAATGTATCTGACTTTCAACATGTCACAACCCCAGCATTTATTTCCATTTTCTCTCTCAGGCAGGGACCTGGCTCATAACCCATGTTTTCCACAACCATGAGTTCTTCTTTATCCCTAAATAACCAAATCCTCAAGAGACAGCAGACAGCGGGAGAAGACAATTTATTTAGAGAACTATTATGTGAGGAAGAAAACAAGTTGCCATTTCCAATTTGGAACATAATTAGGGAGACAACAGCCTCCTGACTGATGCTCTTTCTTCCCTTTGGATATTTATGTAGGACAGTAATTGGAGTATATTTTCCTGTTTCATTTCACACTGTCTAGAAAAGGGTTTTTCATGCCCCATGACTTTCTAGTTAGTTTCCAAAGAAAACATCTTGCAGCTACTACCCTGTGCCATGGCCACACATCACTGCCTTCTGGACATTGTCAGCAGACCCTAAACTTTTCTTCTTCTTCTTCTTCTTTTTTTTTTTATTGAATTCTGCCAGATAGCAGAGTTAACAGGACTGTTAGAAGGAAAAGGTGGTGACATGGGATTTGGGTGATTGAAGGCTATTACTGGAGAACATTGGGAAAAGGAGCCATTCTTTTTTTTTTAAAAAACTGACATATATATTCCAAAATTCAACAGATATAAATATATGTGTGTAAATATACCAAAGCATTTGGTCAGTGATAATGTCAAATTAAAGCTAGGATTAAGAACCATTACATTTCCAGAGATTCTTTCAGAGTGGAGACAGGCAGCTATATCCTTTCCCCATGTAAACAGAGAAACCTAATTTTTCCTCATCACTTGCCTATGGTCTGTCTAGCTACTCATAAGGGAGAAATTCCCGTTGACTTTCACCATGTTGCCCCAGTGATAAGCTGTGGGCAAGGGGGATAGACACATTTATTATTTCCTATGAAGTAATTACTAAGAAGTCTCTGATCCAAAGCACCTTATGTACATATTCAGGATAAAAATTTGAAAGGTAAATATTAAAAACCTGCCATGTATCTTGAGTAACTACTATGGTCTTGGCACACTGATCAAACCTCACAACAAATTTATGAGGTAGTTATTATTATCTTCAATTTTTAAATATATTAAACTATTTTATAAGCTGCATTTAATGTTAAGGTCATTTTCTAATAAGTTTTATTTTCCAAGTACTGGACACGTTTTTTATTTTTTATTTTTTTTAATGTTTATTTGGTTTTGAGAGAGAGACAGTACATGAGCGGGGGCAAGGGGCAGACAAAGGGAGGAAGACACAGAATCTGAAGCAGATTCCAGGTTCTGAGCTGTCAGCACAGAGCCCAATGTGGGGCTTGAACTCACAGACCATGAGATCATGACCTGAGCTGAAGTCAGACACTTAACTGACTGAGCCACCTAGGCACCCCTGGACAGGTTTTGAACCTTAAAACTTGATACTGTATTTCTTTTCACATGTCTACTGGATACTATTTAGAATGGGATTCAGTAATAGGCTGCATCATTCAGAATGAATCATTCAGAATGAATGGGCAGCAGTAATAAACAACCCCTATCGGTTGGTAAATACAACAAAGGTGTGTTTCTTCCATACTTTCTTCATTTTTATTGAAAAATATATAACATAAGGGGCACCTGTGTGGTGCAGTCAGTTAATCGTCCAACTCTTGATCTCGGCTCAGGTCATGATCTCACAGTTTGTGAATTTGAGCACCAAATCAGGCTCTGTGATGATGGCATAGAGCCTGCTTGGGTTCTTCTCTTTTCCTCTCTCTCTGCCTCTCCCTGATTTGTGCACGTGTGTTGCCTCTCTCTCTCTCTCTCAAAATAAAAAATAAAAATTTTTAAACATAAAATAAAATGAAAAATAAATATATACAACATATAACACAGTGAAAGTTTAAGGTTTATACCATGTTGACTTGATATATTTACATATTGCAATATGACTGCCATTATAGCATTAGATAGCACCTCCGTCACATAATTATTTATTTTTTTGTGGTGGAACTAATTAAAAGACATAATGTCTTTGCAAAATCAATGTTTGTAATAGTGTCTATAATCACTATCCTGGCTCTTTCCCACACATTATATGCCCATCAGAGCTTAGGTAGAGGCTCTGTTACTCATTATCCTCATGAAATAGCTGGTATTTGTAACACTGCCAGTAAGTATGGGAGAGAAAGAGACAGCATGGCAAATCTTGCACTGACCTTTCGAGCTTACAAGTACATCATGTCTGCTTATATTTCATTGTTTAAAACAAGTCATGTGACCATCGCTATTTATAAGCATGGGAGAAAGGCAATCTTACTTATTCAGGTGAACCAGAAACATTGGATAAAAAGCTCTAATGACTAAAATGCCTGCTTTCTGGTTTGAAACAAAAAAAAGTCAGCATCTAAGTAAATATTATCAAAATAGCTCCTTCCTGCATGCAAATAACATTCACCAACCCTAAAGGAAACATTGGTCAGTGTCAAGCTCAAACTCCAGAGTCTCCAGGTAATGGCTGATGTCTCTTCATCAGATCCACATATAGACCCTCTTGATCAATATGAAGTAAAAAGACAAGTCTACTCCCCTACTTTCTAAATATGATGTGTTCATTCTTTTTATCCTGTAATTTGGTCTTTAAATTACAGGACATAAAAGAGGGATGTGACTAGGCTAGGAAAGGTTTGAATATCACCTAGAGACTGGTATCATGCCACGTGGGACTTTGTATCCTTCCTCATTCTAGACACGCTGATCATGGCTTCAGCCACGTGAGGGATACATGTACGTGTATGTCATATTAAAATCGTGGTTTCATGGTGGTGGTGAGGATGGTTGTCAGAAGTTTAAATATGGGTAAAAGATTGTCACAGGATGATGAGATGATTGGACTGTGTCAGATTAACTGTTGTCAATGTCCCTGCCATCTCTTCAATGACATTCTCTGAAATGCAAGACAGACTCATACCACATTCTCCAGAATTCTTTCTCCTGCATGATTTCCTATAAGATTAGATTCTACCACTGATAGTAAGTCATGTGAGCTTTGGAAAATGAAAGGACAAAAATATTATTCACTGGAGGCAGATCATACTAGACACATGCACAGTTATCAGATGTGAAGTTTTCAGGAACTTCAGGGTAAACTTCTGCAAAGTACCCACTCAAGTATTCTAGGCAGCTGCAAGAGCTGATGAAGCTTCTTGGGACTTGGGAATCACTCACTTCCATGCTGCTGGCTGAGCCTGTCACCCGGCTATTGCTGGATGTACCTCAGATCTGTAGCAGCTCCAAAAGAAGGTCCAAGATCCACCACTTCCATTCTGCCAGCTAAGCAAGTTCCTCCCTTTTCCTTCCATGGCATCTCACAACTCTGGATGCTTCTCATTCTATTATCAAAGACACATGTAGTGGCTTCTGTTCTCCTAAACAAACACTGATGCTCCAAAGTTAATAGTGAATATAATGGGTAAGACATCAGACATGCACCGCAGATCCGTTGCTTTTTAATAAGTTGATCTTTTAAATTTTATATGTGAGTATCTATAAGAACACTTGCAAGTATTGCAATGACAATGAAAAGGCAGACATGTATTTTTGTCCATACCATCACAAATTTTCAAGTTTCAGTTACCAATAGTATTACACTGTCAAAATATATTTTTAAAGAAATCAACCTAAAATCTCTCATTGAATCTCTATGTATAATCCCACAAAAAAATGGTAATACAGATTTTCTTTGCTTTTAATTTAAATTCATTTGAGACTTGGGCAAAAATAATGTATATTTTGATAACAATTACTTAGATGCTGCCATTTTTTTGTTTCTAACAAAAAATAAAATCTGCAAAGAAGGGCACAAAATTTCACTTATAAGCATAAGGAATCATAAATGAGGGGCACGCAGAGTTTCAAATTATCTACCATCTTTCACAAATGACATGTCTGAAAATCTAACAAGTATCTCCCACCTCTAACAGACTATGATGTCCCTATTTAGTTTCTTATTTGTCTCTGTCAGGCTGATCCATGGGTTTAGTCCCCAAGTCATCAAGATGAGACTTGGCATTGATCACTATAATTTATGATGCTTCGAAAGATCGTACCTGATTAATGGCACAGCCACACTTTATGTATTTTCATAGCCACACTCATTCACAGTCAGTGCTGGTAGCATGTTGAAACTGTGGGAGGACTTTTAGATAAATCGGAGATTGGCATAAATCCTGGGGTCTCTATCCCTTTATGATTAAAAAGCTGACACATTCTTTCAAGGAGTACCAACAGTTTGATGCACATTTTGCCCAATAAATGGCTTCATTTTAGTCTAAACCTGCAGCCTGAAAGTTAACATCTAACCTGTTTTAAAATCATCAGACCCCTAAACATTTTTAAACCCTCGGCACTGTTCCATACACTCTTATTCACCCATCCTACACTTTGTCTCTTCTCTTCCTGTTCAAGCTCTATAGCAATAGATTTGGCATCCTTGAGCCTCAGTTTACTCATGTGCAAAACAGGAGTAAAAACGTGTGTATTTGAGAGGGTTGTTGTGAGTGTAAATGAGGGGTTCATGTAAGCTACATAGTCCCTCAGTGCTACTAGGCATCTAGTAGCCATCAACAAATGTTAACTCTTGATTTCCTCAATCAGGTAGTATCCAGTAATAGAAACACCAAATGAAGATTAAAAGATACAACGTATAGCCATCAAAAGTCAAAGCTGTTTTCAAACTTTGCATATTTCAATTTCATATTTTTCTTTAGGTTTCAATTTAAGAAGCGAGATCATTTCATGGATTTCTTATTACATCAGTAACTCTGGAGTTAAGTGATCCCAGGCACAAGTTTCCTAGGTGGTCTTTTCTTCCCCTACAACTTAACTTTGGATTAAACTTTGCTCAGTCTTATAACATCTAAGGAGATCAGAATCCAGGGTGGTATGGCTCTAGGCAAATGAATGCAAAATCACAACATCTAATGAGAGACAAAGTAAAAATCAATTAAATGAATGTGAACAAAATTCTTGGAAGTGATATTCACAGTCCTTGAGATTCCTTTTTGTTTTATCAATACTGGTTCCCTCCCTCATTGATGTGTGTCTAGTTAAAGTTTTCCTTCCTTAAATCATTGCTTCCCACAGCAGTATGTAGACCTCCCAGGTATTCCATATGAGAGGAATCTGAGGTCTGTGCTCACCTGTCTTCTCTCCTACATTCCACAAAACATGAGCTCACCCTACACAGCTGTCAGAAGCTTTTGAAGTTCTCTTCATGTAGCCTGTCATGCTATTAAATCATTTTCCATGTTATTTTTCCTTACATAAACTATACTGTTTTGCCTGAAAAACTGCCAAAAACATAAAGGAATGTCTAAACAAAATTCAAAGATCTATATTCTTTATGATAAACATAAAGAAACTTCTTCAAGTCCTTCTAAAGTTTACAAACTTAAAAACTGAGGTGGGAATTTGCACCTGTTACAGTGTCTAACTTTCACACCTGGGATATTATTTTAAGGTCTCCGATCTTTTTCAGATCGGAGATTTGTATTTTTCCACAAATAATTTCTGAGCCTAGTCACCTGACTTATTTTTGATAATAGAAAACAGTTTACTAGACCCTGTGGATAAAACAGTAAAAAGGAAAATGGATGGTATTTAAAAGTGGCATTCACATGGACAATATAGGCAATAAGAGTCAAAACATCTCTGATTCATAACTTATCTTGATTCAATATGACAAAGGGCTAAAAAATGCAAATAACTAGAGATTAGATAAGAGGTTTTCTAGAGTTGAGTGCTAAGACAAGGTTAGAACTCCATCCTTCTTTTCTTTTTCTAATTTTTAGTTTGAGATTGAGTGAGCAGGGGAAGTTCACAGAGAAGGAGAGAAAAACAGAAAGCAAATCCCAGGTAGGCTCCACAGCATAGGCATAGAGCCTGATGCAAGGCTCAAACCCACGGACAATGAAATCGTTACCTGAGCCAGAATTGAGTCTGATGCTTAACTGAGCCACCCAGGCACCCCTCCATCCTTCTTCTAAAAAGTGTACGTGTGTTTTAAACGAGTAGTGTTTTTCTTCATCTTATGTAAACAAAGCAGGATTACTTAAGAAATTATGCTCTTGTTTTTGTCAATGACTATAGATTTCATTCCTGAAAACAGAGCCTGCCTAACTCATCACTGTTTAGTACACAGTTTATATCTGAAATTTTTCTAAAATGAGTTATCATGGTAGACAGAAAAACAAAACAAATCATATAAATTTAGAGTACGGACAGATTTGGGTTCTGATTTTATATGTTAACCATGTACTCACAAGCCTCATTTTCTTCATCTTAAAAATGAAAATAATGATCATTTTCTCACATGGTTAGGGCTTGGGGGACAAAGGAAACACTTAGTAAATGTTATTTTCCTTTTATCAGCATTTCCAGCCCCTCCCCCTCTATAGCAACCTTCCCCCACTGCTGGTTTGTCTGTTATTCTATCCCCTGACTGCATCACTCAAGTATTTTACAAATGTAATCCTAAAAAGAGTCCTCTGAAGTAGGTAATTTTATCTCCATTTTCAAAGAAGGAAATGGGAGCATACAGAAGTATTTATCAGTCAAGGTCTAGTCAGGAAAATAAATACCACTGTAGGTACTTCAGAGGGACTTTAAGCTTGGGAACTATTTAGAGGGGTGATGGAAAAGCAGAAAGAGCTCTCAGGGGTAGCTGAGGGAACCCAGCAATTAGCAAAAGCAGGAAACGTGCTTTTCTTTTCTTTTTTTTCTTTTTCATTTTATGTCTGTAATTGGATTAAATCTGGGGGACTGTTACACAGAAATATTTGAAGCAATAGATATTAAGATTGGAGTTCTGAAATGTGGTCACACCCACCTTATTTCCTAAGCCAAAATCCTGGGGTAACGTGTACAGGGACTTGCAATGAAAGACAGTCAACGCACTGTGTATCAATTATTCATACATTTCAATTGGCAGTCAAACTAGCAAACATTCAGTGAGTGGTCTTTATTCCCACAAAGTAGGAAATGCATAATGAATGGAAAAATAACTTACTTTTCAATATTCAGAACAGCCCAGTACAAGAATGCTTATGGAGTAAATAAAGTTTTCGAAGTATTTTTTGAACCGCTGACTAAACTACCCCAAACTACAGCTGAACTTCCACCAAGCTGTAAAGGGCTGTGCTTGAACTCCATTTCACAGTTTTTGGGTTTCATAGCCTTTAGGCGAGCACAATTCATACTCGTTACTATGCCTGAAAAGATCCATGTCAGGAACTGTTACACAAAGAAGCTGGCACACATTATCCTAAAATGGTACTGTGTTTAATCAAAAAAATAAAGAAATGGAGGAAGAAAAGAAAAAAGTCATACTATTTCTTAAAGTTCTATATGATTCATCACTGTGATTTGTGTATGGACAATTTTAAAACATTAATATTTATAGGCTTTGAAGCCCAGTTAGTGTTAATATTTTCAGATATCTGAAGTTTGATCAACTTCTCTCAGTTTTCCAAGTAATCTGTGAAATATAAAAGGATATTATATTCTATGTACCTTGTAAATGATGAAAACAACTGCATTTTTGGTATGAAAGGAAAGTAGTTGTTTAACCAAGCTGTGAAAAAAAGGATAGACAAAACTAAGAAATGCAAATGGTCCCTTTTACTGATAAACACAAGTGACGGTGAGCTATAATCATGTGCATTATGACAGCAAAATTTCAATGAAGTAATTGCTTTCCATTGGAAATTTAAGTATAATTTTCTTCACAAGAAGTTGGCTAAAATATCATTCTTGACATTATGAAATTCTAGATCTACATATATAGGTGGTTAGCCTTGAAGCAACATTTAGGAGTTAATTAAGGACAAAATTAATGGGAAAAATCCCTGGATTCAGATCAGTAGAGAGAAGAAAAAAACAGATGATTGGGTTTGGCATAAAATACTTCAGGGCCTAGAAAATGCTGAACAAGATAAAATTAACTCCTTCCTTGTCAAGTAAGAGGATACCAAAAAGCAAGGAAAACACAATAAATGTAATTGCTGCAACAAATCAACAAGTACATGACCATTTGCAGGTCAAAGTCGGTTTGGAATTTTAAGGAATGGGAAACAAAGGTTCTTTCCAAGATAGACTGCCTTGCAGTGCTCAAAGAGAGTTGGGTGAGATGGTCTCATTTAGATTAGATTACTTCCATTAGGGCTTGCCCTGTGGTCTTATACTTGTTTTAGGATTGGAATCTCCTTCCTCTCCCTTTCTACTGGCTAACTGCATCCTTATCCCTTAAGATTCAGCTCCACTATCACCTGTGGTAGGTAGTTTTCGCTAATTTCTCTTCCAGGCTGCACATGTCACCATCTTCTTTCTAAATGTGGTCTGTATTGTGTTATTATCCGAGTTACATGTCAGTCTCTCTACCTATACAGCAAATTCTTAGGTAGTAGGAACCATTTCAATAATCTCAGTACCTAACACAGAAACCACACCTGGGTAGGTACTGAATAAATGTTCGTTAATTAACCATGTAAAAACTCTCTTCACAGAAGTTGAAATTGGTTGGACCGTCCCACATTGACAAATTGTTCTACAACAATTTTTTTGCTGTTGAATGTGGTTTCCTTTCAGTTCAAGTTTTAAAATGCTGATCCTTCAGGGTACCTTGGTGGCTCAGTTGGTTAAGTGTCTGACTTCAACTCAGGGAATGATCTCATGGTTCATGAGTTCAAGCTCCAGGTAAGGCCCTGTGCTGGCAGCTCAGAGCCTGGACCCTGCTTTGGATTCTGGGTTTTCCCTCTCTCTGCCTGTCCCCCCGCTCATGCTCTGTCTCTGTCTCTCTCTCTCTCTGAAAAATAAACTTTAAAAATAAATAAAGATAAAACAAATAAAATGTTGTCTGTTCATATTAGGAAAAATCTAGCCTCTCAGATTTTTAAATGAGGAGTCAAAGTCTATGTAAAGCCATTATCTTTGTCAGTTGTTAAATTTTAAATAACATCAGACTATGTCAAATTTTAACGGAAAACTATATTTTAAGTATAGATATCATACACATATGTATATATACATATGTAAGTGGGAATAAATCCCCTAAAAATGAGAATAGTCTCTCTCCAGGAAAAGAGACTGCCTTAATAGAAAAATAAATTATTCTAATCCTTTACATTTTATAGTGATTATTTATTTCTGAAGTTTGCAGTTCTAACTTTAAATCTATAGGATTGGATTCTCAGTATCTGGGACCTGCCTGACAAATTAGTTGTTTTCTCGAAGAATGTTCTTTTGGATACTTGGGATAATAATGCTTAGTTTGTTCAATTCCTGGTGACTCCATCACCGGTAATGTATCATCACAATGTCACCTTGCCTGTCAGGCTCAACAAAGGAGGGATGAGTATGGGCACTTAACTGCTTTTTCTCTTACTGGAATTGGCAGCTATTATTAAGAGTTAGTACATATGGGCACGATAAGCCAGAGGCGATGTCTTAGCTTTGGCATATATGCCGCACCTGAGAAAAGAATCTTGATCGTCAAATCTGCCAAGATGACATCTTGCACAGCCATTATGTTAACTAAAAAATTTAAAACAAAAACAAAACCTCTCCCATCTGGAATTACAGATACATAATTTCTATGTACTACCTGGTTTCACAGGACTGAGTCCTTTACCATGCTATTTCAATCATTTTAGAAATGAAAGATAATGGAGTCCTGGGATATAGCTGCCCCACAAAGATGTTCAGCTGAACAATGATAATGCTTCTGGATTTCAGCTAGAAAGTAGCCATTCTTGCAAAGCCACGAAGTTTCTATTCAGAATATACTAAAAAGGGAATGCTCCCAGTGGGATGTCTCTCTGAACTAGCTGTTTAGCTAGGTTTAGCCTCCTGAGTACTAGATAGNCTCCCATCTGGAATTACAGATACATAATTTCTATGTACTACCTGGTTTCACAGGACTGACTATCTCAATCATTTTAGAAATGAAAGATAATGGAGTCCTGGGATATAGCTGCCCCACAAAGATGTTCAGCTGAACAATGATAATGCTTCTGGATTTCGGCTAGAAAGTAGCCATTCTTGCAAAGCCACGAAGTTTCTATTCAGAATATACTAAAAAGGGAATGCTCCCAGTGGGATGTCTCTCTGAACTAGCTGTTTAGCTAGGTTTAGCCTCCTGAGTACTAGACAGAAATTTTCACACAGATTTTGTTTGTTTAAGGTAGTATTTGAAACTCACATTGTTGTATCCCTGTCTTACTGTGTTACAAATATCCTACTTGCTCAGTTGATTAAAAACGATGTATAGTTTGTGTGTGGGGGGCGAGGGGAATGCAAAGGGACACTGATCACCACATCCAAAAATCTCAGTACCCATGTCCTAGTAATGACAGCAGTCATTTATTCACCTTTATATGATTATATGTTTCTATACAGATAGTTAAATACCATTAATCAATATATAGCCACAATCATTTCATGACTTATCTTTCCCAGGCACTCCTATAAATGAAATGTTCCACATATTATAAAGGGGGGACGTGCAAGGAAAATGAGGAGGAGGAAATAACACTGGAAATGCTGGAAAGATCCCAGGCCCAAGAGGTCATGATTCCAGTCTCAGTCGGATAGAAACCAACTGGCTTGTGGTCTTACTCAAAACCCTGACCTTCTAGATCTATGTCCTCTCATATAAAATAAGGATGATCACTATAGTTCTAATCTAATATACTATTATTTGGCTACAAAGAAATGTCAGAGATGTATTTCTCTCTCTTTATTCCAAGAATCAGTGAAAGTTACAGTGGGTAGAAGTGCTCTGAAATTAATACACTTAAATATAAACTATAAACCTGTCACATTCTCACTGGATAAGTTGGTCACTTAGAACTCTATGCATCAGCAAAACAGGTATAACAACAATTTCTACTTCCCAGGGCTGTGTTACAAGTTTAAATCATGGCATGCACATAAAAGAGTATACCACAGTAACCAAGTAATATGAAGAGTTCAATGGATCTTAGCAGCTAGTTCCAGTAATAATAATGGTAGACAAGGCATAGAAGTAGTACTCCAAAGGCAAATAGATTAAGGAGAAAGAAAGCCTTCAAGGTTAACAAAAACTTATCCAAAACCTGATTGAAGAGAATAATTCAAAATAGCAGACATCAAACCAAAGCAAGATTATTTAGCAACAGAAACACGGACACAGAAGCACCCCTGAGGAAACAGGCACTGATCATGGAATCATTGTCAACGCAGGAGAGGTTGTGTTAGATGTATGGGAATATAGGTCTATCAGACAGGTCCATTCCTATTGCAGGAATTGACATATCAAGTTATGAGGTACTGATGATATTAAAGCTCAAAAAATTGTTAATCAACATATATTCTTATTGTGATTTCAAAATAGTAAAACAACTATCTGATAGTTTTTCATGACTTTATCTATACAGAAAAAATGTAAATGATCAGGCTAACAAGAGAATTCATTCATTCTGCCTGACACATTACTCATTGTGAGTCAACAATCTAATATTCTGGATTTCTACTTCAGTCTCTGTGAGCCAGGACAGCAAGAAACAGCACCTGAATTTGATCAAGGCTTCAACACTGAAAGAGTAGAATTAGTTTATCAGCCATAAAGCCAGATTCTGGCTTATAATAAATTAATTTAAAGAAGGTTTTGAAATCATTCTTAGCATTTGACCTCTTTTTTGACATGTGAACTTCTTTAAATGCTATTCTTTTGATTTTCTAATATGATTTCTAATACGATTCTAATTACAATCATCATTGTAATACATACATGTAAATATATACTGTATAATAAATCTTCTTGATGTAGCAAAAAATTATATACATATATATCCCAATCCCAAATGCTAATAATAAAATAACAAACTTCTACTGTTCAGATAATGATGATGGAAATCTGAAGGAAGACAAATACTTTGGAAAGAATTTTTTTTCTAATTTTTTTAATGTTTTATTTATTTCTAGGGGAGAGAGAGAGAGAGAGCATGAGCAGGGAAGGGTCAGAGAAAGAGGGAGTCATAGACTGAAACAGGCTCCACGCTCTGAGCTGACAGCACAGAGCCCAACACGGGGCTCAAACCCACGAACCGCGAGATCATGACCTAAGTGAAAGTCGGACGCTTAACCGACTAAGCCACCCAGGCACCCCAAGAAATTTTTTTCATATATGGCAAGAACCGTACTAATTGGAAAAGGCAGTATAAATTCAGTCTGTGTAAATCTATAATAATGCTAAAAATTAAAATATTAAAACATGCATTGAAAATTGACTAAATTGAAGTCTTACAACATGGTAGATTGAAATACAGATTTCTACTTCATTCCAAACATAAAAATGCTGAGTAAAATATAACAATTAGGAGAAAAAACAGAGCTGACATTAAAAAAAAGTTCAGGTGTCAAAAACTTGACATCAGAAGAGCAAAGCACAAGAGGTAACACTCCAATAGAACTAAAATATGAGATGAAGGGGGAGCCTGGGTGGCTCAGTCAGTACTTTTGATTTCAGCTCATGTCATGATCCCAGGTCCTGCGATCCACCTCCATGTCAGGCTATGTGCTGAGTGTGGAGCCTACCTGAGATATTCTCATTCTCTCTCTCTCTCTCTCTCTCTCTCTCTCTCTCTCCCCC
>NW_027530545.1:8318155-8346807 GCF_008692635.1 Crocuta crocuta | reverse complement strand
CCCCTCTCCCCCACTCACACTCTTTTTCCCTCTAAAATTAGAAAAAAAAATAATTAAAAAATAAAGTATGACATGAAGGAAAAAGGAGATCTAAAATAGTCCCAACATGTAAGAGCAGAGTATTATTACATAAGTAGGGCACAAGTTCTTTCTGACAGGCCACAGAGTTGGAACTGTTGTCCCTGAATGAGACTTGGACCCTGAGAAATTTCCTCTGTAAATTAAAAATAAGTGTTAAATAAGTTATATGTAAGTGTCTGTGTCTGACTAGGATTTTATATATAATATAATGTATGTAATATATAAGTATCTGCTTAGAAACTAAAGCCCCAAGCCTGTACTCTGCATATATAAATTTCAAATTTACAGTATACCAGTGGTACAAAAATGCCTATGAAATTTACACAGAAGTTGACACTGGACCAATTAAATCTCTTAGACCACTGGCAAACATAAACTGAAAATCACTCTAAAAATGACTTCCACAACCTAGACTTCATAGAACACACACATACACAAGTAGAAAAAAGGAAAAATAGAAAAACAGTGATTTCAACCATGAGGGTGAGAAATAAGATGTAGTGAACATGAGAATTAGTACCCAAAAAAACCTGTGAAATCAAACCATCTAAGGTATCCACAAAGTAAGGATTTCAAAAATTATTTAAGGTGCAAGGGAAGGAACAGAGTCCTTTAGGTAACAACAAACAAAGAAAAAGAATAGGGATGTCTCAGAAGGAAATCTAATAAACTTAAATTAGGAATACAATGATTAAAACTAAGAGCTTGTTGAAAATGTTTAGCATCAACTAGAGCTCAATTCAAGCAGAATTATCAAGACATATGAGAGGATCCAACTTATGTTGCATAAAGTCTGAAAAGAATAGAGTTCATTGTAGGATAGGTAAATTCCAAAGAAACAATGGCTAAAAAATGTCCAGAACTGGTGAAAAACAAACCTTGTATTAAGTAAAATGAGTCCTGATTCCAATAAATAAATATAAATCTAAACCTAGATACATTTCACAAAAGAAACAATTTGCTAGCAAAATACAAAAATTCTTAACTTGTATGTATATAACAAGACAATCTTAAAATATTTAAAACATTACAGAAAAATAAGGAAAACCCAGTAAATCCACTATCATTCAGATTAAATACGTACCTTTCAGAAATTTATTAGTAAGTATATATACTTGAAATACATATGGAGATATATATAATACATAATAAAATTTTAATTATCTAAAGGAGAGAAATCATACAGAACACCTGAATAAAAATAGATCTAATAGATGTGCATTTATACACATGAGACCACATTAACAGAATGTACAGTTTCCAAATATACATACAAAATATAAAAATTGACTGTGAAGTATCTATGAAAGAAGTTTAAACAAACCCACATCTATGATCAACCAAATCATCTTGCAAAACACAATGGAATTAGAATTTTAAACGTCTATGAAGCACGTAAAATTACATTTGAAAATTTAAATTACAAATTTAAATATGTCTTTGGTCAAAGAATGAATTATAAAGCAAATGATAAAATAATTAGAATTGTACAATTAAACTACAATGCATCAAAACTTGTGGGATATAGCTAACACAAAGTATAAAGTTTTTAAAAGACATGCTTATAACCTAAAATTGGATCAAAAATTTGACACAAAAAATGAAGAGAGCAAGCCTGAGGAGAAAACAAGGGAAGGTATAATAATAAAAGCAGAAAACTGAAGGAAAGTAAAGAATTAATAGAAAGTATCAGTGAAACCAAAAGAAGTCTCTGAAAAATACAAGTAAAAACTTTATTTAGAATCATGACTAGTTAAGCAAAAATAAAATAAAAATTTATTAGGGATTATAAAGACAGATGTGTAAAGACTACGGAGTGGAAATACTATGCAGAAATTTATGAAAATGGAGATAAATTGTATATTATTTCATAAAGATATAAATTATGAAAACTCATTTGCATTGCTATGGAAAGACTCAGAAATTATGTCACTATGGAAAAAATGGAATTTCTAGGAGTCAAAAACTACTCACAGGAAAGCTCTCTTAAGTAATTTGTTTTTATACAAATTATTCCAGATTATGAAGAAAAAAGTAAAAGTATTCCTAGCTCATTTTATAATACTAGAAAAGTCTTGGTATTAAAACTGGGCAATGCCAGAATACTAAATGGAAGTTATGCAAAACTAAATGATTTTAAGCACGCATGCAAAAACCCTAACTAAATGATTGGTGAATCAAGTTATGAAATGCCTTTTATGATAAGAGGGTTTACTCAGTAATGAAAGGATGTTTTAATTTTTGAAAATCTATTAATGTGATTTTCCACTTCAAGCTGTCATATGATCATGTAATTATTTCAATAGATAGAAATAAAACTCCTAATTGTGATTTAAATCTGATAGGAAATTAGTAACACTTGGGATTTCCCCAGGTATTTGACTAAAAAATACAGTAAATATCATACTAAATAGTGAAATTTTAGATGTCTTTCTTTTAAATCAGGAACAAAGCAATGGTGTTTATTACCACCTCTATTAAACACTAGATTGCCTATATTAAAGAACAAATATAAACAAAACGATGACTGAGGGATTTCAAAAATGGAAACAGTAGGAGGAAATTGTTATCATTAACATATAAAATGAAAGTACATTAAGAAAATGCATGAGGGGCGCCTGGGTGGCTCAGTAGGCTGAGGGTCCAGGCTCAGGTTATGATCTCATGGTTCTTGAGTTTGAGCCCCACGTCAGGTTCTGAGTTGACAGCACGATACCTGCTTGTGATTCTCACTCTTCCCCTCACTCCCAACCCCTACCCCACTTGCTCTGTCTCTCTCTTAAAATAAATAAATAAACTTAGAAAAAGAAAGAAAGAAAAGAAAATGCATGAAATCTCTATCTTGGCTCAGGTCCTAATCTCAGGGTTTAGAGTTCAGTCCTNCAAAGCCTAAAAAAAAAAAAAAAGAAAGAAAGAAAAGAAAAAAATACGATGAGAATCCCTAAACAAAATTTAGGTTTAATAAGAAAATTCAGTAAGTTTTCTAATTACAAGCTAACATAAACACATAAAAACATTTCTTACTCACCAGAAAGCATATTTTAAAAATTCTATTCATTAGAATAGCAAAAAATACAGAAGTACCTAAGTGAAATTTCTGGAGAAAATAATTATTTTTCAATAAAAGACAAAAAAAGATACAGATAAATGGATAAATGTAGAGAAATACCATGTTCATGAATGGCAGGATTCAATATTGTAAAAGTGCTAATTTTTCTAAATCAATCTATGTTTAATTAAAGACTAATTGATACTCTATAGAAACCTTTCAAGACTTTGAGAAGCCAGTTTTAAAATTAGTGTGAAGAACAAAGAGAAAGGAGATGTCAAAATGAATTTAAAGAATAAGAAAGGAACACACTTTACAAAATATTAAGCATTTTTATACAACTATTTTAAATATATATATTTAAATTGACAGTATTTAAATTTACATAATCACATAATGTATATATGTATATACAGTGGACTATATAAATATCTATAAATATTAATTGTTCATTATGACCATGTAATATATATTAAACATTTTATTTATATAAAGCATTTTATATTAGTATAAATTTTTTAATGTTTATTTATTTTTGCAAGACAGAGACAGAACACAAGCAGAGGAGGGGCAGAGACACAGAATCCAAAGCAGGCTCCTGGCTCTGAGCTGTCAGCACAGAGCATGACACAGGGTTCTAACTCACAGACCACAAGATTATGACCTGAGTGGAAGTAGAATGCCCAACCAACTAAGCCACCCAGGTGCCCCTAATGTATAATATTTTTAAATTTATAATGTATATAGTTTGTATATAATAACTATAATGAACAATTAAATTTTTTAGTCACTGAATGGTTTAAAAGTGATACTGAGTATTTTGGCGATTGTAAATATGTATGTTGAGTGAAATAAGTCAGACTAAGAAAGACAAATATTATTTCACTTATACATGGAATCTAAAAGCAAAACAAATGAATAAACAAACAAAAAGTAAAATCAAACCTCTAAATACAGAGAATAAACTAGTATTTGTGAGGGAAAGGGGGAAGGGGCAGAATGGGTGAAAGAAGTGAAAGGTACAGGCTTCCATATATGGACTGAGTAAGTCACAGGATAAAAAGCACAGCATAGGAAATATAGTCAATGATACTGTAATAGTATTGTCCAGTGACAGATGGTAGCTACATTTGTGATGAACACAGCATAAGATATAAAGAAATTGAGTAACTATGCTGGGCACCTAAAACTAATATAACATTGTATGACAGCTATACTCAAATATTTACATACATAAAAAAAAATTAAGTGACAATGTGTAGTAATCGAATAATTGAGAATTGGCACATTAAAAAAAGCATAAAAGGCAAGTTACCAAAACCACTCTATGAATATGACAGAGTATTATAAATCAGTTAGAAAATGGGTCATATGTATATTGATGTGGATCTCATCAGAGCCAGAAAATACACTGAAATTTAAACAGGGGAGGTTGATAAAATTACTTTTATGATAGAAGACTATGAAATTGTAACAAGATCTGTCTTATAGACTGCCCTAGACCTGAGGGAGTATCCAAAGAAAGGCAAATTGGAAATTAGGGTCCCACCTCCTACAGGTGGGAGTCTAGAAAGTATTCCTAAAGCCCACTCCTGTCAGAGAAGTACACTAGATCGCCCAGGCCAGAGCAGGTCTGCGGCAGGCATCTGCCTCTGAATGATGGCCCTGGATGCAGGCCAGAATGGACGAGTTACCAAGGGATTGAGCACTCTGGCGCAGAGCTGAGCACTAACAGATTTCTCCCACACTGGCACCACTGACCAGCCATGCAGCAAACGCAAATCAGAAGAGAAGTTCTCTCCCTGTTGGAATATCTTTCAAGGGCCTTTTCCAGAGAAAGTTTAATATCATGCCCATTATAAAAGAGAACTGTTAATAATTCCAATCCACTATGATATAACATGTACTGTAAATACTGAATCTTCACATTTTGAAATAGATGCATACATAATATTCAATATTTGAACACTAAAGTCAATATTCAAAAACTGAATACTCAAATCAAAAGACAATGGGTCATCAACTATTTGAAAATTCCAGATGGATTAAATATCTAATATTTAGGGTGTTTTGTTTTGTTTTGTTTGAGAGAGAGAGAGAGAGAGAGAAGAGTGTGAGTTAGGGAGGGCAGAGAGAGATGCTGAATCCCAAGCAGGCTTCATGCTGTCCACACAGAGCTCAACCTGAGGCTTGACCCCATGACCCTGGGATTAAGCTGAAATTAAGACTTGGGTGCTTAACCGACTGAGCCACCCAGATGTCCCCAAAATTCTTTAAATATTAGAAGAAACTATAAACTTTTTATTTAATTTAGTAAGAAAATATGTATTTAAAAAGATACATAACAAAAATTAAAATTTTGATAAATTGTACTATGTTTAGCCTAAAATTTTCTATACAACAAAGGACACATTAAATAAAATTTGAAACAAACCAGAAATTGGGAAAAGATATTTACAACTCATGTAACTGATAGCTTTGTTTCAAGAAAGAAAGAAATAAGGCTTACTAACAGAATATAAGCAATCAAGGGGCTTGTGGGTGGTTTAATTGCTCGAGCAACTGACTCATGATTTCAGCTGAGGTCATGATTCTAGGCTCATGGGATTGAGCCCCACATCAGGCTGGAGCCTGCTTAAGATTCTCTGTTTTTCCTCTCTCTCTCCCTCTGCCCCTCTCCCCTGTTCACTCTAATATATACATATATAATTTAAATAATTATATTTAAATAATTTATTATAAATATAACTTAAAGAAGAACAATATCAAATGAATCAGTAAATACATGAAAACATATTCAATCTTACTAATACTTATGGACTGCTAATTAAAATAACAATGAAGTACAATCTTGCACCCTTAAGCCAAGATTTGAAAAGCTGAAAATACAAGTATTTTATGAGACTTTGGGAAAGGAGATCCCTCACAGAATGGGATTATAAATTATTATATTCAATACTAAGAGCAATTGGCAAAACTAATAAAGTTGGTATATGTGAATCTCATGTCCCAAAAAGTCCAAGTACATAATCTAGAAAAACTTTCATGCATGTGAAAAGAAAACATGCATAATGATTTTAATTTCAACAGTATAACAATAAGAAATTAGAAAACCACCTATATGTATCTGATAAAAAATTAGTGTACATTTATACAATGGGATGCTATGTATCCATTAATTTAACATACCAGATATATGAGTGCCAACAGGGAAATATCTAGAAAAGAATATGAGTGGAATGGAAGATCAAATGTCAAAAGAACAGCACAGTATGATAACATTTGAGGTATTAATTATAGATATATATATGTATGTAAGACAGCAAAAGATTTAATATTCAACATGTGAATCATGTAGACTAGTTTTGTTCATGGTATGAGAAAAATGTCCAATTATACATACATGCATATGTAGGTAGATGGAATAGACAACCGATTACTCCAATGTATATTGACTAGTTTAGCCCCTTCTCTATTTTAAACATTTTTGTTCTGAACTATATTTGAATATATGTGTTGATACATTTCTTGGCTTTCTGTCTCTTTTAATTCATGTTTTTCAGACCTTGTAGCAACTCCACACAATTTTAAGTACTACTTGTTTAGTAGCAAGTCTTGCTTTTAGGAACAGTAAATCAGCTTTCCCAGTTTTAAGGAATTATCTGAGCTAATCTCGCCATTCCTTTAAGTGGTCTGTTTCTTCTCTACAATTCTTTAAAGAATAGACTGAGCAGGAATCAAATTCATCAAAGATTTACAGAGAACCTATTATGTGCCAGGACTTTCCAAGTTGAAAGCAAAATTGTCTCATTGAGTGATTTAACTTTAGAGACTCAATTTTAAAACTGAGAAAGTAAACCCCACAGGCAAAGACAAACATTTTAGAATTCTTTATCTAGGAATAAGATATATGTCTTAAAAACAGATTCTATGTCCATTCATCTGATTTAGACATTTCCTTTCAAGAGTGCCTGGGTGGCTCGTAGGTTAAGTATCTAAGTCCAGTTCAGGTCATGATCTCCCAGTTCCTGAGTTTGAGCCCTACAGTGGGATCTCTGTTGTCAGCACAGAGCCTGCTTAAATTCCTATGTCCCTCACTCTCAGCTCCTCCCTTATTCATGTTCTCTCTCTTAAAAATAAAAAAAAAATAAAATAAATAAAACATTAAAAGCTTCCTTTCATCTTGCTCCATGATTCTAAAATGTTAGTATACACAAAGAAATAGTGTAGCCTTATACACAAACTATATGCATAGTATAAAAGGTAGTTTAAACGACACAGGATTTTTACCCTACGTTCTAACTTCAGAATCTGAACCATGACTAAGTTACACTAAAACTTCGTATTAAGTGCTTACCTCTATGGAATATATATAAGGGAGAAAATAGTAGAAAGCCTAGTGCTGCAGTGTAGAATTGGAGTTCAATTTCATGACTCAGATTAACTCAAGAGTTGGGACTTTCCAAATGAAAGTAATACCTCATATAATGATAAATGGTCAAAAATAAAGTGAAGTACTTAAAAGCACAATACATATACAGAGCTGTACAGGATGAGTACTGGATAACACAAGGGAGTGCATTGACACTGTAGTCTATGTGAATTGTACAGTGCATAGAGTACAGCAAAATCTGACATTCTTACTTACTTAAAAAGTGATAATGATATTAATCTCATTTAATGAGTTAAGTAAGAAGACTGGAAGAGACACAGACAAGTAAGATGCTGCTGACATTATTACTTTACACATGAACAATTACCTGCTTGTAGCCACAGAAATAGTAAGTAGCAGAAATGTTGACTTCAAATACTGTACTGTGATTTTATAAAAAGAGTGACTGCCTTGCCCAGTCTCTCTCTGAAGGAAATGCTCTTTGTTAGTAGCCGCTATTCTATCATGTTATCTTTCTACCACTTTTCAGCCATTCACTATAGACTCAGCACAGCGGACCTGTGGGTTGGAAGCATCAAATCATGTGCTACAGAAAGATGAGGTAAGACTATCAGACACTCACCAGGAAATTAGCTACCAAGAACTACCTATCTTTTTTTTCCTCCTTTTTAACGTCCCATTTATTTAGTTTTTAAATACCACACATACATACAAACACACGAGCACTTATTGTAAAATACAGTACATAATACACACACACACACACACACACACACACACATTTTGTTAATTAGACAACATAATTCTGGTAACCAGAAGACCCTGAAATCTCAGTGGCTTAATACAGGTTATTTCCTATCTGTGCAAAGTGCACAATGTATCCAGTGGCTCTCTAAAGCAACTCCTTTCCAGTGACTCAGGGATCCAGGCTAATTTGATTTTGAGATGTCTCAACATGTGGATTCCAAGCTCACTCGGCAGAGGAAATGAGACGTGTAATCCTAAGTGGGCGGAGAGGTCTTCCCACCCACTAGGAAGGAACCAGATATGGTGAGCACGAGTCATATATGTAGTCTCTGTATTCTACATACCACGAACATGTACATAGAATTTAACAAATAGTTATGAAGGGAAGTCCTAAGTAACAACAGAAATAAGTAGAAGACTATGAGCCCATAGTCCTCAAGGGCTCAGCACATTCTAATCATAAGACTCCCCCTGCTCCCAGAGTCCACCACTATACTGATGGGTGATCAGAAACGGAGACCACAGTGACTGACTGACTGACTTCGAAGTTAAGAGCTGAAGAAAACTATTGAACTCGGTTAAATTTTAACTCAACCAAGTTATACTCCAAGCTGCTATAAAAATTCAGTTTATTTTTTATATACTAAACAAGTTTTGTCATAAAAATCTCCTTACTAGTATTAATATATTGTTATACAAAACCACATTTTTAATTTATATTATTTAAAGATACTAAAATATTATAGCTTAAAACTAACACTTGACACTAACTTGGTTATTTTAACATTTTGTTTTGATTAGCTGGAAGAGAAATATGTGTAAAATCTTGAAGAAAAATATGTGTAAAACTGGGTAAAATTACATGGTGATATATATATATATCCCCTTTTTTTCTTTTTTCCTCGTTACTTAAATAACTTGGATGTTGCAGAGTGTTTAAATGAGCTTCCTGTTAATATTATGTAAAGATAGCACCCCCAGAATGAAAAGATGAAAAAGTATCTATCTTGAGAGAAGCATTGGGGAGAGTGCTAAGTCTTTAGACAGAGCTGCATTTGCATAATAAATAAGAAAAAGTACCGATAAAAATAAATTATTGAAACATTGTTCAAAGATTCACTTTAATACTTCCTATTTAAGAACAAAGACCAGCCTGATTTATCTGCTGCTGGCTAGTATCGCTCAGCTATTAGCCTTCTCTGGGAATTGTCTTTCCCTGGAGAAAGCTGTCTTGCTCAAATCATGCACTCTTCATAAGGTCAGCCCAAATTCCAATGGCTTGTCCAAATGAAAATATAGAGGCCCAGCCCCTTCGTTCCAACAGAGGACAACTACGAAGGGCCATCCCAGTTCCACAGTCTCCATGGCAGCTCTCATTCTGCCTATCCTTTTTCCTTTCCTCTTCCACAGACAATGATCTCATGGGCATTGCCTAATACATTTTCTGCATGCCAATCTGTCAGAATCTACTTCCCAGGGAATCCAATCTGCAATATCCACCTCGAAAGTAAGAACATTAATACACACATACACACACACACAGTTTGTGAATGGAAACCTTTTGGAAGTTTATGAAATCTGATAGGAAAGACATTTATGCTTACCTAGAAATAAAATCTCTGAGTTAATAAAAGGCAAATGTAGTATACATAGGCTGGGAAGAAAGTTAGCTGTGGGTAGGTAATTGTGAATATTTGGGGTATATGTTAATATTTTTTCCTAACCTAATGTTTTGAGTATTCAAATAGACTTCATTAATAGAATTTGGCAAGATAAAAGGGAGATTAAAAATACAATCGGCCTAGGGAACAGAAGAATAAATGTAAACACATTAAACAAGACTGCTTTGCCATATTAATTAAGAAAGAACCCATTAGTTAAAATAACTACTTGTTATTGAGAAATTTAGTTGCTTAATTAATGTTGTATATAGTATAGAATGTAGGCTTTTTCTGTGTGTTTTATTTGTTGTTGTTTATCTCTGTAAGTTAAAATGTACAAGGTCTTTATGAAATAGTATTAAGGAAGTCTAGCTAGAAATTAACATATATTTGATCCACCCCCTTACTCAAAAATAACTGAATTCTCTTTCCAGGTGATAAAACAAAAGCCTGCAAAGGTCTTCAATGCCACTGGTCTTCATACATGATCTAATTCTATGTTCATTTCCCAAGATACATAGTATATAAATTGATAGCACCAATAGCTTCTCTCTGTGGAAGTGTTCTTTGAATTTTGTAATTCCCTCCTTTTGTATTAAAGAGGAATAACCCTGGGTAGCTCAGTTGGTTAAGCGTCCAACTTCGGTTCAGGTCATGATCTGTTTGTGAATTCGAGCCCTGCGTCGGGCTCTGTGCTGACAGCTCAGAGTCTGGAGCCTGCTGTAGATTCTGTGTCTCCCTCTCTCTCTGCCACTCTCTTGCTCCTGCTCTCTCTCTCTAAAATAAACATTTAAAACAATTTTTAAAAAGAGAAATAACCCTATGATGTTGAGGTATGTTCACTCTATCTCTACTTTGTTGAGGGTTTTTATGAAGAATGGATGATGTACTTTGTCAAATGCTTTTCCTGCATGTATTGACAGGATTATATGGTTCTTATCCTTTCTTTTATTAATGTGGTGTATTGCCACTGATTTGCAAATCCTGAACCACACTCGCATCCCAGGAATAACTCCCACATAATTGTGGTGAATGACTCTTAATGTACTGTTGGATCTGATTTGCTAGTATTTTGCTGAGGATTTCTGCATCCATGTTTATCAGGGATGTTGGCCTGTAATTCTCTTTTTTAGTGGAGTCTTTGCCTGGTTTTGGAATCAAGGTAATGCTGGCCTCCTAGAATGAGTTTGAAGTTTTCTTTCCATTTCTATATTTTGTAACGGTTTGAGAAAAGTAGGTATTAACTCCTTTTTTAATGTTTATTTATTTNGCCCTTCTTCTCCTCCTTGTTCCTCCGTCAAGTTCCTCCTAATCCTCTTCTTTAAATGTTTTGTAGAATTCTCCTGGGAAACCATCTGGCCCTGGACTTTGGTTTCTTGGAAGATTTTTGATTACTGATTCAGCTTCTTTGCTGGTTATTGTCTGTTTCAGCCAAAGCAATTTGAAAAAGCAAAGCAAAGCTGGAGGCAACACAATTCCAGACTTCAAGTTATATTACAAAGCTGTAGTCATCAAGACAGTACGGTGCTGGCACAAAAATAGACATGTAGATCAGTGGAACATAATAGAAAACCCAGAAATGGACCCACAACTATATAACCAACTAAACTCTCATTAAGAAGAAAAGAATATCCAATGGAAAAAAGATAGCCTCTTCAACAAATGGTGTTGGGAAGACTGGATGGCAACAAGGAGAAGAATGAAACTGGACCACTTTCTTATACCATTCACAAAAATAAATTTAAAATTGATGAGGGGCACCTGGGTGGCTCAGTCAGTTGAGGTACTGACTTCAGTTCAGGTCATGATCTCACGGTCTGTGAGTTTAGGCCCTGCATCGGGCTCTGTGCTGACAGGTCAGAGCCTGGAGCCTGGTTCAGATTCTGTGTCTCCATCTTTCTTCACCCCTCTTCCCCCCATGCTCTGTCTCTGAAAAATGAATAAATCTTAAAAAATTTACAAAATGGATGAAAGACCTACACGTGAGATAGAAAATCATGAAAATCCTAAAGGAAGACAAAGGCAGTAATCTCTCTGACATCGGCTATAGCAACTTCTTACTAGATAGGTCTCTGGAGGCAAGGGAAACAAAAGCAAACATGAACTTATTGGGACTTCATCAAGATAAAAAGCTTCTGCACAGTGAAGAAAACAACAAAACTAAAAGGTAACCATTAGAATGGAAGAAGGTATTTGAAAATGACATATCTGGTAAAGGGTTAGTATCTAAAATTTATAATGAGCTTATCAAACTCAACACTCAAAAAAACAAATAATCTAGTTAAGAGATGGGCAGAGGACATAAATAGACATTTCTCCAAAGAAGACATACAGATGCCTAACAGACATATGAAAAGATGCTCCACATCACTCATCACCAGGGAAATACAAACCAAAATTACAATAAGATATCACCTCACACCTGTCAAAATGGCTAAAATTAACAACACAGGAACCAACAGATATTAGCAAGGGTGCGGATGAAGGGGAACCCTCTTACACTGTTGGTGGGAATGCAGACTGGTCCAGCCACTCTGGAAGACAGTATGGAGGTTCCTCAAAAGTTAAAAATATAACTAGCCTATTATCTGACAATTGCACTACTGGGTATTTACCTACTGGATACAAAATTACTGACTTGAAAGAATACATGCACCCTGATGTCTATAGCAGCATTATCAACAACAGCCAAATTATGGAAAGAGCCTAAACGTCCATCTGTCCAACTGATGAATGTATAAAGAAGATGTGGTATATAAATACACACACTGGAATATTACTCAGCCATCAAAAGAATGGCTTTCTTGCCATTTGCAACAACATGCATGTAGCTAGAGTGTATTATGCTAAGCAAAGTAAGTTGGTCAGAGAAAGACAAACACCATGTGACTTCACTCATAAGTGGATTTTAAGAAAAGAACCAGATGAACATAGGGAGGAAAAAAGAGAGAGCCAAACTAAGAATTGGGCTCTTACCTATAAAGAACAAACAAGGTTGCTGTGCAGGCGCATGGGTTAAACAGGTGATGGATATGAAGGAGGGCACTTGTGATGAGCTTCCGGTGTTATACATATAAGTAATGAATCACTAAATTCTACTCCTAAAACTAGTAATACACTATATATTAACTAACTGGAATTTAAATAAAAAATTGGAACTACAAAAAAAATAAAAATAAAAGTAAATTAAAAATAAAATAAAAAGGAATAACCGGAAAAGTTTTCTATTCCTGTTTTGATCTGGCTGGTTGTGGTGACCAGGAATGGCAGGAGGGAGGGAGCGGTGCAGTGAAGGAGGTGGGTGCACTCCCCAGAGGTGTGCAGCCGCCTCCTCGTACAACAGCCTCGTAATGGTCTGGTGCAACTGACCAGGATGCACAAAGCCGGGAGTCACTATCCATCTCTCTGATAGGAGATCAAATGTTGGACCTCAGGAAGGCAAAAGGAGGAGGAGTAAAGAACCACTCTTTTGGCTGACTGGAACGAGTATGCTCTACTGTTCCAGTTTTTGATTACAAGTCAATGGTAGAAAAACAAATACATCTCTATCTCTCACTGCAGTCAGTTTGATGGCACAGTGGGGAGTAAGGAAGGATTACCTACAAAGCTGACTGGATTATAAACCGGTGTTATAGAATCGTGCGTTCAGCTCTGCCTCTGTATTGTGCCGGCAACTTCTCTTCACTAACTTCCCCCTGGGCTTTCAGGAAAACCGTTTGGGTGCCAGAGAAGTCACAAGCTGATCTCTGCATGCTATTCAGCAGCTGCTCTCAATGGTGCAGAAAAGTAGCAGAGACACCCATTAGGAAGGAAATGAATAGGACCATTTTACCAGGAAAAAAAAAGTCACCTTTTGTCTCTTGGGCTGACATTTACACCCTTCTCTTGCGGCTCCACTATCATCATTTCTTTTTACATTATCCTTTTTTGTTACACTTAATATTAGAATTTTATTTCTACTTAAAAGGTCTGACTGAAAAATGAGTATCAAACCCAAAATCACTTCATATTGATTCTGTAGCCTCTTCCTTCTTTGCTTGTATTACCATTACACGAGTTACTTACTCCTAGGTTAGATCGGTTAAGCCTCTATGATGGTTAATGGTATGTGTCAATTTGTGCTGTTGGTTCTGTTTTTTTGGAAAAGTCATGAATACAGAACCTAAATTCAATCACAGTAACCTTGAAACCATATTTTTTTTAATCACCAATACTCTCTTCTATGGGATAAGTGCATATATACGATAAGTGCTATCTATATAGAAATTTTGACTCTAGGATGGCTCCCTGCAAGACGGTAGCAGATAGTACCTGAAGAGAAAAAAAAATAAGCATCATGTGGTATCTTTAAAACAATTTTTCTGATGGTTTTTATTTTATTAATTTATTTATTTTGAGAGAGAGAGTATGTGTGTGTGTGAGCAGGGGAGAAGCAGACAGATATGGAGAGAGAATCCCAACCAGGGCCCTCAGTGAAATCAAGAATCAAACACTCAATCAACAGAGCCACCCAGGCACCCTGCTGATGCTTTTTTAAAAACTTTATTTTTTCAGTTAAAATAGTTCAAAGGGAACCTAATAAAAATCTCACTAAATTCTAAATTTTATTTCATTATTTCAAGCCCCTAATCTTTTCAAATATATTGTCTAGTTACATTAAATGTGACAAAACTATTTTTTATTAACATCAATATCTGAAAATTGCTCTAAATCAGCATTTCCTCCACATTCGGGCAGTTTCTATTCATCAATATGATAGGTGGTCCATTTGTAAATCAGCTGGTTTCTCCCTAGTTGTCATAATATAATAAAAATAATGTTGTACATCATATTCTAAAGTAACCTGGCTGATTAATTCAAGGTGATTCTAGGCTCCCAAAATAATTAATCAACACAGGGATTTATATCCATGTCCTTCTACATGGATTGATGTCTGTGCAGTGGTTATGAAAGTAACCATTACTAAAAAATCATGTACAATAATAAATATCAAAATCTCAATATGTTCCCAATTTTCAACTCTCAAAACCTTTGAGTTCTTTTTTTCTATTAAATGTTGATCTGCTTTAATATAACCTTTAGTAGTGGAATTACTGACAGTTTCCAAGACTGTTCTGCAAAAGAAAGAGAGAGAGAGAGAGAGAGAGAGAGAGAGAGAGAGAAAGAGAGAGAGAGAGAGACTGCCTCCCACCAATGGAATAAGAATATTGCTCTTGGCCCTGGGCATGCACTATAATGGTTAATTCTAGGTGTCAGCTTGGCTACGCTATACGGTGCCCAGTTGTTCTGTCAAACACTAGTCTACATGTTGCAGTGAAGGCATTTGTAAAATATGATTAATGCAGTCAATTGACTTTAAGTAAAGCAGATTACTCTCCATAATATGAGTGGCCTTCACCCAATCAGTTAAGGGCCTTAGAAGGAAAAATAGTATTCCCAAAGTGGAAATAAAATTTCTCCTCAAGTCTGTATCATAGAAACCTTGCCTGAATTTCCAGCCTGCTGGCCTGCCCTATAAATTTCAGACATGCCAGCCCCCACAATTGCATAACTGCATGAGCCAATTCCTTAAAATGAGTCAGTCTCTCTGTATGTTTTTCTCTTTCCCTTTCTTTCTTCCCTCTCATTCTTTTTGATATATATTAGATAAATATATGATATGATATATACCTCTTGTTGGTTCAGTTTCTCTGGAGAGCCCTAATACAAGTATATTTGATATAATACACATTATAAAGTCTAATATCCACATTTTACATCAGTTTTAAATTAGGAAAACTTATGTAGTATCTTATTTGCTTTGGTGGGGTTTTTTTGGGTTTTTTTTGTTTTGTTTTTGGCCAATAACTTTGGTGTGTATGCTCCTTCACTTTACTCTTCTAATTGGCTCAGGCCCGAAATATAGTAGGCACTCTACTGTCTTGTCCTTATTTGCTAAAAAGGAGATAAAACCCTATTATTGACTGAGCACACGATTTTTGATTTGCTTTATCCCAAAAGAAAAGTGGTTCTGATTTATAGTTAGTTTAAACTGTTCTTTGGAGGTATCTGAAGGGTTAACACTTGAACTCAAGGTCATTCTGTAGAGTAAGGAGCAAGGCTTAAGTGTTAAGATCCAATCATAATCTGTGTTTCACACTTAGCTTGAACAAGAGCCAAGTTACAAACTTGACAGTAATGAGTTTGAAGAGAACTTCCTCACAACTCAACTTAAAATGTCTTTCCCTCTGTATTTTATCTTTTTCAAACAGTTAAATTCAAATAATTATAATTTTCACCCTAATGTGCTGTGTTAGGCACCCTTCCTAAAGATGTCTATGTCCTTGTCCCCATAATCTATAGTGACCTTATATGCACAAAGTACTTTCTAGATGTGATTCCGTAAGGATGCTGAGAAGGGAAGAGCATCCTGGACATTCCAGATGGGCCCAGTGTACTCACAGAGGTCCTTTTACAAATGAAAGAGGGAAACAAAAGATCTAGAGGCAAAGGAGATGTGACAATAGAAGCAGAGGTCAAAGCCAACGATTGTGGGAAGCCTCTAGAAGCTGGAAAAGACACAAGGAATGGAATCTCCTCTGCAGCATCCAGAAGGAAGGTAGCTCTGCCAACATCTTGATTTTGGCAATGCAAGCCCCATTTTGGACTTCTGCCCTCTTAAACTATAGTTTTTAGTCATTGTTAAGCAACAGAAAACTAATGCACCTTCTTTCCCTAACTAGGTCACTGTTTCTCTCTTAAACCTCTCACACGAGGTGTCTATAGTTCCAAGTTCATAGAGTAACTCTACTCTTACAAAGAGATCATTTAACTGGACATTAGCTGCTTTGCTTTAAGTTCTCATAGCAGAAATTCTTCATTCAGAGAACTAGTCCCTGACATATTAATTGCCAATTTATTTGCTTATCTTTTCACAGATGCATTTGTGAGTACAGGGATTACATTGGTCTTGTTCACAGCTGTATCCTTAGCACAAGCCCAGCGCCCCACATAACTGTATATGCTAAATAATTTTTATTTTAGGTATGAAGACCTCTTCCTTTGGAACATGAAAGGAAATAAAACATATACTGCTTTTTAAAGTGAATAATAATCTGGGGAAGGAAAAGATGGGCAACAACCCTGTCATTGTTCCCAAGGGCCTTCTCTTAATGTAAATACTGTTTTGCTAACCCAATTCAGTAGTTACACCTCTCATGCTATTTATTATGTTGATTAAAATTTAACCTTTGGCAAGTTACTTAATCTCTCTGAAACTGTCTCCTCATCTGTAAAATGAGGATATATGAAATAAAGGAATGAGTCTAGACTTCCTGAAATCTGGGTTAGAAGGGAGGGGAAGGAGCTTATACAAGTTTTAATTTACGGAAACAAAAGCAACCTAATAACTGTACCTGGATCGTTATACAACAATCATACTTATTAAGCATGGAGAGAATGGGGTGCCTGGGTGGCTCAGTCGGTTAAGTATATGACTTTGGCTTGGGTCATGATCTCACAGTTTGTAGTGAGCCCCATGTTAGGCTCTGTGCTGACAGCAGAGAGACTGCTTCAGATCCTCGGTCCCCCTCTCTCTGCCTGTATCTCTCAAAAAAATAAACATTTTAAAAAATCATGGGAAGAACTCAGCACAATTCCTGGAGAACTCCAAGCACGATATACATATCCATATATATCACTTTATATAAAGTAAGTAAGTGAGTATGTGTGTATGTGTGTGTGTGTGTGCATAAGGATATATTTTTATATCCTATGGCAAGGACAGTAATTTTAGGGACCTCTGGAGATTATTCTCCTATTCGTCTAGAGCAAGCTAGAAAATCAAAAGCGGTCATCACTACACACCACTACATAATATATCAATATTCCATTGGCACTCTGACCATCCCATCTTCCTCAGCAGCTTGCAAGGTAGACACTCACTGTTCTTCATGTACAGCTACCTCAAGTCTATTATCTAGATGAGTGTATCCCCTCAAATGCATTCACTCAGCCCTTACCAGTTGCACATAGGAACACAAATGAAAATCGTGTTCAATGAATAGGCCCATGTAGTTTGTATGCCAGACCGGCCTAGAGTAATCAAGTCTCAGAGACAAGCAATCCTGGCACACACCAACATTCCCACAGTATTCCTCTCAAACTATCTGGGCATGAGTGGTGTGATCAATGGGCTTCTTGATATAAATATTATATACATGCATCACACTGAACCCAGTAATGTCAATGACATGGCTTTTAGGAAAATCACATTCTAGGACTTCAAGCCTGTAGAACCTAAATAAAAGCCCATTGTCTCCCTCATTGCCACCTCAATTAATACAGAAAAATAAGTTAATTGCTTCCCCACTGCTCAATAACTGCTATGAAGAAGGACATTAAGAGAAAGTACATTTAGTTATTATAAAATAAATCTGTTTAGATTACTTTTTAAATCACTGAGAATCATGGGATCCTCAGTTTTAATCACAGGATTGGCTTTTACCAGGACCTTCCCTAAGGACCTAAGAAAATTACCTAAGCTGATGAAAAATAACTTCTCTTGCTATGATGTTCTAAACATTATAATCTTCTAAACCACAAGTTCATAACCAGAAAAATCATACCTAAATTTTATCATAACCAGGAAAATATTTACCCTCGAATAGCTTCATTCATATTCCAAATTCATTAACAAAGAGTCATGTCAAACATCTACTTTTTCATCCTTTATTGAAAGTTCTCTGATGTCTGAAACATAATTTCAATTAATATTAAAATGAATTATATAACTAATGCATACAATACTCACTAAAGGTACACTGCTCCATTGGGACTTCTTTTTAATTTTTATAAATTTTCTTTTTCTTATAAAATCTATTTTATAAATGTAGAGAATGAAATATTCATTTTGATGGGGGAACTCACACCCTTTCCCATCTTTAACCCTTCTAGCTTTTGAAATAACCAGAAATATATTTATTAGAGTTCTATTTCCCTAGATTTAGGTTTTACTTTGCAAGAAAAAAGGGAAACTATAATTTTCTAGATATTTCTGGACATTTTCTAGACATAAATGTTTAATATATTTTCTAGACAAATTAATGTATGTCTAGTTCACTCACATCCTCTTATTTCATCCTTGCAATGACTTTTTTGTAGGAACACCTGAGAAGTAAAGTAACTCACCTCCCTGTGAAGTACTATGCCAAAATGCAAATAATTGTAATATATTGTTCCCAGGACCTAAGAGAAAAGACTTGATGAAGATGAAAACAGGCAAGAAAGAGTGCAGTCAGGTCTGACTTGTCTATTCATGGAGCTCTGAATGAAGGTTTTTAACCAGTGCTAGACCTTCTAAAGAAGCAGCAGCAGACGGGGTCCTCTGATGAGCAGCTGCTCCACAGTGACAATAAGCTATCACCCAAGACAGCTTGGATTACTCAGTATGTCCATACCCTGAGCCATGTTCAAGTATACTAAGCAAGGAAGAAAGTATTCTTATTCAAGAAACCCATACCCATGTTCAAGTATACTAAGCAAGGAAGAAAGTATTCAGAAATGGTAACCCAGAGAAGTCAGGTCTAGGAAACTTGGGGCACAGGCCCCACGAAGACAAGTTCTGATTGCAGCAGATAGCCCTAGTTTCCTTCCTAGAGAAGGGGTATGACTCATACTTACAGATTTTTATTTTTCTCAACTTTCTCAAGTCTACAGAACCATTTTGATGTGGATTTTTTGCCATATTTGCAACACAGAACAGGTCAGCTGTCCTCTGTTCTTTGATATCTTTTCCTACTTGGCAGTTGCATTTCCTCCTGACTCAAATGTGCTTCCTCTCTTTGGGAAGGCACAGGATGCCACTGACTCAACCCCAGAAGAATGTATGCTTCAGAGGTTGTTTTGCCAGCAGTGGGCATGGGCTGAGTGAAAGACGGAAGTAAAGGAAAAGGTGGAGCACCAGCTGGCTTAGCTTCTCTCCTTCACTTACAAGGTACGTGACCTTGAACAAATCATACTGTGTCCCATACTCCACATTTGCAGAAAATGAGAAGAGAGGATGTGATAACATCATACCTGCAAAGCAGAGGTGTGTAATCCAAAGGGCTTCTAGAAGTCCCTTCCAAGTTAAAGTCTAAAATTTTAAAAACAGCAATAGCTAATAAACAGTTTAGTTTGTTCCAAGATCCTTGTTAACATCTTATATACAGCATCTCTATTCCTCACAAATCCTACATGGTAGGTATCACTAGTCATGTTTCTGTGAGAAGACTGAACAAACCATAATGGTGGACCTAAAGTTTTTAGTCCTTGGTCTACTTGACTCCCAACCCTGTGTTCTTTCCTTTGTGCTCTGTTGTTACCAGGTCTATGACTTATGCTATGTGTGACTGACATTCCCTATAATTCCTTCAGGTTGAAAGCAGTCAACTATGTTTCATGAGCCCCAGTCCTCGATGGCTGAGTATGCACAAGAGGAATTTTGTGCTGCAATTAAAATTACAACAAGGTTAATCAGACACATATTTAATGATATGTATAACAACTATTGTGCTACACATCATTAGGCATAAATGGTAAGCTGTTCACATAAACGAAAATAATTATTTTTATATTGATTAAGAAAGCATGGCTGTACTCAGACAGGAATTGATATGGGATGGAAAAATGTTAGAATAAAAATAATTGTTTCCATTTATTAACTCATTACTAATATCCAAGCATTGTGTCAGGTATTTTATACGCATTATCTAATCCTCTTATTAATAATATGAGAAAAATGTTAGTAATAAATCGTTTTTTACTGACGAGGAAACAGAAAGGTTAAAAATTTGTCACAGCAGTGATTAAGATGATATGCCAGTCCAGAAAGTGTCACTTAAAATCCTCTCAATTACATTTGTGTCCTACAGCACCTTTAAGTGGAAAAACCACTCCATCCTTTCTCATTTCACCAGGGTTGCTAGCTCTTAAAGATAAATGTTGTCTTGCCTTCAACTAAGTTACCCTTAGAACACAAGTGTTTATTATGCCTAAATTCCAAATTTGTAATATATGAGCAACTCTTTGAACCTTTTATTTCTAGAGCACGAGTCCACGGACTTTATTATGAGGGAAAACAGTGGGAAATATATCAGTTAGGACAGGCTAGCTTGTGTTTGGTTTACAAACGAAAACTTCAGTGGCTCAAAGTTTACATGTTCATCAAAGTATGGAGGCTGAGAGGGCAGTCACTAAATGGTGCTTGGCAGAGGAAAGAGGGGCTTGCAAAACCTTCCTTGGCCCTTTCCTTCCCCATGTTACATTCCATAAAAAGTGAAGTTTGTGTCGGTCAGAGCACAAACTCTGGGATCAGGGGAGCCATTTTGGGATCAGGGCTCCAGGATTTCATCAGACAAGGAAGAAGTTTTCTTACCTCTTAAAATAGAGATCCAAAAGGGGAAAGTTCAAAAATAAACTTCAGTAGCTTTGAAAATTTGCTTGAAATCTTCACTCAGTGACCTGAAAGGTCATTTCAAGATATAATTTAACTCTGGACCATTCCCTTTCCCTTCTCCACTCTTTCTTCACCTCCCCTGCCTAGAATCCTGAGA
Source organism: Crocuta crocuta (assembly GCF_008692635.1). Taxonomy (NCBI): domain Eukaryota; kingdom Metazoa; phylum Chordata; class Mammalia; order Carnivora; family Hyaenidae; genus Crocuta; species Crocuta crocuta. The sequence continues at coordinate 8,325,303 of NW_027530545.1, read as the reverse complement.
CTAAGCAGACAGGGAATATTGAGATATTCTGGTGATCATTGTAATGCTTCATATGGCCTCTTGAATATTACTAGTATTCACTTGCAAAGCATATTATTCCGTTAGTGGTGGAACATATGTACATTCTGTAAAACTTGTTTGTGTCCTCGGATATGCCCCATCACAACATCTGGTTTGAGTCAAAAGTGGCAAGATAGAGAGCTAAATGGCCCATAATAGGAATAAACAATGACCTGAATAGTTCAGTGCATACACTGATACAAATAACCAAGTCCCAAGGGGCCATGGAATTACCCGACAATAAGCTACTGTAGTAATGGAAGAGTTATTAAACTTAATACCAAGAAAACTAAACAGTATTGACCAATTTCTTTTCTGGTCAATCAGTTAGCAATACTATTGAGAAAATGTATACTGAACATTTCACAGAATAACGGAGTGGTTCTCAGTCATAAATTTGAGGACTCCAGGCTTCTAGCCCCATCAGGTGATTTGACATTTCTGGCCCTCAATTCCTCAATTTAAACAGAAAGAATAAATAATATATACCTGAGGTCCTCAGGAATCATAACAGAGCACTGTTTCCTCTTCAAGTTTAAGTAACACTGCAAAATCTTCCCTTAGTTTTGGCAGATGAAAGCTTCCAGGAAAATGATAAGGAAGAAGGAAGAAACACTCATGTTCCCACTCTGATACAGGATTTCAGATCTGAATGAGAAAATAATAAAGATGGTTTTGCCTCACAAAGATCCAACTAACTCAGAATTCATGCAGTATAAAGACATCACTGATGAGTTAAGATACTTCAAATTTCCCTATGAAATTTGGACGCATGGATGGGTATGGCCTCAACTTCTTTGAAAGTGTTTCTTTCTGTCCAGAGAGGATTATTTAAGACTGTAGTTTGAGACTGTGGCAGAGTTAGTGAGACCTATTGGGAACAGGTTCTTCTTGCATTATGGAGATCTTGCACCTCTAGTCATGATATACAGATCCTTTCCTGGTTCAACAGAAGCCATTGGTACCAACTGGCCTCACCCTTTCTTCACCTGTCCCCCTTCTCCTTTATTCCAAGTTTACTCCTTTTCTATCTCCCTCCATATTTCTGATACAAAGCTCTTTCTGCCAATTATGTTTCCACTTCTCTAGACCCCCCACTCTGACCACTGCAGTGAAGTATGACCAGACTGATTTCCTGATGGCCAATTCACAGTATCAATTCTGCTGAGTCAGTTTTCTCTGCCCTAAAACCCTCCATGTTCAGAAGACCTGAAACCATGGTGGGAAGTGAAACTGAGCACAGTTGGACAAGCTGTTCAAGGACTAATCGTGCTTGTGCACAGGGGAAAACAGATGGAAGAAGAGAGATTCCTGAACAGCATATGGTTGATAGGGCAAGGAACAAGTATACTGAAATGAATTACAGATTTGGAGATGGGAGGCATGGTTCCACTGCATACCATGAAATAACTTGCTTAGCTTATGCAGGATGTTTGAGATCGGAATTTCAATGTACTCATCAGCAAAATGAAGGTTTAAAAAAAAAAACTACCTCTTAGAGTTAAAAAGATTAAAAGTTCTCATCAATTTGAAATCATCTGTTATGACTACAATCGCTATTTTGAATCTATAGCCTAGTGTCTAATACATTAGAACAGAAAACTTTTAGAGTCAGACAAGTATGGAAGTCTGAATTTGCAAAAAAAAAAAAAAAATAGGAAGAAAAAAGAAAGAAAGGAAGAAAGAAAGAAGAAAGAAAATTTCCCAAGAAAAATGAGAATTTTACAAAATGTAGAACACTGATTGAAAGGGGCCCAGGAACTCTTTGAAGTCAAGCTGTAGATTTCTGGAATGAAATAAAGCAAAGCAAAATGCCCAAAGAAATAAAAAACTTAAAGTAGGAACATTTTAGAAACTTCTTTTAAATTCCTAAGTTTTATTTATCTGATTTGTTCTATAGGCTATCTACTTATTACCCATTTCTAATTGCTAAATTCAGAAATTCCCAGCAAAATAAATAGCTCAATAGGTAAGTAAGTAAATGTATGGCTAAAGGAAAATAAGATTTATATTATTTAATTTATTTCTATGGAACCTGTTTATATAACCATGGTGGCAAAAGTAGGGAATTTTTGCAAATCTCCTGTCAACTAAGAATGTATGTGTGCACAAAAAGAGATCATAAAGATTATTTATAACATACAAACATACACGTAATACACACATATATGAACTTACGTGTGCATGCGCATATGTACATATATGTGCATATATGTGTGTACATACAGATATAGGAAATGTCTAAAATTAAAATGAAAGTATCTTAGTAAAAAGCTGAATCTAGAATTCACAAGGAAATTAAGAATTACCACCTCCCTGTTTCTTCCCTACAGACTAAGTGAGCATCGTCAGAGAGCAAGGAATCCGTTCACCACTTTTTTTCTTTTCTAGGAATAACATGTTTTACAAATTTTTCACCCTGTGATTGGCTCTGTGATACTGGAAAGTATGTATTTAAGTCAGTAGATATTCAGTGATCATACACTATGCTAGAGATTGATGAATAGGGGCAGCACCAAGCATGGGACATACACAGAAGAATGACCTGTACTTGGAATGTACAATATAACAAGGGTACTGCATACTCTTGTACAAAAGAGGAGATAATAAACACCACCTGAAAGGAAATCAGGGGCTGATTACCCAGGAGGTGATCTGGAATATGGACATATGTCTTCTAGAAAAAAAGAGAAGAAGGCATAAAACATGATATCTTTCAGAAAGGAAGACTGTGTGATACAAAAGAGTTTGGGAGGCACTAGGTGAAAAAGGAAGCACAAGGAAGTAGAGTTCTTTCAACTTGGAAAAAGAAAATTAGATCATGAGCTTATTATCTATCTTGATGTGCAGCCACAGAAAGAGCAGTTGTAGTTTTATTGCCTCATCTTGACTCAAATTCTATTTTTTTAAGTTAGCTCCATACACAGCATTGGACCCAAAACAGGTTTGAACTCACAACCATGAGATCAAGACCTGAGCTGAGATCAAGAGTCAGATGCTTAACTGACTGAGCCACCAGGAATCCCAACTGTAATTCTATTCTAAAGGGAGTGAGGAACTCATTCCTAATGCATCTGCTTCTGGTTTATCTGTTTGTTTCTTTGGTACTGGTAATAAATGTCCAGGGATAATCTCCCAATTCATTTACCAAATATTTATTGAACACCTACGTTATATTGGTTTCTATCTAAAAAGGTAATCTTTACAAAGATCTGTTTTTTAAATTATAACACCTCTTTGGAATTCCAGTCCCTCCAAATTCTGGGAGAGCATGGGGGAGGGCGGGAATCTACAAACTCATTTCTCTTTTCGTCTAATAAATCTATCCCTCTAGCTAAAACTGGTTACTTTCTGTCTCTCCATTTTTCCAGCTCTACATTAATACTCCTGTCAAGAACATCTCCTCCTCATCACATCTACCTGTGCCAAGCTTTACCTTTATTAAATCTCACTTTCTCTTCCACTGAGATTTTCTGGAATAACCCACCCCCAAAACTTCTCTTTCACCTATACATGCTATGAATCTTAGTTACTGCTCCAATATTTTCTCCTTATCTTTGCTACTAGATCTTAATCATCTTTAGAATTAGAACCATATCTTACACTTCTTGTTATCCCTGTTAGTAGCCAACATAGTGCTGTACACATCCTACTTCATATGTAATACACGCTGGGTTTGAAATTTAGGTTGAACTTCCACATTCAATTCTGGCAGAGATGTTTTATTGGCGTGGATAAGCATGGAAATACCTGTAGATTAGATTAAAAGGATATGGAAGGTCAGTGCTTAGGCCTAGAACCATTTGGCCATTCTTATAATCCCCTCTCTTTCGATTACAAGAGTTTCAAAATGAGATCCAAGCTTCTGAGCATGAAACCATCTGAATTTTATTCATTCTGAGTAATTTTAGCTTTGCCAGAACCCTGATATTTCCCATTTCTGGACTTTAGCACACTATTCATAATATCAAGAAGGCTGTATCTCCAGATTACAGTGCTTCCCCTGCCTCCTTGGCACTGTTATATTTGAACTACATGAAAATCACCAGAGAAGTTCTCACTGCTGTTATGTTTTTCTATGTGCTGTGGGAAGAACTGGCACCTAAGGCTATGTCTACATTATTTATACCACTTTGATAGATTAAATCTTAACTGTACCATAGGGCTTTTAAAGGCATGTCTGTAAATGTTTAAGGATTCCACAGGTGTTCATCCTAACTGCAAACAAAGACTCCTTTTTGTGGTTTAAAAACAAAATTAAAATTTAACAGTGTCCTGCAAGCCATGGTTTCTGCTTAAAACAGATCCTTGACTGGACATGTCAGATAGATTTGTTACTCTTGACACATTTTTGGAGTTCAACAAAGTAACCTACATCAATGGAAACATTTCTGTGATCCCATACTTCTAAAATTAATCTCTCTGATGGTGACATTTCATAAAGGAACTATAATGTTGGTATTCTACCAATGTGGCAAAATCCTAAAGGACTTTCATCCTGAAATGTCCCCAAGCTCTAAAGTATTCTTAAAACTGTTTCATACTTTTCTCTGCACTGTTACCAACTCCATGGTACAACTTTGATGTGTTACTAAAAGACAAGAGCTTTATTTTGGGAAAGTATTGTTCATAGGGCCCCAGAGGATTTTTTTCTTCCTGTTTATAACTGGAGGATCAGATTCTGGTCTCTGAAATTCAGGATTTGCTAGAGTTTCTTTTTGAGCAGGTGGTAATCTCATGAGTTTTCTCTGGAAATAATTATATTCACCTTTGATTCAGTGAAAGAAAAAACATATTCTCAGCTACCTAAGGTCCATATCAGTACATATCATTGATTTACTCGAAATTACAGGAGCTGGAGGTAAGCCAATGAAATATTTAACAAAAGAATAAAGAAAAGCATGATGATAATTTTAAGGTATAAGAATTGTAATCATGTTTTTCTTAGTAGATAATTGTGTTCTAATTGGATTTTAATTTTTCAGATGTCATAGTTTCTAAGTAGAAACCCAGTTATTTATTGAAATCAAGCTTTAATTCCTCTTTCACCCTCCTTTGTGTTTTTACTTCCCCCCCCCCCCCATGGGTATTCCTATGGGAATATTGGATCATGGAGCAGAACAAAACAAGATTCCCCTTATAAATGCTGAATTTGAAAGACAGAAAGTAAAAAGACACATATAAATGGAGAAAAGGTTTTAAAATATTTGTCACTGGTCCTTCTTGGGCCATACTAGACTTTCTTCACATTCCTTCAATTCTCTAAGTGTTATGCTTCAGCTTGCTAAATCAAGTAATCAGAGCTGTCGAATGCAATGCATAGTATTTCACCCTATCATCAGTGATCACAAGACCCTTAATATAGTCAAGAGAAGTCAAGGACAACTAAGGATCAATAAATTCCCATTCTGACTCCAAATTGAAGACTCCTATCTAGGCTGCAGAGGACACCATATTCTACTCCAGATCAAGAGACTTCAAAACACCAGTAACTTATTATTTTTGTCTTCTTCATCTACTATTATGCCCTTCAGTATGTCAATGTAGAAATTAGGTTGTTGGCAGCCCTGACTATGCTAACAGAGAAGACACTAGCTACATGTGATTATTTATATTACATACATTTTAGAATAAAATTTTAAATTTTACAAATAAAATTCCTCAATTGCAGTAGCCATGTATCTAGTGTTCAACAGCCACAAATGAATAACAACTACTGTACTGGGTATCTCAGATACCAAACACTTCCATCTTCACAGAAAGAGGAATTGAAGCGGGAAGTTAAATAATTTTCTTTTTTTTACTTCTGAGAGAGAGAGAGAGAGAGTTACAACATGAGCGGGGGAGGGTCAGAGAGAGAGAGGGAGACACAGAATCCAAAGCAAGCTACAGGCTCCAAGCTAGCTGTCAGCACAGAGCCCAACGCAGGGCTCGAACCCACGAACCATGAGATCATGACCTGAGCTGAAGTCAGACACTCAACCGACTAAGCCACCCAGGTGCCTCTAAATAATAAAATTTTAAACTGCTCTATGTCGAAAATAAATCACACTGATGATCAGATAATATTTTAAAATTTATGAATACTAACCATCACATGTGACATAACAAAACTTACAGATATAGTTAAATAAAGAAAAACATAGCCTTAAAGGAAGTATCAGAGAAGAATACAAATGAGTAGAGTCCAGAAAAATATGAGCACATTAAACATAAAGACAGAAAGAAAGGATACAAAATCAGATATTCACTAACGGAAAATCACTCCAATACAGAGGTAATCAACAAAACCAAAGACAGGTTCTTTGAAAATATTAATAAAATTGGTAATCAAAAAGAAAAAAAGGTGGGAGAGTGCAAAGTGACAATACTAGGAATGAAAACAAGGACATCAACAGATATTCTACACATGTTTTTTAAAAAGAAGATGTTATTATCAAATTTATGCCAAAAAATTAACAATTTCAATGAACTATAAAAGTGCCTAATAAACCAATTTACTAAAATTCACATTCTTATGTCTAACAAAGTAATTGAGCCAATTATTTAAAAACTTCTCCCTAAAATAACCCCTAGCCCAAAAAACTTCAACAAAGAATTCTTTCAGATCTAAAGAAATAACCCTATTACTACTTAAACTCTTCTGAAAACAGAAAAATAACCTCTCTCTAACTTTTTATAAGGCCAGCATAACTTTGATACCAAAACCTAGCAAGGGCAATATAAGAAAGAAAAGTCAGAGACCAACCCCTCTCATGAACACAGATACAACAATTCTTTTTTTTTCATGTTTATTTATTTTTGAGAGATAGANGCCCGATGTGGGGCTTGAACTCACAAACCGTGAGATCATGACCTGAGCTAAAGTCAGACGCTTAACCGAATGAGCCACCCAGGCACCCCAAATCAATTCTTAATAAAACATTAGCAAATATAATCCAAATGCATATGAAAAGGATAACTTAAGTAATTTCAATCTAGTAATTTTAGGTTGGCTTAACATCTGAAAAGCAATCCACATGATTTAACACTTAGAAAATACAGTGAAAGGAAGTTCTCTCTGCCCATGGGTCCTTCCCCGTGCTTTA